>NC_072793.1:184737680-185049180 GCF_028583425.1 Eublepharis macularius
GTACTGAGGGTCCTCCTTCCCAGCCTTCTCCATCCAGGGGACTTTAGGCAACGCCCTCCTCGCAGCATCGTAGAAAACGAAGGGCTGATCATCCACGTAGCCCACAAAGTAGTACTGGGGCAGCGCCTGGCCGGGATCCCGCACAGAAGTGTAGAAATAGCGCAGGGAGTGCGAAGAGGAGGAGCCTGGAAGGGGGAAGAGACCAAAGGGGCAGAGTTAAGGTGGCTGTAAGTTAGGAAGGACCCCCTCCCAATATCAACCCCCGTTCAGAGGCCCAGGCTATGGGAGGGAGGGCAGGGGGAGAGAAAACAGGAGAAGGGAACAAAGACGGGCAAGGAAATTTGAAGAAGGGGGGAGGGGGTTAAAAGCCTCTGGGAGGAACGAGTGAAAAAGAGAAAGGGGGAGGGAGGGACTTCTGCAGTCCCCAGACGGAGCAGGGCCTTCCCCTCCCCCATTTGTGAGCAGCCTGCCTCTGGAGGGGTGGCATCGACATTTTCTAAATAAATAAACACAAAAGAGAGGGGTGTTTCCCACACAGGGGCAGGCTTGTGTAGTTTCCTTGTTGCGGCTGCAGCTGCTAATACAGCCTGGCGGCAGCTGGGCTTCTGTGGGCCAGCTTTATTTAATTATTTATTTAATGTCATTTATGGCCCACCTTTCTCACTATGACTCAAGGCAGATTACACAGTATGAGATTAGAACAATCAGTATCAAGGACATTTCCGTAAACAATGCCGTCGGTTACATAGAAGCAAGTTTACAAAGACATAGCCTTAGCAAGAATCCAATACAGAGTAGAAGAAATACAGAAACAGAACGTAATCAGTTCTAGGACTGACATTAGACAACATGAAGCACAGGTAGTGCATAGGAGTACATATTTAAAGCAACAGATAATATGTAAGGCAACATAGTGGTGAAGTCTATGGTCCCCAACTCATTAGCGAAGCATCTGAGACCCCCTCCCTACCATTTGAGTAAAAAGCCTTTTTGAATAATTCAGTTTTGCACGGTTTGTGGAAAGCCAGGAAACAGGTTTCTCTCCTGACCTCCTCAGGCAGGCCGTTCCACAGGGTAGGGGCCACCACAGAGAAAGCCCATGTACAGGCTACTGCTGATTTCGCCCATGTGAAGGTTGGCACCTGCAGGAGACACTGAGCAGATGAGCGAAGCTGCTGTGGAGGAACATACAGAGGGAGGCAGTCCCGTAGGTATGCCGAACCAAGGCCATGTATGTAATAACCAATACCTTGAACTGAGCACGGTAACTGATAGGTAGCCAATGGAGTGACTATAGGATGGGAGTGATGTTCAAGCTCCTGCTCGCTCCTGATAATAGTCGAGCCACAACATTTTGCACCAATTGGAGTCTCCTAGTTAACTCAGATGGAAGACCTATGTATGGTGCATTACAATAGTACATCCTTGATGTTACCATAGCATGGATCCAGTTGGCCAGGTTGGCCGTGTCAAGAAAAGAAGCCATCTTTCAGGCTAGAATGAGGTTGTAGAAAGTGGGGGGGGGGGGGGGTTGCTGCTGCCTTAACTTGTTTTTCTAGTAATAATGCTGGATCCAGTATAACTCCTAGGCTCTTAACTGAGTCTGCAAGGGTCAGACGAACTCCATCGAAAGTGGGGAGTACAATGTCCTTCAAGATCTCTGCCTTCCCAACAAGCATCACTTCAGTCTTGCCTGGGTTCAATTTCAATTTGTTGTTTTTCAACCATTTCACCACGGCTGTCAGGCAGTGATCAAAGATTTCCACTGCATCCTGTGGGGACCTGGATAGCGAGATACAGAATTGGGTGTCATCTGCATATTGATGACATCCAACTCCATAGCTGTGAATGAGTTCTCCTAAAGGCTTTATGTAAAGGTTGAATAACATGGGAGATAAGATTGTGCCTTGTGGAACCCCACAATATAGTTCCCATTCTGGAGATAGCTGATCTCCAAAGGCAACCTTTTGAGTCCGCTCCAAGAGAAAGATTTAAACCAGTCCAGGGCACATCCTTTGATGCCCACTTCTGTTTCCAAACACCTCAACAGGATGGCATGGCCTACTGTATCAAAGGCTACAGACAGATCCAACAGAAGCAATAAGGAGGCATGGCCTTTGTCTATATTCAGGAGATCATCCACTAACACTGCTAGTGCTGTCTCTGTCCCATGCCCTGGCCTGAATCCAGACTGGAAAGGCTCTAGAGCAGAAAGTGCAGAAAAGGGCAACTAGAATGATGAAAGGGATGGAACACTTCCCCTATGAAGAAAGGTTAAAGCACTTGGGGCTCTTTAGCTTGGAGAAACTAAGACTGAGGGGTTGACATGATAGAGGTTTACAAGATTATGCATGGGGTAGAGAAGGTAGAGAAAGAAGTATTTTTCTCCCTTTCTCACAGTACAAGAACTCGTGGGCACTCAATGAAATTGCTGGTCAGGTTAGAACAGATAAAAGGAAGTATATGTGGAATTCACTGCCTCAGGAGGTGGTGGCAGCTTCAAGCACAGACAGCTTCAAGAGGGGATTGGATCAACATATGGAGCAGAGGTGCCTCAGTGGTTCTTAGCCACAAGGTATAGATGGAACTCTCTCTCTAGGGCAGTGATGCTCTGTGTTCTTGGTGTTGGGGGGGCAATCAGTGGGAGGGCTTCTGGTGTCCCTTCCCCACTGGCAGACCTCCTGAAGACACCTGGTTTTTGGCCACTGTGTGGCACAGAGTGTTGGACTGGATGGGCCTTTGGCCTGATCCAACATGGCTTCCCTTATGTTCTTATGTTCAAAGTGCTAGCATTATCCAGGAAGGTCTAGAGGTGGTCAGCTACCAATCTATCAATCACTTTGCCCAGAAAGGGAAGATTAGAGACTGGGCGATAATTGGCCACATCAGTTTTGTTTGCATGTCAGTTTGTCTTTACCAGGTAGTTTTTGGGTTTTTTAATTGGTGATTTAATAGCAGTATGTTGATATATTGCTATATCGAAGTGTGCAAGGTTCTCTACATTCTCTCCAGTATTCATTTTACTAAAAAGTACGTCTATAGCCCATTTTGTTGCCCAGATATGCTTATTCTCTCTCTCTCTCTCTCTCCCCCTCTCTCTCTGCAAGGAGATTGTTTATTGATCGTATAGACCAGTGGTTCCCAAAGTGGGCAATACCGCCCCCCCCCCCCCGGGGGGCGCTGGAATGATCCAGGTGGGTGGTAGGAGCCTTGGGTGCAATTGGGGGGCGTTGAATCAAAATAAGGGGGCGATCTAAAGCAGCCTTTTCCTGCCTTCTCCTGGTCTTCCCTGGGACCAGAGAGGGAGGAGGAGGTGGAGAGGGGTCCCCACAGCCAATCACAGGCATGCAATGCATGTGCACCCTTGCAAGGCTGCTGTTGCTGCTGGGCTATTGTGTGGTGGCTGCTGCTGGCCTCTGGCTTCAGGCCTTCAGCTGCTGCTGTTCTGTGCCTGCCTGGGCCTGCCTGGATCGTGGTGGACTTTACTTGGACTGAAGAAGACATCTAAAAGGTAAGGTTTGGGGGAAATACATATTTTTTAAGAGGAGGATATTAGTAAAAGGACCTTTTAAATTAGTGTCCCTTTACTTTAGGTTGGGCGGCCTGCTTGGGGTGGGCAAATTTGTCACTGCACCTTTCTGTCCACTTCTTGAAGGTAGATTTCCAGGGGGGCGCGGAGTAATTTTTTTTCTGAAAAGGGGGCGGTAGGCCAAATAAGTTTGGGAACATCTGGTATAGACTTACCCTGTGTGATCCGCCTTGAGTCTCAGAGAGAAACGTGGACTATAAATAATGTAACTAACTCAATAATTGCTCTCATCAGAATCAGGACCTGAAAGAGGCAGAGCTGCAGGGGCTGAACTTTTCTGATTTCGCAGGCTTGAGAAAACAAGAGGTCAAGCAAACTGAAACAAGCTTCTCAACTCTTTCCACATGCAAGTTCATGCCTTGATTTTGCCTGCCTGTTTACTGTCAAACTCCCTAGCAGTTTCCAGCGCTTGATGGGTACACTTGCCATCCTCCAGGTGGATAAAAAAAGGAGAGAGATCACAGTACAAAAATGAGAAGAATAAAGAATAAGGAAATACTACAATTTAATTAGAGTTCTCTTGTGAAATTCAGCTACGTCTATGTCCTTCTTTATGTAAATATACAAAATTGCCTTCTCATAATATACCTACTCAAAAGCTGCTAATATTAACATAACCAATTGAGATTCACAAAAATTGTATAAATCCAGGGCTTTTTTTCAGGGGGAACGCGGGGGAACGGAGTTCCGGAACCTCCTGAAAAAGGTCACATGGCTGGTGGCCCCGCCCCCTGCTCTCCAGACAGAGGGGAGTTGAGATTGCCCTCCACGGAGGGCAATCTCAACTCCCCTCTGTCTGGAGATCAGGGGGCGGGGCCACCAGCCATGTGACCATTTTCTCTAAAGGCAACCCACTGAGTTCCACCACCTCTTTTCCCAGAAAAAAAGCCCTGTATAAATCCAAACATTTTCTTAGGGGCTTCCACAAGATAGGCAGTACATAACACCTTTCAATGAATGGCCATCTTATGAGCACAACCACTCCCCCACACAACAGTCCAAGGGCAGTTGTTTGTCAATTCCTGAAGGCTATTACACAACGGGTGGCCAGCTAAATGTAATCCCACATAATTTACACATTACCAGCATACCAATCAAACCCCCATTTTCATCTCTCCCACCAGATCAGCAGCCTTCCGAGCAAATTCAACCACAAGCTGGAAGGAGACAAAACCCACCTCTGAGACCCAGCAGCCTGGGGCGGGGGGGGGGGGGGAATTCCTTCCCTTTCAAAAGGCAAGCTCCTCTACATGGCCAAAAGATGTACATAGCCTGCCCCTATGTGGGAAACACCCCTCTCCTTTGTATTTATTTATTTAGAAAATGTCGATGCCACCTCTCCAGAGACAGGCTGCTCACAAATGGGGAAGGGGAAGGCCCTGCTCCGTCTGGAAGCTGCAGAGGTCCCTCCCCCTTTCTCTCTCCTCTCATTTGCCCCCCCCAGGTTTTTTTTTAACCCCCCTCCTCCCACTCTGTTCCTCTCCCAACAGTGATGACACCTAAACATGAGCTTTGGAAGACCCCAAACGATATACCCCTGGAACCGGAGCCGTGCAAGGTGATGCTGTTGGAGCAAGCAACGTCTGGTGTACGAAAGAAGGGAAGAAAACCCTGCAGGGGGCAGCAAGGGCTGGTCAGATAGGAATGCGGGGACAGCACCTTTCCTTCTACCGAGTGCCATTTCCTCATCTTGTCTCCAGATTGGTACTCTCAGGGGCAATATCCTCCTTCTCCAGAACTCTGTCTCTCTCAGAGCCAAACTACAAGTGACGTCTTACACAGGTTGGACACTAGTCGGCTTCCCTCAAGTTTTGATGGGAAATGTAGGCATCCTGGTCTTGCAGCTGTAATGGAGAGCCAAGCTGTAAAACCAGGGCGCCTACATTTCCCATCAAAACTTGAGGGAAGCCGACTAGTGTACAACCTGTGTAAGATGTCACTTGTAGTTTGGCTCTCAGCCAGCTAGATACCTAGGAATCTATCTCCATTTCTCCTCAATACTATCAAGTATGTTCGTTCCTAAATAAAGCTTTCTTTGCGCTTTAATCAGTTTTTGTGCCAATGGTTGAGTAGACACTGACAAAACATGCCTCAGTCCAAAGCCTGTTCCTTGAACAAAGGGCTCCAATGGCCTTCTTAGGGTTACAGCTAAAATTGAGGGGGGGGGGAGCCAGAAACTACTTCTGAGACGCACTGCCCAGCCCTCCCTGTGGGTTCTTCCCTTCAGAACAGGAGCTCTTTCCTTGCAACAGAGTTTGGGGGGTCAGGAAACCCCCTGGATCCAATCACTGGCCCACGTAGTCCTCCAGCTAATGTCCGTTGCTGGGCCTTCCCTGTGACATTTTTCCCTTCTAGAGCCATCTAAGCTAGCAGAGCCACATTGAGCCCAATTGGTTCAGGCTTCTAAGACCTCACAGGCCCAGCCACCCTGGGAGTGGAATGTGCAGCTCAGTGCCAAACTACAAGCGACAAATAACACTAGTTGGACCCTTGTCAGCTTCCCTCAAGTTTTGGCGGGAAATGTAGGCAGCTTGGCGGAATGCTGGACAAGTGACAGTTGAAAAGTCCATTGGACAGCAGTCGGGGAGCCAAGCTGCGAGACCAGGACACCTCCATTTCCCATCAAAACTTGAGGGAAGCAGACAAGTGTCCAATCTGTGCCTTTTGTCACTTGTAGTTCCGTTCTCGGTTAATTAAGTGCACCTGTGAGCTGTTGCCCCGGTAAGGTGTCCTTGAGGCACAAGGGAGTCTTGGCTCCGCACATCCTCAGTGTGCCTTGACTGGCTGACACCCCTAGAAAAGATGGCTCCTCACTGCACTCATTGCGCTATATTCCCTCACTGAGACTTCGTTGGATCATTCCATGCCATCTTATTCCATCATCACGTGAGACTTCTGCTCTGTGCCAGGCCAGAAATGACCAGACCTGCCTGGCATGGTTTATGGACTTTGTTGTGAGTATGAGCCTCAAGCCTCTTCAGAGAAATGCAAGTTAGCAAGCTTAAGTTTTTAGTCAGAAGGGTTTAGTAAAGAATAGACAAGTTGTATTGTCGAAGGCTTTCACGGCCGGAGAACGATGGTTGTTGTGGGTTTTCCGGGCTGTATTGCCGTGGTCTTGGCATTGTAGTTCCTGACGTTTCGCCAGCAGCTGTAGCTGGCATCTTCAGAGGTGTAGCACCAAAAGACAGAGATCTCTCAGTGTCACAGTGTGGAAAAGATGTAGGTCAGACCCAACCGAAAAATACAACAGATGCTACGATCAGCAAAAGACAGTAGAGACCCCCTCACCTCTGCAGGAGTATACCGTATACCCTGCAGCTGTGGACAAGTTTACATCGGGACCACAAAGCGTAGCATCCAGACAAGAATAAAAGAACATGAAAGACACTGCAGACTTGGACAACCGGAAAAATCAGCAGTGGCTGAACATAGCCTAACTCAAACAGGGCACAGTATCCTATTCCAGGACACCAAAATACTGGACAACACTTCCAACTACTTTGTCAGACTGCACAGGGAAGCCATTGAAATTCACAAGCATAAGCAAAACTTCAACAGGAAAGAAGAAACCTTAAGAATGAACAGAGCATGGTTTCCAGTTCTGAAAAACACCAGGCCAACAAAACACTCTATACTCAACAATAGCCCTGCAGAGAAGATTAGCACATCAAGCACCAATCCATATGCAAAGGAACCTCCTCAGGATACAGTGAAGCCTCCCGCCATTAGCATTCCACACCCTGGGAAACTCTCACAGGATGACTCAGCTCAACCCCACCCCTCCTGAGTAGATACAAATGACCTGCCAACATCTTTTCCACACTGTGACACTGAGAGATTTCTGTCTTTTGGTGCTGCACCTCTGAAGATGCCAGCCACAGCTGCTGGCGAAACGTCAGGAACTACAATGCCAAGACCACGGCAATACAGCCCGGAAAACCCACAACAACCATCAATAGACAAGCTGTTTGTTATTGTATTGCCTTTTGCTTGTGCTTTATTAGAGGGGTTCCTGCAACCCTGAATACACTCTTCGAAGCTAATAAACAACCGTTATACATAAGCCTGTGTCTTGAGTTACTGACCAGCTGTGTGCAAATCTACCCAAAGAAAGAGCCCGGAGACTGGCATGTCTCAAGCGAAAAAAGGTACTTCAACCCTCCAGGAGGGCTGCTAGGGGTCTGAGTGGCTGTGAGTATCTGTGAAGGGAAGAAATATAATTCTTGTCATTTTCTTTTTAAGATGTTTTGTTTGTATTAAAATGTTCTGAGTTTAGGGAAATGGCTCCAGTCTGTTTGGACGCAAGGAGCCAAAGGTCCCACAGCTGGAACAGTAAAGTTAAGTTGCTCCAGTATTTCCAACTGCAAGGGGGGGCAACCCCCTTCTTCTACTCTAGCCTGCAGCAGGTCAGAGGAGAGAAGGCTCAACTGACGTAACGGCTGAGTTCTTTGCAGGCCCAAACCGGAGAAGCAAAGCCGCCGCCATTGAAGAACACACCAGGAAGCAGCAGCCCTGCATTAACATTTTGGACTTGCCCTTTTCTTTGTGACTTGGCTCCACCTGGGAGGGTTTGTGTCAGGTCTGTTATCCACAGCCCTTCCATCTTCCTTGCAAGAGATCTGTGTATAGCCAGTCGCTTATATTGCTTCTGTAGAGTCTATGGACATATATATGCTATGGACATATATATGCTATATCCTCCATCAGCTGCACTGGTTACCGGTTGAGTACCGGGTCCGGTTCAAGGTTTTGGTGTTGACCTATAAAGCCCTATGAGGACTGGGCCCAGTATACCTTCGGGAACGACTCTCCCCATATGTTCCCCGGAGGTCGCTTCGATCAGCCACTAGGAACTTGCTGATGGTCCCTGGCCCCAGGGAGGTCCGCCTGGCCTCTACCAGAGCCAGGGCCTTCTCAGTTCTGGCTCCGACCTGGTGGAACTCTCTGTCTGAGGAAACTAAGGCCCGGCAGGATTTGTTCTCTTTCCGCCGGGCCTGCAAGACGGAGATGTTCCGCCAGGCATTTGGTGGGGGCTAGGCTGTCCTCTCGCCGGCCATACCACTGAAGACCTTCCACCACTCATGCAGGACAATGCTGTACTTTAATATTTAATATTCTACACCCGCCAATTTTAATGGGTTTTTATATGATGTTTTAATGTTTTTATAATGTTTTTACTGTTTTTAATTTGTTGTCAAACTGCCCTGAGCCCGTCTGACGGGGAGGGCGGTCTAAAAATGTAATTAAATAAATAAATAATAAATAAATATAATTATGATCTCTCAGTAAATAACCTTGACTCAAGAGAGCTTGGATTTCTTGCTGCAAGGGGGGACGTCAGCTACTACGTATCCCGTTTTCCATAGCCTGACAGTTTGCCTCTGTTCAGAGTGCCCTTTCTGAAGGGCAAAACACAGAGTGGTGTGTCAAAGACACTAGGGAAAGTATTTTAGAAATGAAAACACTGAAATATTATGTTGGTATTAACTCTTTCCCGGCTGAAATGTATCCAGAGAATGGGCCGGAATAGATATTTTATACATATTTATTTGGCAAAAACAATAAGGCACAGAAAGGCACAAAAAATACTCTAGAAATAAGGGCTGGGCACTATTTAAATTTCACTAACCTGTTCCCAAAAAAACTCATTTTCAACCAAAAACACAGGACTGCGCCTGGTAATAAGGAAGCCAAACCAACCAAATACACGGATCATACAGGCCTAGACGACGGTGATACACTAAACCACAAAAGTCCCACAGAATCCACAATGCAGTATCATTTCCATGCAATTTACTGTTTTGTGGGAAAACGGGTCGGAAGGGACCCCCCCCCCCCAACACACACGAGGGAAATCCCTGGTTCAGGGGTCAAAGGGACTAGGAGGTCTTTCAGGCAAGCCGAGAGTTAGCGAAGGTAAGCCAGATCAAGACGGTTAGCCATGTTAGTCTGTCCGTAGCAGTAGAAAGGAGCAAGAGTCCAGTTAGCCCCTATAAGACTAACAAAATTGGTGGTAGGGTATGCGCTTTCGTGAGCCACAGCGCACAAATTTTGTTAGTCTTATGGGGGCTACTGGACTCTTGCTCTTTTCAAAAGTAAGCCAGTTTAAGAAACTCCTGTTCTGCCTCTAAGGTTGCCAACTCCAAGTGAGTAGTTGGAGGCGGAGCCTACGGGGGGAAGATGCGATGCCCTAGAGCCCTCTCACCCAAGCAGCCGCCTCTCCAGAGGAACTGGCTTCTCTAGCCTGGAGATTACACTGGGAAAGCTTCGGGCCACACCTGGAGGATGGCACCCAAACTGTGTTTTGCTCCTGGCAAATGTTGGAGACTCTCCAAGCAGTGTCGTGGCCGCCTTGCGGCAGACCGCGGGACTGCAGGGGGGGGACAAGCCTCCCTTGCTCTGCAGCCGGGCGCAAATTCCGCCCTCCTCCCACCGGCGTATGGGGAGATTTTGGCCCCCGGGGGTACTCACCGGAGCCCCCCACCTGCAGGAGGGCGAGTCCCCCCACGAGGAAGAGGAGGCGCCGCTGGAGCGAATTCATGTTCGATCCCCAAAGCGCCAAACGCGCCGCTCGGCAGGCAGGACTCGCAGTCAGTGCGCAGTTCCGAGATCGAACAGGGAAGGAACCCGGGGCAAGGCGTGAATTGGCCAGAAAGGAATATTCCTCCAATCGGAAAGAGGCACTCCGTCTTCGTCACTGGTCGCTGGGTAGCTCTGCCGCCGGCCGCTTGCTCTTGTTTCCGAGAATCAAAAGCGCAAGCTGGTGCCGGACGCGGCTCAGATGGGCGCGGGGCTTTCCCCGAGTGTCGTGTGAACGGGGCTGCTGCGCCTGCAAACTCAGCTTGGCGCAAGGGCCGGGGCCGGGCTGGGGTCGCCGGCGGGGCTTTGCTCGGCTGCCAGGCTGGCTGTCCCCGGGGGAGGCGAGGCGAGGCGTCAGTCGAGGGCACGGAGTCACCCGCGTGCCCTCCCCCTTTGGCGCCCCAAAGCTTGAAATGCGGGAGAGGCGACGTGGCCCACATCCGTTTAAAGAAGCGGGGGTCCGCGCCAGCGCCCCGCAGGAAAGGCGCGTCCAAAGCGCACCAGAAGTGGAGGCAAAGCTCTCTGCCCTCCAGCCCCGTTTTCCCGGAATGCTTTTTGGGGTGGGGGGAAATCAGCCCCACTCCTCTGGAGGAAACCTTTGAAGAGGCGCCTCCCCGCCCCCTCCTAGCTCAAGTTAAAGGCAATTGGATGTCTGAAATGTCACCAGTGGGCCCGGGGAGCTTGGAGCCCCCTCCCCACTGGAGCCCAGTCCAAGAAGGGGCCCTCTCCTCTTCTCCCCCCCCCTTCCCCGTGCCTGGGGCCTCTCTGTACAGATGCATCCATTTGTTGATTTGCACATTTGACATAATTATTCCCCACTTCCCCATAGCTCAAAGCAGCAAATGCAATTTTTACCAGTTCAAAATACCCACACAATCCCCCTTTGCCCCTAAAAAATCCCCCCCCCCATTACATAGGACTGGTTCAGACATTAACATTTTTTATTCGTTGCCTTTTCCTTACTGGTTTTGGAGGGTTGGATCTTCCTAAGTATGGGAAAGTGGGAGGGAGAATGTATTTAACTAGTTAACTTCATTTATACCTTGTCTTTCTCCCCACGGGGGGGGGCCTAAACTGGCTTACATCGTTCTCCTCTCTCCCATTTGTCCTCACAACAACCCTGTAAGGTAGGTTAGGCTGAGAGTTGTGACTGGCCCAAGGTGAGCTTCTATGGCCAACAGAGGGATTCGAACCTGGGTCTCACAGATCAGTTCAACACTGGAACCACTTCACCCCTTTGGCTGTTGAACAGAATAGAATCGTTTTACTGGGGTGGGGGGGGCACTTCAATTCCATTGCTGTGATATAGTCAGTTGGTGACATTTCAGATATATAAGAGGCATTTTTTCTCTTTCATGACCTGTGGCAGCGGATCAGATGGGACTGATGCCGGGGGCTGGGGGGCTCTGTGTGTGACGTTTGTTCCAGAGAGAAATACGGGCATAACTCCTGCAACACAAGTTTTGAGTTTGTGAGACACCCAGGTGGAGAGTGCGACTAAACCACACCATACCACATCTCCACCCCCAAGGAATTTCCTTTGGTACTTTGGTATGAACTGATCTCAGTGTACTGGGCCAACAGGAAAGATTGTTGCATACATGGCTCGCTCGGGTGAGCTGTGAGATGAAACAGCACCCCCTCCCCTCCAGTGGGGGTAGAGTGCCCTCAAGTCATAGCGGCCATATAGCGACCTTGAGCTAGGTTTCCATGGCAAGCGGCCGACAGAGGTGGGCTGCCATTGCCTGCCTCTGCAACCCTGGTCTCCGTTGGAGGTCTCCCATCCAATTACTAACCAAGGCCGACTCTTCTTGGCTTCTGAGACCAGACGAGATCAGGCTCACCTGGGCTATTCAGGTCAGGGGTCTTCCTTTCAGAGGCCCCTAAAAATTGGCCAGATTACCTTCACCCGTCAAGGATTATCCCATTGTCCCTCAATCAGACGGGTGCAGGCTTTATTGGAGAGGCTGGTCTTTAAATGGAGGTGCCTAAGGCAGTTTGTAAAGAGCTCCTGAATGTATACAATGAAAAACTGTAAAGACTTTGCAAAGGTTCCTCTCTCTCTGTTGACTTTTTAAATTCTCAGCAGTGCGTGACTTTTCCTTTAAACAAGCATAGCAAAGAAAGAGAACAGCAGAGGTGTTGCCGCATGATTGGGTTCCAAAGACCGGAGGAAACATAATCAGGAACAAGAATAAGATCTGTTTTAAGTTCATGGCAACCTCTGGTGAGCTGCGAGATGAAAGGACGCCTCCCCTCCACCTCGAGAGACCCCTAAGGGACTTGGGTGAGGTCCCCAAGAGCATGTGCCGAATACTTCCACCCAAGAGGGAGTATCCCACTGCTGGTCAGACGTGCCAGAAGAGTGTGGGGTTTTCTGTGGACCCTGATCTTTAAATGGAGGAGCCTAAAGCATGTTATAAATAACAAATAAACAGAATTGCAGAGTCGTTGCCCCAAGAGAAGCTTCGGTGAAGGTACAAGAGAAGTGGACACCCACCCAGGGAAATTTAGAAAAAATATTTCTATAGAGGCAAAAAGCTCAAAGGTTTATACAGTAGGTGTGCTCAACAATTTTCATAAATATCGTGCATTCATATGTGCAAAACATTCATAAGTCCATTAATACAAAATTTAACAAAGTCAAACTAGAGAGTGCATGCCCTCTTCCAAATCCTTTTAAGAACAGGGAAGGTGCTCCAGGGCCAAAGAGAGGAGAAGGTAAGTATAATTCAGTGAGAGTAATTGTAGCAGTTCTTATTCCTTTCTTGCAGGGGTTTTCCAAGATGTTACGCTGAGGATCCAACACGGAGGTAGCCCTAGCTGGGGCCGGCTGAAAAGCAGATTTCATCATAGAGACTTCCTCAGAGGCATGATTGAAGGCATCCACGTTGTTCTCTGGGTTCCAAGAAATGAAAGCGCTGAGCCAGGAGATCCTGCAAAGCCCCTGGAATAGGGCAGGCAGTCTCTAGTTTGACTTGTCTGTACTGGGAAATTGCCCTCTTACTGGGATTACCAAGATAAGCTTCAGTATGAAACTGTTGTACTTAGATAAGGGAATGCCTAACTTTCCCCGTTTGTCTGATAAATTCAAATCCCTTTTCTATTGGACTGGGTAATGAGACAACTTCATAGAGGGATCGCACCTCTTCCTTAATGGTTTCTCAGGAAAGGGGGTGCGCCGTTGCCCCCCAACTTCCCAGCTGTGGATCCCACAAATTAAAAACCCTTTCTTACTGGTTCTGCGCAATGAGATGAGTTCATAGAGGGGTCACGTGACACCCTTGGAGACCTCTTGGGGTCTCATAGGTTAGGGGTCATTTCTTCCCACGCATGTTAGAAATTCCAGGGCAAAGAAAAGTGGGACTTAGGCCCCTCGAGAGGGTGGCGCACCTGTCACTGTTTTGTGATGCTTCCATTCCAGAGAAATTACGCTGATTTATTTCTTCATATTTTGCAATGGGTTCTCAAGTATTACTTCTCTATCAATGTTTTTTTATTATCAAAGACAATACTAAAATAATCACAAAAAGGAATTTAAAAAAGCAATTCTTAAAATAATTTATTTTTGCATAATGAACAGCACTTCATTTGAAACAAACAAACAAAAGTGGGACAAAATAAATGTCAAAATGTCTCTTACTATATAATCGAGTAAACTTATTCAAGACAACTCACCTTCCTACCCTGGTGCACCACCAGAGGGCGCTGCCGTGGAGGGAAGCCCAGGCAAGGCACCAGGTCCCTCCAGAGGATGGAAATGCCCACCCCCATTTCAACCCAGTTGGTATTAGGAGCAGGGCAGGTGGCAATGCCCGCCCCATTTTACCTGGCCTGTATCAGGCATGGAGCAGGTAGCAAAGCCCACCACCCATTCACGTGGTTGAGGTCAGGCGTGGAGAAGGAGGCAATTCCTGTTTCCCCTTCACCTGGCTGGGGTCAGGAGCAGAGCAGGTGGCAATGCCCCCCCCCTTTACCCGGCCTGTGTGAGGCATGGCGCAAATAGCAAAAAACCCCACCCCTTCACGTGGCCGAGATCAGGCATGGATAAGGTGGCAATGCCCACCCTCCTCCTTCACCGGCGGGGATCAGTGACGGAGGAGGAGGGAATGCCTGCCTGTCCTCTCTCCCCTTTCTAGAGCCCGTTGTATTTTTTTCCCACAATGGGCTTTGTTGCTAGTCTTTTCATAGAATGTTTTACAAATTCAACTCTCCTGCTGGGAAAAGAGGAACTAAAACTTACCACGTCATGCTGGTAAATTCTTTGCATATTTGTTTTTAGCATCGACCACCACTGCTGTCTATGCATCTTGTTATATACAGTGTGTGTATGTATGTATGTATGTATGTATGTATACACACACGTGTCCACTGTACCTTGCTTTAGATATTACAGGAAATGGCTGAAGAATTATGTTGATGCTTAAAGGAACATTTTATTAAACCAACTGTTAAAGGAACATTTATTTATGTATTTATGTGGAGTGGAGAGAGCTCTCACATCAGAGTTGACTTACGGCGACCCCTGGTGGGGTTTTCATGGCAAGAGACTCACAGAGGTGGTTTGCCATTGCGTGCCTCTGCAACCCTGGTCTTCGTTGGAGGTCTTCCAGCCAATTACTAACGAAGGCCGACCCTGCTTAGCTTCTGAGATCTGAGGAGATTACGCTCACCTGGCTACTCAAGTCAGGGTATGTATGTATGTATGTATTTATTATTTAACTTATATCCTGCCTCTCCACCATCTTCAGCGCTAGAGGTGGTTTACAGTATACCTATACAATACACTATTAAAATAATATAATAAAAATAACATTAAAACCAGTAATACACAATTAAAACAGAAATGCAAACATTAAAACCACTAACATAACAGAATACAAATATTAAAACCCATACATCTGAAAGGACAGAGCTACCCCTATCCACTCCACTCATTCCCATTGCCTATAATCAATCAATCATACAGAGTCAAGCCAATATATACATGAGAATCGGCCTCCAAATGTCAGGTGAAACAGGGCCTGGCCAGCCCTCCTGAATTTCCCCAAGGGAGCGAGTCTCCTCTGTTAATGCATTTCAGGGGGAGGGAGCCCCAACTGTAAAAGCCCTCCCCCTCTGGCCCAAGAGCGTCGAATGGCCCCGGGGCCAGGAACCACCCACAGACCCTGAATTGTGGAGAGACGGTCCCGTAAGTATGAGAATCCCCATGTTTGGTGGGAATTATTCAGCAGGTGAATTACAAGATACGATAGCAACTGCTGAATCTAACCGTAAAGGTTTCTGGCTAAACAAAATAATGTACTTGGCCTGGGACTGTGGAGAGCGCATTTCTTTGAAGGTTTGCGTGGATCTACGGAGCACACACCTGTGGGGCTCTTGGCACTCTGACAGGAACCCTGAGGATGCATTCTCAACCTGGACGGTCCCCTTGGGCTGTGGATGGGCCACACCCAGCTCCATGGAGAAAGAAGATCCCGTCTAGCACGCGCTTGCTTGATGGATGCAGCTTGGCCATCGTCATGTTTAGGGGTAAAAACATACCACAGAAGGTGTTCTTCTGGGTCGCAATGAGAGGCACACCTTGACCTAGTATTTCAGCAGCCAAATTCTTTGTTTCAGATTGTTGGCCCAATCTTGATTGCAGAGATTTGTTCATTCTGCTGCCCAACACCAAATAATGAAGCTTACTTAATGGGGAAAGGTGCTTGTTCTGGGTTTTGTTTTGGGTGGTGGTGTTGGGTAGCCGTTTTGGAGATCTGTTATCCAAATGCCTGCGACAACCGTTCTGGACCCTGTCGCAAGAGACAATGGCTACGTTCCGTCCTCGTCACCACAAACTATTTCTGTCTTTCCTGTTTTCGAAAACAGCCCTTGCCATTTCAGCCACAGACTGAGCTGAAGAAGCGAGCTGGGACTCACGGAAGCTCCTACCCTACCACAAATTTTGTTCGTCTTATAGGTGCTGCTGGACTCTTCCTCTTTTCTACTGCCACAAACTTGTTTGCGAAGGGCTTGTGATCTCTCCAGGCTGTAAAACCAGTAACACAATACACAAAACACAGTAACACAGGCCTGGATTTTTCCCAGCCTATCAGAGGTCTCCTATTTGCACCTCAAAAGTATCCTGTAAAGACGGCTAAACTGGGAAACAGCCAATTGCCTGCCTGAGGTCTCCTAGCGGGGGGGGGGGGCATCCAGTGCCCAGCCCTCTCATACCACCTGTGCCAAATGAAACCCCCCCCCCCCAAGCTGCCATGGCCAAGGGTTGCACGTGTAGTCTTGCTCATTCTGCCAGGGGTGCACCCATGACGGATGCATTTAGTGCCTTCAGCAATTAGGCACTTTTCAAACATCTTTTTTAAAAACCAGCCTTGCCTTAGATCTCATCTAAGAGTGACACGTAGGTACAAATCCTGCCTTGTTTGGGACGGGGACAGTTTTGTTGGCAGAGAGGAAAGAAGCACAGGGTCAGGCCTCCCCAGGGGTCTCCCAAGACAGCAGCTCCCGGTGTGTGTGTTTGGGGGGGGGGGACTGCTTACACTTTTCCCTTCCTTTCCTTCTTCTGTCCCCCACCCTCTTTGGTCCTGCAGCACCCCCTGCTGGCTGCTTCCTGCCCTGCCACAGTCAGCATCAGGTGGCTTCTGAGCAATCGTCCCCAGAGCAGTTGCAATCATGAGATGTGAGTCAGCAGCAAAAACTGTTAACGGAGACTCTAGAAACCTCTGGCTCACTCTTACCATGAGTGTTAAACCCCTGCGGGAGAGACAGATGAGTAAAGAGGGTTAAAACAGACTCCAGGGACAACTTCGGGTGTAACAAAGTTTAGTCCGGCCTGAGCTTTGGTAAGTCCGAGCCGACCGCAGAATCTGCTGGAGAAGACGGTCTTGATCTTGAAAGCCCCTCTGGACTCCTGACCTGTTCTGGGGCTACGGACTGACATGATTCCCCACCTAAAAGTTTTCGAACCCCCAGTCCAGAGTTCACACACACAAGCTCCAAGGCCCTCTCTTGCTGTTTTCAGGGGACCTCCGACTGACCCAAGATGCTAAAACTTATAATCACTTTTCCTAGCTAGGGTCATCATCCCCACATTTCATTATCCTCACAACAACCCTGCAAGGTAGAGAATTGGCTGAGAGAGGGTGATTGGCTCAAGGTTTCTCAGCAGTTTGAACCTGGTTTCCCTCCAGCTCTCCACACAGGCTCTCTATAGCACGCCACACCAAACTGACAGTGATAACAAACGTGTTTGTGATCCAACCCTCGTTTGATATTAAGTTGTGTTCATGCCATTTGTTATTTCAAGGAACAAAACCAAAGAGGAGAGAGAACAGTCCCTTCCCTCCTTTTTACTGTGTGAAATGAGTAGATTAGATTATTAGTAATCCAAAGGCTTGAACTGTCATCAAAATCAAAACAAAGTAAACCCACCTGCCAGATTAGGGGGTTCTCAGGGCAGCTTAGGAAAGGTGCTCCAAACTGCCCCAGTTTTCCAAGTATGGCCCCATTTTTTCATATTTTTAAAAAATCTTTGGGGCATCCTTGTTGAACAATCTCATTCTTTCCACCCCCCCCCCCCCCACTGCTTTGGCTCTCTTGAAATTCAGTCCCAGAGATGAGTTGGGATGTTTCTTATCTTTAGAGCACACCCACACGAATGCCCCTGAACATGACGGCCTCATGTGATGTACAACTGGCTGTTTTTCACGCTGCAGCTGCCGAGATGGCTTCTGGGCTGCCCACAGTAGGACGGACATGTTTTTGATGGTATTTTTTACCAGAACAACACATGGACACTTCCTTTGCTTTCGAAACTGGAATTAGCAGGCAACTGCCACATAACTGAACATGGCATGTGGATCAATGTATGCCCACCCCCATGGTATCAGAATCAGGGATGGGGTATGGACATCTTGTATTTTTATCTGTGAAGCCATGGAATAGATATGACCTGACGAAGCTGTCCCAGGGAGGCCCCCCCCCCCAGCTCAGCCATGTCAGTTTTTACGGCTCTCAGGCCTTTTCCAGCACCTGTTCTTTGAGTTCCCTTAAATGGAGATGCCAGAAATCGCACCTGGAGCCTTCCGCATGCAAAGAATTCTCAGCTACTGAATCATGCCAGCTTCCCACATGATAGGACATGTCACAATAGTGTTTCATTTCACACCAACAGTGAAGCTGATTAAAAACAGACAACTCATAAAAAGAGCCGAAAGAAACAGCAAATGAAGGGGCAGCCGGCCAAGTGACCTTGGGCCCCTCGCCCTCTCCGAGCTATCTCGCCCATGTGACAGGCGGGTGGGGGCAAGAAATCATGGGGAAATGATGGGTTTGAAATGTGCTGGGTGGATTTTGAATGCCTGAGAAGGTCCGGAGAAGTTTCCACCGGGTCCCTACCTCTTTGACAGAACCGATGGCAGGCCTGAACTGGCACATAGCACAGCGTCTACGGACAGAGGCCATCCCGCAGATATGTGGGTCCTAGGACGCGAAACGCTTCCGAAGGCATCAGCACCACTTCAGATGGGGCCCAGAAACAAGCAAGCAGCCCGAGCCCCTCCTGCGTTGTCTCGCATGCCCAGAAAGAAGGGGGTTCCTCTTTGCGTTTAAAAGTTGGCGGGGCTGAAACACGGACGAGGGGCGCGCAGGCAAGGGAGCAGAGCTGCTTGCAAGCAGAAACGGCGCTCAGTGCCGAGGTGCACGGCCACATTCGTCTGACTGACGCCCCGAGGATTCGTTTGTTGTCAGTTCCACACTCACGTATGCAAACACGAGAAAACTCACAAGTCTCTCCTCCTCCTGGGCACGGAGGCGTTTTTGCTGGAGCTCCGGCGCCCTCTGGTGTCCGAAGAAGGAAAGGCCGTTTCTTCCCACTCAGCTGATTTCCCCGAAAAGGTCCGGGCCGAGGGCGGAGCGGCGGTGCCGGTTCCCTTTCTGGGGCTTGTGTGTATTTTTGAAAAATGAAGTGGGCGGGACGTGTATGTGTAACCGACGCCTGGGGGAAATGCTAAGACACGATCATGGCTCAGGCGCAGCACAATGAAAGCGTGAAGAGTAAGGCCATTTTATGCAAAGTTCCTTCATTTCATTTTCATTTATTAGATTTGTAGTCTGCGCTCCCGGCAAGCAGGCTCAGAGCGGATAACATACAGATTAAAACAAGACACTTATATAATAAACAAAAACGAATAATATTATATATGATATATATAACTGGTAGCAGCAATAGCGTAGTTGTGAGTTCACGACCCTCCTTCCGCAGCGCTTATAACGCCGTCCCACACATAAGCATCATGGGTCCAGGGCGGTAGATGGCACCGGCATCCGCCGCCCTGTATGTTTCTATTTGCCTTCTTTGTAGCCTGCCATTCAGCTCACAAAGTTTAGCAATGCAATAGGAGCAGCACGGGGCGTAATAAAGGCTGAAATTAGATTAGACCTGCAGCCCCGGAGAGCCCAGACTGGTCCTCTCTTGTCCCAGCTTGGAGTATCTCATCTAAGCCAGTGCTTAGATGAGATACCCCCGAGGAAGGTTTAGGTTGCCAGCCCTTATCCCTTCTGACCAATTCCGCTTTACAGACTTCTGAATAATCTCCCCCCCCCCGTGTAGTTGCTGGGCTGTAATTCTATGGGGAAGGTGGGGTGTTGAACAACACTTGTCAAAATCTGTCAGGTGCAGATTATTAACTGGGTTTTCTGTGCTGCACACTCAGCCTGACAAAGAGTTCTGTGGGACCTGAAGGATTGCACTCACTTGCTTGAGACATTTTGTTCCAACCTAATAAAGAGGGATTACACACACACACACACACACACACCCAATTTTCTCTGTGGCCTATCCTGGCTCTCTAAATCTCACCTTAAGGACCAACTACATTCCTTTCCATATTGGAGGTCCCCTCCCCTCACCAGCCCCATAATTTGCTGTGCTCTCAATATTACTTTAGAGGCCCTGTCTGCCCAAGTGCATTGCAAGCGAACAGAGTTAGACCAGCTTTTTCTCCTATGATGATAAAGCACCCTGAGTTTTGAAGCTATGGGGCGCTGGTTAGTACTTGGATGGGAGACCACCAAGGAAGCCACTGGCAAACCACCTCTGTTCTCTCTTGCCTGAACCCTACACGGACCACTGTAAACAGGACTGCAACTTCACAGGGAGAAAATAAAATAAAAAATGGTGAACAAAATGTACTGAAAATCCTGGACAAAAAACGTCCTGTAAAATAACTCGATCAGAATGCCTGAACTTAACAACATGCAACGTTTGGAGGTTAATTATGTTGGGAGGTGCAGCGTCACTTAATGCGAGCAGACATCAGGAATTCAGAGGAGGTCAGGAGGGGTGAGACCCTTTCTGCTTTCTTCTATGCCCTCTGCGGCTGTCCCTTTGGCACTCAGAGCCAAGCTACAAGTGACGCCTGACACAGGTTGGACACTTGTCAGCTTCCCTCAAGTTTTGATGGGAAATGTAGGCATCCTGGTTTTACAGCTTGGCTCTCCATTGCAGCTGCAAGACCAGGATGCCTACATTTCCCATCAAAACTTGAGGGAAGCTGACAAGTGTCCAACCTGTGTCAGGCGTCACTTGTAGCTTGGCTCTGAGATTGCTCTTCTTAGGACTTCCCTCCTTCCGGATTCTTCATCTCTCCCTCCCCTTTGCCCGCTGTGAGAGCTGGCCGTGCCGTCTGCAATCTCTCACCAGTCCTCACCCTGACACAGATAGCAAAAGACCACTCTCTTCTCTATCAAGGACGGCATTCTCCGACAGTAAAGGCCGTCTATTTCTGTCCTAAAGGAACCAGCCCCAGGGTAAACATATTCCTCCAGCAGCTGGCCCCAAACATCTGCTGTGCAAATCTGCACTCGGCCAACAAATCCATTCAAAAGTTGTGCGTTTTTGGTGTGGGACTGAACAGGAAAATCCAGTTTAACAATGGTTTAATTTATATAGCACCAAACATTTTACGTTTCTGCATATATAGTAAAGAAACATAACCAAATTACAAAGGTGGGCAGCTGCATAGCCACATGCCAAGAGGCCGTGCCTGCAGTGTACCTGGCCGGGGAGGGATTCTGGATCTCAGCTCTCCCTGAGCTTATAAGGCCTCCAACAGGCAAAGACTCCCTTGTCGGGAGGAGGAGGCCTTGCTCCGGCTGGGGTGGCTGCTTCGCCCAGGGACTGCAATTTGAGGCAGAAAACGGTTGCCGTAGGGGGGGGGGGGCTCTACAGTATTATAACCCATTGAGGTCCCTTGGCTACCCAGATCGTGTCCTTCCCAGGCTGTAACCACAAACATCCAGGAATTTCTCAACACTATATATTCTACATTTCTGCAACTTTTGTTTAATAACAACACCCAGTCTGAGAGCCCTACACATTTGCTATTTTGTAACTTTCTGGTCACTGAAAACGGGTTTTCGTTTGTTGTCAGTTCCACACACAAGTATGCAAACACGAGAAAACTCACACACACGTCTCTCCTCCTCCTGGGCGCGGAGGCATTTTTGCGGAGCTTCGGCGCCCTCTGGTGTCCGAAGAAGGAAAGGCCGTTTCTTCCCACTCAGCTGATTTCCCCGAAAAGGTCCGGGCCGAGGGCGGAGCTGCGGGTCGGGCGTCAGTGCCGGTTCCCTTTCTGGGGCTTGTGTGTATTTTTTAAAAATGAAGTGGGCGGGACCTGTATGTGTAACCGACGCCTGGGGAAAATGCTAAGAGCTTGAAGATTAAAGATATTTTATGCAAAGTTCCCTCATTTCTGAGCCGCAAGCAGGTTCAGAGCGGATAACATACAGATTAAAACAATACAATTATACAATCAATAAAAACTAATAACATTATATACAATATATATAACTGGCAGCGGCAACAGCGTAGTTGTGGTTTCACGACCCTACTTCCGCAGCGTTTATTTATGCCGTCCCACACATAAGCATCATGGGTCCAGGGCGGTAGATGGCACCGGCATCCGCCTCCTTATTTGTTTATCTTTGCTTTCTTTGTAGCCTGCCCTTCTCGCAGATCACAAAGTTTAGCAATGCAATAGGAGCAGCACGGGGCGTAATAAAGGCTGAAATTAGATCAGACCTGCAGCCCCAGAGAGCCCAGACGGGGCTTCTCTTGTCCCAGCTCCGAAGCTGAGCAGAGTCAGCGCTTAGTTGGGATACCCCCGAGGAAGGTTTAGGTTGCCAGTTTTCATAGAGGGCTCGATTCAAGAAGCAAATGAACGCCCACTGACTTTGCAGCCCTCCCAACTCTTCTACTTACCACATTTGGATCTTCTCAGCCCTGCTTGTTATCCCTACAGCAGCCCTGTAAGGTAGGACAGGCTGCATGAGGACAGGCCCCGGCAGGGGTCTGAACCCAGGTCCTCTCACATCCTGCAGAAGTAAAAAAAAAAAAAAACCCTCGACCCTCCTTTAATTTTTTTACTTACATTTCTGCAACTGTTTTTCATAGTGCAAGGAAAAAACTGTTTACACTTTATTTATTGTCCAATAGGAACAAGACTAGACAAGAAAGAGTGAAAAGGACCGGTTAAAAAAAAGACTTGGAATACTTAATGTTTTCTGACAAAGATGGGAATTGCTGGGAAGTGACGTGTGAACATCAAGAGGGCAAAGGAAGGAGGAGCGTGATGGAGCGAGTCGCTCACTGAGTGGCCTTGGGCCAATCCCCCTCTCTGAGCCTAACCTACCTCACAGGGTTCTTGTCAGGTGTGACATTCAGCGGGTACAAGAGGCAGAGAGTACCAGTAAGAATGTGCCAACCCCCCCCCAACCCCCATGTTCTGCTCTGAGTCCTCTTTTCCTGAAAGAGAAGACAAGTAAAAAAATTAAGTTACTTTCACTACTAGTTGTCGTGAGAATTAAACGGAGCCATGCACCTGGCTCCTTGGAGGTTGGAATGAAAATGTATTTTGTTCCCAGCTTTGCCTGGTGCTGCCATATCCACCTCCCTCTTGAGTTCTTGGCCTTCTAGTCCCCGCTTTGTCATTCCCTCCCTCCCTTCTTCTCTTTGTCCTTCTGCATGTATATGTCTTCCCACAGCAGGTGACACTTCATGCCTCTGGTGAAGCAGACTCTGGTCTACAAAAACTTTGACCACAGTCCATCTGCTGGTCTTTGAGGTGCCCCCAAGGGACTCTTGGCTGCTTTAGCAACAACAGACCAAGGCTGCTGCATCTCTGGAACTCGGTCCCAGGTTGTGCAAATGCTCCAGGCCTCCTCCTGTGTTTACACACCAGATCAGAACCAAGAGCACATAAGCTGCGTGATGCGTGATCCGTTTCCCCAAAGCTGCATCTGACACCCCAAGATATTTTATTTATGTCATTTATAGTCCACCTTTCTCACTGAGACTCAAGGTGGATTACACAGGATGAGATTAGTACAATCAGCATCAAGGACATTTCCATAAACAATAACATGGGGTTAAATAAACACAAGTTTACAAAGACATAGCATTCGAAAGATTCCAGAGTAGAAGAAATACATTGAACATAATCAGTTCTACGACTGACATTAGACAACATGGAGCGCTGGTTGTACATAGGAGTACATATTTAAAGCAGCAGATAATATGTAAGGCAACATAGTGGTGGTGAAGTTTATGGTCCCTAACTCTTTAACGAAGGATCTGAGACCCCATCCCTACAATACAGCCCTCCCATTTGAGTAAAAAACCTTTTTGCTGAATCAACCCTGGCGATCAATGGGGTGACAGATGTCGCAGCCAGATCGCCCTCACATCCAAGCCTTTTTGAATAATTCAGTTCTGCATCGTTTGCGGAAAGCCAGGAGAGTGGGGGTCCTCCTGACCTCCTCAGGCAGGTTGTTCCACAGGGTAGGGGCCACCACAGAGAAAGCCCTGTTGATTTCGCCCATGTGCAGCCTGGCACCTGCAGGAGACCCTGTTCAGATGAACAAGGCTGCCATAGAGGAGCACAGGGAGGGAGGTGGTCCCAGTCATAGGTATGCCGGACCAAGGCTGTGAAGAGCTTTGTATGTGATAACTAATACCTTGAACTGAGCATGGTAAACGATGGGTAGCCGGTGGAGTGACTGTAGGATGGGAGTGATGTTCATGCTGCTGCTCGCTCCTGATAACAGTCGAGCTGCAGCATTTTACACTAATTGGAGCCTCCTAGCTAACTTAGATGGGAGACATAGGTATAGAACATTACAATAGTCGAGCCTTGATGTTACCATAGCGTGGATCCAGGTGGCCAGGTCGAGATAAGAAGCCATCTTCCAGGCTAGAGTGAGGTTGTAGTAAGCATTTTTTGTGGCTACCTTGTTTGTCTAGTAGTAGCGCTACATCCTAGTAGCGCTATAACTCCTAAGAAAAAGGAACCATGCTTGATCCAAGTGCTTTGGAAAAGTCTCCATTCGACAGGGAGGATCAGGGCCATTTCCACATGGCTTACCTGAAGCCGTGCAATGTTGCGAATTGTGCCAGGGAAAATGCAAAATATCGCATTTTCTCGCACGAGTTTTGCGGGACATCGTGCAAAACTCGCGTGAGAAAACGCGGTATTTCGCGTTTTCCCTGGCACGATCCACAACGTGGCGGCATGGCGTGGCTTCAGGTAAGCCATGTGGAAACGGCCCAGGTGTCATGGCAGAGCGCTGGCTTTGCACGCAGAAGGAGCAAGCTCACTCTCCAGGCTAAAGGAGCTCAGGGGCAGCAGAAAGCAAGTGTGTGTTTAAGAGGGTTTGGAGGCTCACGAGCCCATCGTCTCTCTCTGTGCACTTTACTTCCCCATGTGCAATACAAACAAGATAACACAGATGATAGACAGGGCCGTCAACTACAACCTTCCCCCCCCCTTTGTTAAATAACCTTCCTTGATGGACTGCAGCTTACCTGGATGAAGGGGAGGGGGGCAGCCCTTCCCAATTGCCTTGAAGGCTTTCCAAGGGTCTTGCGGGAAAACAAAAGCATCCCCATAGCTCTTTGGAAGGAGCCAAGGCACCCCCCTAGTCCTCCTCTGCCATTCCTTTAATCTTCACCCGGGGGGACCTGCGAAGCTGGTCAAGGACAGCCAGTGCCCCACACGTTTGGGGAGGGGGCGGCTTTCTGTGCCCCATTCGCAACCCTCAAGACAACCGGTGAAAACCTGTCCGGATGTAGAAATAAGGAACTAGGAAGGAACCGACTCCAGCTGCCTTCTCCTCGCTGCCAGCGCAAATGCCGATGGTCCCAATCTCTTTCTCGGCTGGGATTCGGAGCCAGGCACTGCACAGAGCAGGGAAAGGCGGCAGAGCTTGCCCCGAAGCACTTACAAAACATGGAGATCAGCAAAAGGCTGGGGGGGGCCCTTTTTGCATGCCATGGGAAGGCTTTGCAGACACACTCACCTGCCCACAGAGGCACTGAACTGGGTGTCCCCTCAGCAGCTTTTCTTTTTCTTGGGGGGTGCCTAAGCAAGGGGGGAGCCAGAAGGGCTCACTGGAGGTTCAATACGGAGCCCGATCCTTCGGCTCCTGCTCTCTCCCACTTCTGCTGTTGGATATATTGCGCCTCCCAAGCGTGCTGCAGGGCTCTGCCTCCCATTGGCCCACTACTCACGAGGGATCTCACCCAGCTGGATCGGGACCCATGTAGTTCATAGTTCATTTGGGCCAGACTTGCAGAGCATTCATTTATTAATCGTATCCTGCCTTATCCCAATGGGGACCCAAAGAGACTGCCAACCGCGTTCTCTCCGCCTCCATTTTGATCCTTACATCCTGCATTTACACGTGCAAAGAGGGCGCCCTCTTTCTGTGGGGGAGTCTTCCCTCCAAGTCCTCTGACAGCATGCCCATCTAGACCCACAAGCTCTGATCCTGTCTTGGCAAGAGCTGAGATTTCTCTCCCTGCTGTTTCTTCAGGCATAGAGAAAGTGATTAGCCAAAAGTCACCCCGTGAGCGTCACAGCCAGGCAGCATTTGAACGCAGGACTCCCAACTCCTTGCCTAACCATCTACTGCACTCTGGCAGAAGCACCGTCTGTGAGTCACATAGGAGGCTTAACCTGGTTTGTGGGCTGAAGCTGATGTCAAATGTAGAGCTTATATTCATTTTTTCTCCATCTTTATTTTTATTTTATGCAAATGCGTAAGGACATAAGAAGAGTCCAGCTAGTCCAACCTGAGCAATCAGGCCGAATAAACAGAGCGTGGAGGCTGAGCGCTTCCCCTGAAGTTGCCTGCAGGCACTCATATTCACAGGCTGACTACCTCTGATGGTGGAGGTTCCCTCTCGTCACCATGGCTGGTAGCTCCTGATAGACCTCTCCCTCCACCATGAATCTGTCTATAAAGCTATGGAAAATACTCATGTCCTATTCCCCCCCCCAAGGCTACAAGGAAGTTAATCTACCCTCAAATGGATATGTCCAGTAAAATTAATAAATATTTATACAACAACTAAGCATCAAAAATGTAGTATAAACATTCCCAACAACAAAATGGTCATTCACAGAAGTATTTATTTGTTTCATTTTTTATCCACCATTCTCACTGAGATTCAAGGCAAGTTACAGAATTATAGAAACACTGTAAGGAAGACCTGCATAATACAGTAAACAAACAAGAGTCCAGTAGCAACTTTAAGAATAACCAACTTTATTATAGCGTAAGTTTTCGAGCGCCACAGCTCTCTTCGTCAGATGCATCGAGCTGTAGCTCTCGAAAGCTTATGCTACAATAAAGTTGGTTAGTCTTAAAAGTGCTACTGGACTCTTCACTATTTTGCTACTACAGACTAACACGGCTAACTCCTCTGGATCAGTAAGGCAATAAAGCCAGATTGCACCATTAGGCAATAAACAGATGCCAGAGACTTGGGTGTCTTCCACATAAAACAGAATTTTGTGGTTCCCCCATTGCTGGTGCAGGTTTCCCAACAGTTTCCCTCCCCCACTCTCGCAGAAGAGGCGACACACCTCCTCTGGGACACCTGAGATTTTGCAATTTTTTTAAAAAAAAATTGGCACTAGAATATCATAAAGTTGATATACCATTGTAGCTATAGGTACAGCAGGTTCTCTGAATTACCTGCTTTCATTAAAAAAGGTAAATCTCTACCGCTTCCTTTGCAAAGATATGCCTTTCCCCTTATAACTCTGCAAGAGAAAGGGCTAAAAAGAAAGCTGAGAATCCAGAGAACCTGCTACACCTATCAGGACAAAGGAAGATCTGAGAAAAGTCAGGGAAACCCCACGAGGGGAAGCAGGGGGAAAAGAACTGCTTCCCCAAATCACTGAACTCAGGGCAGATAATCTGTGCAGAAATGGCCTCGGACGACCCAGACACCCAAACAAAAACTCCCTCTGAAATGAGTGCTGGCAACAAGGTGATGTTCAATGTGAACAAGAACACAAAAACTGGTCTTCTGTTGTGTCTTTTTTGAGACCTCATCACAACTAGGAAAAGAGATCACACTAGCCAAATATTTATATTTCAAAGCAGCTGCTACAAGAGAAGAAAATGTAAATGGTTTCATAGCAAGCATCTAGACTCATGAAACACCATTTGCTTATATACTTTACATCATTTATATTCTGAATTTCTCTATGAGGTTCAAAGCACACGACACCATCGAAAACAATCACACCAATATAATATATACAGCCAGATGTGCAATAAAATGGGAACCCCAAATTAGGGACCGGTGCCATTAACAGCAGTATACTTCACACAACGAAACAGTGAAATGCATCCAACAAACAGGGAAAGAAAACTGGATTACAAAATTGCAGTAACAGTACAAAAGTGTAACATACACGACGAACCAAGGGATGAAAACGATACAAATTTTCTCATATACGATGATCCTATTCCCCTTTTTAAAAATGCCCTCTCTAACTTTTTGTTTTACATCATTTGTGGAACGACAAGAGTTGTGGGAGTCCCTTTGTGAGGTGGCAGCTTCAGGAATCTTAGCTCAGATTACCAATTACCGCAGTTAAGTATATGGGGAGAGGCAATTCTACTGATATATGGGTCATAGGCCCTGAAGGTGGTAACTGACACCTTGGACTCAAATAACTGATGGGTAGAATCACAGAATCATAGGGTTGGAAGGCACTTCTAGGATCATCTAGTCCAACCCCCTGTACAGTGCAGTAAATTCACAGCTACCTCCCCACACCCCCAGTGACCCCTGCTCCATGCCCAGAAAATGGCAAAATACCGTCAGGATCCCTAGCTAAACTGGCCTGGGGAAAATTGCTGCCCGACCCCAGGGTGGTGATCAGCCTTACCCTGGGGATGTAAGAAGGGGCCATGAGAACCAGTGGAGTGACTGCGGAACATGCATGTTCTGCCTGGAGCACCGATAGTATGTGAGCTGTGCTATTCGGTACCCACTGGAGTTTCCAAGTGGACCTCTTTGGTAGCACCAAGTGGGCTAGATAAAGAAATGGAGATCGGGGTGTAATCAGATAACAATGTGCTCTAAACCCACAAATGATCTCCCCAAAGGGCTTTACGTAGATTGGATAACACAGGAGGGGCTGTGGCTCAGCAAGAGAGGTTCTGTATTGCATTCAGAAGGTGCCAGGTTCAATTCCCAGCATTTCCAGTTAAAAAAGGACTAAGCAGTATGTGATATAAAGGACCTCTACCTGAGACCCAGGAGAGATGCCGCCAGTCTGAGTTCCCAATACTGATCCTGATGGACTGAGGGTCTGATTCGTAGGACTTCAGGGTCTGATTCGTAACATTCACAAGACATATGCGACACTGCGACTCCAATGGCAACCCCCTGAGATCTCTAAGGAAATATGTAAACCAGTCCAAAGCACATCGCTTAATCTCTACTTCTACCTCTAAACATCTCAACAAGATGGCCCAGTCTACAGTATGGGAGTCCACCAATAAATCCAGTAATAGCAACACCTGAGGCCTGTCCTTTGTCTACATTCCGGCAGAGATCATCATCAGCTAAGACCACCATCCCATAGCCTGGCCTGAAACCAGACTGAGAGGGGTCTGGAGCAGATGATTCATCCATGAAGACCTGGAGTAGTTCTGCAACAGTTCTCTCCAGCAACTTGTCCCATTTCAGGCAACAATTGGCCTCCTCATTCTTCTTTAATGATGGCTTTTAAAGTAACAGACAGATAAGTGCCTCCTTTAGCGGCAAAGGAAACACACCCTGAGTTAGTTATTGATCTATAATGATCACAGTTTCCTTCATCTGCTTCTTACAAGATTTCAGTAGCCAGGATGGGCACGGGGTCAGAAGAACAAGTGCTAGCCCTCACAGATCAGAACCAGAACCAAGGAAGAGTGGCCACGATACTAAAATCATTCTCCTCTGAAGCAGTGGTCATGGCAAAGGGGAGAGATCATTCTCCCACGTCGTGGCTTCAGAGAACAAAACAGTCCCAACCGAAACTGACAGACACCCCTCTGCAAAAATGGTTTCTTCCCACGGAGGTTCAACAGGATGGCACAAGTAAGAGTACTAAAGATTTGCAGTTCTGACCAAGGGCTCCGCATTTCCTGGAAAATCCTGGTCGCCTGCTGTGGTTCCTTTCACAGGTTCATGGGAAATCTTATCTGTAGAAAGCAAAAAGTGGAGCGTGAAGCCATCGTCATGGAAATTGGGGGGGGCAGATAAAATCAACTTGAAAGAAGCAAAAGGCCATCCAGTCCACCCCTCTGCCCTGAGAAAGGGTCACCTGCCCATTGGCCAACCCTAGAGTTGCCAGCCTCCAGGTGGAGCCTGGAGTTCTTCCAGAATCACAGATGATCCGTTCCCCTGCAGAAAATGGCTGCTTTGGAGGGTGGACTGCAGGGCATTATAACCCAATGAACACCCTCCTCTCCCTAAACCTTTCCCTCCCTAGGCTCCACCCCCTCCCCCAAATATCTAGGAATTTCCCAACCCAGAGTTGGCAACCCAAGCCAGAGACGAAGTGGATGCAGGGCTGTATTATCCCACGGCCGGGCCCCTCGGCTTTCAGGTATTTCGGGCCCCCTCTGGCACTTCAGTCTTTCACCCCACTACAGCTGACAGCCTGGTACAGTACGGACTAGGCGGCAGTACATAGCCCTAAATCCATTTTGAGGGTCTCCTGAAGAATTCTAGTCTCAACATTTAAAATGTTTTTATTGCGCGAGCAGAACTCTTCAGGAAAGGACATTTTGGGGGTATAATTGTTCAATACTGTAATATTTTGAACTGAATAAAATGTTTCTTATTCATTAAAAATATATAATTTATGGATAATTGTTTTAAGAGACAATTTGTTTCAGTTCAATAAGGAAGCAGTTAATTGCCTGATTAATAGAGGTTATATAAAAGAATCAACTAATTGTAATTTAAGTGGAGGTGTGCCTTACATTGACGGGCCCTTAGTCCCTGTGGGGCCCCTAGGCTTCAGCCTAGTTAGCCTTATGAACAATACAGCGCTGAGTGGGTGCAGGGAGAGGAGAGGAGATGTCCTGCAAAGAAACAGCTCAGGACACGACTCTAGGAAGTGAGCCAAGCCGCACATGGCCCTCAGGGTCACTAGCCTAGGCAAACTGGGCTGGAGGAGAAATTCACTCCTGGCTCCCACAATGTGGCCTTCAAACCAACTGTTCAACAGGAAGCCCTGTCCACTTCCCCACAGCTTCCCCCTTCTTACCATCGAGAGAGCTGTCCGATCCCTGGTTGTTTACTGCAAACGGGAGAAGAAAAGGGGGATCAGGGTCTTTAACTGGGTGGGGGGGCCATGGAGGGGAGGGTCCAATTACCACCCCTTCTTTTTCCTTCCCACCCATTCCAGCTTCTTCCTTTGCATTACGCCATTATGAATCAACTCTAAAGTCAAGATTCTGCCCCAAAGTCCAATTCTACGTTCTTTAATTTAAACAAACCTACATACGTGACTGTCTTTGAATTCATTTTCTCTGCTTTTGCAGTTAATGGGTGAGGGGACAAGGAGCCATTCTTTCCTGAGGCCTGGCTCACTCTTGTTAAATCCTACCTTATGGGTTAGAAATTTGCTTATTTTCCTTGTAAAAGACAGGCAAATTCTAGGAAGGGAATGGAAGGGGGAAAGGAACTGAAGGAATAGGCGGGGGGGGGCACAATTTCACTGAAGGCTGTGGGCCAAGGGGCCAGAGAAATCTAGGACAGTGCCTGGGGGGTGCATCTGGATCCAAAGCACCAACTCCAAGAAAGAGAGGAACCCCCAGGGAGATCTTTGTTCCTTTCCTCTGCTTTTTGGAGCCCATCCCCCAGTCTGGCTGCAAAGGCCACACCGCCACTCCCTTCCCAATCACTTCAGCTGGGGAGGCCCCGTGGACAGGCACCCTCTGAAGTTGCAGGGCCAGCCTGATGCTCGGGCATGGCAGCCCCCACCCCCAACACCCAGGGCGCTGCCCTGATTCAGGGCAAGATCTCAACGTGGGGAGAAAGTCACTCACTCGGTGCCGCCTGGTAGCCGTCTTGTCGTTTTTCTGGAGCGAGAGAATCACAGCATTAGGATCCGGAGGTACCTCCAGAGGTCATCCAGCACAACCTCAAACCCAGCACCCTCCCCCGCCCCTGCAGGCTCTTCCTGGCATCCTCCAGGAAGTAGACACATTAACACGTGGTGATACTGATACAGCCTTATACCGACTTGGGCCACTGGTCCGTCAAGGTCAGCATTGCCTACTCAGGCAGGCAGCCGCCCTCCAGGGACTCAAGCTGAGGTCTTTCACATCACCTAGCTGGAGATGCCGGGGACGGCGCCTGGACCCTTCTGCAGGACAAGCCGACACTGCACCACTAAGCCACATCCCCTCCCCAATTCCATTCAACTTACTGATGTAGAAGAGGACCCCAGCCCCAATGCCAATAACAGCTGCCACACTCCCAACGAGGAGCCACGCTTCGTATGCAGAGGCTGAAAGGAGAAAGAACACGTCTACTCCGACTGGCCCCATATCTGCAAGGCCTCTGGCAGAAACGTCCAAGAGAAACGTGCATGCGAAATGCGCTTCTGCTGCTGATAGATTATGGAAGCCAAGACGGCTGCGTCATAAGAAATGGCTCAGAGAGATGCCTTGGTAGGGACAGGGACTGAATGCTGTGCTATTGGGTACTGTCTGCTGATGGGGATACGTGCCTGCTAGCGAATTTCCATGCTGCTAAACATGCCATGGAAATTAATTATGCTTTGTTTCAGATAGATTTAATCTCTGTGCTCAGCTTTACGGTCGTACAAAACTTTCCTCCTACCATTCCCTATTGTTTCTGTCCCCCTGAATGTCCTAGCTCCTGTTCGTTCTTGTACTTTGCTCAGTGAATGTCTTTGCTGTCGATTATATTGTATTTTCACTTGCGCGGTTGCAATCCACCTTGGATCTCAGTGAGAAAGGCGGACTAAAAATAAAGAAGTCGCTAAATCCAATTTGTGAACAGACACAAGGTTTTCCATTTCCATGGATGGGGAAGGAATTTCATTCCGGATGGCCTCTCTCAGAAGTGTGAAACAGAGCAAAATCATTGCATGAACCCCCCCCCCCGACACCTCTGCACTGTGGTGGAGGCCCATTTTAGGGAGGCTTTGGGGAGCCCACCCAATTGACCATGCTGAGTTGCAAGGGGTGGGGGGTAACCCAGAGGGTCCAGAGCACAGCAGAAGGGACTAGAAAAACTGGAGGGGGGGGTTCTTCCCACAGGAAAGACATGATTGGCCCCGCTTATAAAGCTAGCAACATGCCAAGCAGGACCTTCTCCAGGGAGGCCCCAGTATCTCACCCCAAAAGCTCAATTACAGCTTATTCACACACACCCCACACACATTTATCTCCCACCCTTCCTCCAAAAATCTGAGGTGTGCATGTATGGGATTCTCTCTTTTGATCCACAGAACGTCCTTACGGGGTGGGTTAGGCTGAGAGAGAATGGCGGGCCCAAAGTCAGTCAAAGATCTTCATGGCCCGAGCAGGGATTCAAACTCAGGGCTCGCCGGCCCAAGTCCAACACTAACCACTACCGCCACACTATTGGTCAGCATCAGAAGTTTTTAGGGCAGTTACGAAAAGACCTCTCACCTGCGACATGTGGACCGCGTTCTCTATATTTTGTTGCATATTTTAATTTGCTGCTTGGATTTTTCTGTGGCAGTTCAAATCTACCAGGAAGCAGAGGGTGCCTGCCGGAGGGTCCCGGGGGTCCATCTAGCCCCTCCCCATGAGTGGAGACATTCTCCTCCTCCCCTGTGTAAGTTGCACTACTGCTGGGTGTCCCTCATTCCTCTCTGGTGAAACCCCCCCAAGTCTGCAATTTCCCCCCAAAGGAGGCAGCCCTCCCCACCGCCGGCAGTCTCTCTCACCTGGCTCCTCCCAGGCCAGGTCCAGGGGCTTCGGCAGGCTGTCGTGTTCCACATGGCACCGGTAGCGGCCCCTGTCCTTGGGGCCCACCTCAATGCTGAGCCAGGTGTGGTAGGTCCCGTCCGAGTTGGGAACGGCGCCCCCTGTCAAGGTGTCCTGCCTCTGGCCCTCCCCGGACTTCATCCAGGTGACGTCGATCTCCTTGGGGTAAAAGCCGTGGGCCCGGCAGATGAGGGTCTCCTGGCCACCGAAGCCCTGCTTGCGTGCCACCTTCAGCGTTGGGCGCTCTGCGGAAAGAGCAGCGTTGCTACCCAAACCACCATAAATTAAATGGCTCTCCCCACCCCAAAACAAAACAAAAGCCAGGAAGGAGGGGAAGGCCTAGCCCGGCATTATCTTGACGACAGACTCTCTTCCGCTTCCCCGGCCCCTCCTCGCCTGTCTTCCGCAGGGTCTCCTTTGCGTAGTCCAAGAATTTCTGCAGCCATCCCACGCAGACCACCTCCACGAAGTGCCGGCGGTCCTGAGACCAAGGCACGTCCGCGTCCCACTTCCGCTTGGCCATCTGGGCGGTGGCATCGGCTCCTATCCAGTTGAGCCTCTTCAGGTCAAGGCTGAGGAAGTCCCTCCCATCGTAGCCAAACTGTGTGTGCCCTCCTCTGCCCCCGTCCTGGCTCAGACGGCAGCCGTGGGTCCACTGCCAGATGTGAATCCCTGAAAGAGGCAATCAGGACACATACAGCACCCCCCAGTGGGACAAATGATGCTCCGGGGGGGCATTTCAGGTCAGGAACATAGAGAGGGGGAGGTATAGGCCGTTCTCCTGGCATGTCATCATCCCAGCGTGAATTGGGGCCCTGCACGCTTGGGGATTGAGGTCGCTCACATCGGACTTCTGAGGCCCCACGCATTAAAAATTGTAACACAGTTCGGCCCCAAAAACACAAGAAAGAGGAGAAGGGGGACTTCATAGCATCTTAAAATCAGGCCCGCAGCCTGGCAGCTTCTTAAAAAGAGAATTAGAGTCAGAGATTCCCCCCCCCCAAGAAATACACAATCCAGCTGTGGGGGATTCTTTCCTGAGATCCTAAGAAACACAGAATGGGCAGGCTTGTGACATACTTACAGGGCAATCCTAAGAAGAGCTAGTGAAGTCTAAGCCCACTCAGGGCTGGATCTAGGGTTGCCAGCGCCCAGGACAACCCACGTCCGGCATCCCCCCACTTCTATGATGTCATCACGCAGGGTGCCCAGAGGTGTGCCGCAGGCAAACGGCGCAGGTGGCCCCCGGGCACAGTGTGGGTGCCTGAGCGGAGGACTGGGAGGCCGCCTGCACCATTTGCCTGCCCGGCAGACAGAGTGGCTGGCTTGCTGTGAGCTCCCTGTCCTGCACGTGCGGCAAGCCAGCCGCCCATTGGTGGGGCAGGTGAACGGTGCGGGCAGCCTCACAGCCCTCCGCTCAGCCGCCTGCGCTGCTGCCGCCAGCTCCGCGGCACACTGTGTGCTGGGGCAGCCGGCTTGCCACGCGTTGCCTGTCCTGCAGCGGCAGCGCAGGCAGCACACCTCTGGGGACCCTGCGTGATGACATCATAGAAGCGGGGGGGGGGGATGCCGGACGTGGGTTGTCCTGGCCGCTGGCAACCCTAGATCCAGCCCTGAGTGGGCTTAGACTGCACTAGCTCTTCTTAGGATTGCCCTGTAAGTATCTCACAAGCCTGCCCATTCTGTGGTTCTTAGGATCTCAGGAAAGAAGCCCCCACAGCTGGATTGTGTATTTCTTGGGCGGGGGGGTGGGAATCTCTGACTCTTAATTCTCTTTTTAAGAAGCTGCCAGGCTGCGGGCCTGATTTTAAGATGCTGTGAAGGCAAGCCAGCCGCCCCATTGGTGGGGCAGGCAAACGGTGCAGGTGGCCTCCCAGCCCTCCGCTCAGCCGCCTGCGCTGCCTCCACCAGCTCCAGCGCGCTCCCAGCTGGCAGCCGTGCTCTTTGTTGGCACCGGGGGCAGGCTACCCTCCTTGTCCCCCCCCCCGTGGATCCGGCCCTGAGCCCACTGATTTCAATGGGCTTAGACTGGAGTAAGTCTTCTTAGAATCGCACTTTTAAACACCTTTCCAAAATAGTGCTATTCGGCCTCCTTCCTGAGTTCAGCACAGAGACAGACCAATCTGCACAAATTAAACTGACTTCCAGAGTATCCTCCAGTTTGGTCCTAAAACCACACCCTCCCTGCCCCCCCCCCATGGCAATCACTAGTCCAGCTTTTCTACTCAGATGGTGGGCCAGCTACTCCCCTCCAAGGCTACTTCCACCACCACTCTGGTTTTTCAAGGCAGGAAGCTTATGATAATAATAAATAATAATGACATTCAATTTATATACCGCCCCTCAGGACATCTTAATGTCCACTCAGTGTACAAAGTGTATTATTATTATCCTCACGAGAATCACCCTGTGAGGTGGGTAGGGCTGAGAGAGCTCTGAGAGAGCTGTGACTGATCTAAGGTCACCCAGCTGACTTCAAGTGGAAGAGTGGGGTATCAAACCCGGTTCTCCAGATTAGAGTCCTGCCGCTCTTAACCGCTACACCAAACTGGCTCTCTATGACAGAGACCAAATGTGATCTCACTCCCGTCCCACAGGCTCCTTTCCCACTGGATCTGCTCCCTTCTGCTTCTGTACTCTTTGTCACCAGTTTCTGTATGACATTTTGGGTTGCTCCCAAACGCCACCTCTCCCGCAGACATCGTTGCCAACTTGAGGGGGGGGTCCTCCAAAACTAGGGAGGAAGTTCAGTCAGATTTTTCTGGAAATCGGAGAATTTCCCCAGGTTTGCAGGCCCCTAAATCCTACCCCACTGTACAAATTTGATTTTAATTGGGAAAAGTCTCGCATTCACAGTGATTCCGCACAGGTTGGATAATGCACTTCCAATCCTCTTTATAGATCCTTTGGAACTGATTTTTTTGTGTGCAGAACAAAAAATCCACCTCAAACGATTGATAAAGTGCATTGAAAGTGCATTATCCAACCTGTGCGGAATCAGTGAGAGGGTGCCCATCTTGTTTTTATAAAAGATAACAGGTTAGCGAGAAGGGACAACTGCCTGCAAAGATTCCATTGATTCCTTTCGGATTTTGCAAAGAGCCCAAAGAGCTTCTCTCCTCCACTCACCCTTGCTGTGGTTGTGGTACTTCCACAGGTTTGCTTGGAAAAAACGCTCCCAGTTCTGGGACAAATAAGTTTGCTTCTCCCAGTAGCGTGGATCTTCCTGCTCAATCTTCCTGACCCAGGGGACCTGAGGAAGCACCTTCCGGGAGTTGCTGTTGTACTGGACGAAGAGCTGGTCGTCCAAATACCCCACAATGATGAACTGGGGCAGCCCCTGGCCGGTCTCCGAGACGGCCACCTTGTAGTACTGCAAGGTGTGTGTGGAGGAGCCAGGATGGGAGAAGGCAGGAGCGGCGCCGGTGGGACCTGAAGAGACATGGCGGGAGAAGAAAACTCACTCAGGGTTGGGTCAAACGGGGCAGGCATCAATTAGCCCGTGGTCCAGCCACCGTCTGCAGGGATACACACATTGTGCACAAACCAGAATAACAACCATAGAGTTGGAAGGCACCTCAAGGGACATCTAGTCCAACTCCCTGCACAACGCAGCAAATTCACAACTAACCCCCCCCCCCACACACACACACCCACACCCACAGTGACCCCTGCTCCACGCCCAGAAGACACTGTCAGGATCCCTGGCCAAACTGGCCTGGGGAAAACTGCTACGTGACCTCAAGTTGGCGATCAGCATTACCCTGGGCATGTAAGCAGGGGCCACGAGAACTAAGCACTGATGCAACCCTTCCTGCCCTCCCTCTCATGATCTGCCCAGGTTCCCAGAATCAGCATTGCTGTCCGATGGCCCCATCTGGCCTCTGCTTAAAAAACCTCCAAAGGAGGAGAGCCCACCGCCTCCCGAGGAAGCCAGTTCCACTGAGGGGCCCCTGTGTCAGGAACTATTTGCTTCCAAGCCTGGATTATGCATTCACCCTCTGAGGCATAGCAAAGCTCACTTCCACCTTCGAGCTTGCTTGCGATGGAGCCAGGCTTGGGAGAAACAGGCCCCTGAAGAGGCCGCTTTTTCCTCCTTCAAGGACAGAAGCCCCCCTAGAGCGAAGAGTCACTGAAGGTGCTCTGCCCCACAGAGATCCCAGCGTGGGCAAGCCCAGATGAAACCGAAGCCCAGAGGGCGTTTCCTCCTCTATGAACAGCTGGGACCACAACAGGCCCCGTCCCAGCTCACTGGTTCTTGGATTTATGTTATTGATAGTCCACCGTTCGCACTGAGCTTCAAGGCAGATGACACAGTCAAAGTCAACTGCTGGACAGTCCATAAAAACACGCCATATTGCCAATATGGAGAAGAAGATAGGGCTCTCAAGTCATGGCTGACTTACGGAGACCGCTGGTGGGGTGTTCAAGGCAGGAGACTAACAGAGGTGGTTTGCCACTGCCTGCCTCGGCAGCCCTGGTGCTCTTTGGAGGTCTCCCATCCAATTACTAAGCAAGGGCGACCCAGCTTAACTTCTGAGACCTGACCAGATCGCCTGGGCTATCCAGGTAGGGGCATTACCAGTACAATTAGGACGTATTTCAGGTATGTTGTTCATTTACTACAGGCTGTCTGTCAGAAGAGCCACTCCCGTCTAAGCCCCCTGCAATCAATGGAGTAACTCTGTGTAGGATTGCACCACGGTGATGTGGCTCGGCTCGCCTCTGCTCCTGGGAGAGGCGCTGCTGCTGCTCCGCCTTTTCTGCTCCGGGTCTCCCGCAGCCACAGCCGCACCTCTAACGTTGCGCACGGAGCACTGGAGCCACCAGGCTGCCCCGGCCGCACCTTTCGGGTTACTCTCCCGGCGCCTCGCCGCTGCTCTCCGGGGGGGGGGTGTTGCCCCCTGCGCCTCGGAGGCGGGGGGGGGGATGCCCGGCACAGCCACCGGGAGGGGTCCCCGCCGCCCCCGCCCCTCCAAGCCCGCCCATGGCAGGCGCTGCAGCTGCGCTCCGAAGGCCCCCTCGGAGATAGGGCAGAGGCTGCGCGACACGGGGCTGGCACCTCGTCTGGACGGCGCGACGCGCGTCGCGGCCACGGAGGGAAGCCTCGTGCGGATGGGCCGGCCGGGAGACGCGCAGCGCTTGCAGCCCCGGGCCGCGGACCTTGGGGGCGCTGCGCTGGGTCCCGCCCGGCGCGCAGGAAGAGACGCGCGGCTCGAAGGCGCCCACTCACCCGGGCAGCCCCGGCCCAGCAGCAGGGCGGCGATCCCCAGGAGCAGGAGCGCGTCCATCGCCTGGCCTTGCCGGAGAGCCAAGCGGGGTGGAGCGCCGTCGGGCGCGCAGGAAGCGAAAGCAAAAGGCGCCCTCGGAGCGTCTCTCTCCGCGCCCCTTTCCGGCCGAGCGGAGCGGGGTCGGGGCCGCCCTGGCCCGCCTGCTCCTCGCCGCAGCCCCCGAGCCGTGGAGGTCCGGAGCGGGGGCGGCGCGTTGCACCCCGAGGGGGCTTCCTCTGCCCGCGGGGGTGGCCCGGGACCGGCTCAAGGGCTCTCGGCTTCCGGGGCAGAAATGCAGCCCCAGGAGTGGCGTCTGCCCAGAAGCTGCAGTCCTGCGCCAGAGGGAGCTCCTTGGCACGGGGTGGGGTTTACTTGAGAGTAAGCACGCCTGGGCCTGGGCTGCGAGAGGCCTCCTGAGCGGATAGCAGCTGCAAAGAAGGGCCTCCGCGGATGCATAGGGCAGTACTCGCGGAATGACGGCGGGAACTCCCTGCCGCTGGGCACCACTCAAGCCAAGGGCTCAGGCGGCTCACAGTCTCAAGGGGGTCTGGAGGGACCGTCTCCAAATCAAGAGTCCTCTTCAAAAGGAACTTCAAAGAGAGGAGCCAAATTGAACTCCCTGGGTTAGAACTCATTAACAAATTCAAGACAATTCAAGCCAAGGGCTTAACAGGGGCCTGGGATTCCTACCTCACTTCGGGTTCTTATTCAGATGACAGGCGGCGGCTCTCCTGGGGGGATACGCCTTCAGTCAAAAAAATTAAATTCTTAAATGTGCTACTGGACTCTTTACTATTTTTCTTCAGTTTGAGCTGTTCGTGGGGGAGTAATAGCTGACATTTGATGGGAAGATGTTGCCAACCATTTTTACTATCTCCCCCCCCCCCCCTTCTAGGACAGCCTCCCAGAAAGAGGTCAGGGGCTTTCCAACCAGGCCCCAAGACAGAGCTGCTCCAGAGAGTTTGGGGGGGGGGGAGCTGGAGTCTGGGCAAAGGGGGAATTCCATTCTGGTGGGGGCAGAATGTATTTTTGTCTGTTTTTTAAAAATTTCTTTATATCTGTTCTAATGTTTTATGAAATTGTTATATTGCTACCTTGGGTCCCGGGGAGGCCAGGAGGAACGCAGGAAAAATTCAAGCAGTGGTAAGAAAAAATGATTATAAACGTTGAAAGATTTTAGTGTGAGCCCTCTACCCATTACAGGCACCCAAAGTGCCGATTGAGGCAGCCGCATCGCTGTGCCACATGGCATGGGTGTTCCTCTGTGTGCAGGGCTGTTGTGTCCCACAAGTCCTTCACCTCCCTGCATCAGGAACAAGGAACTGTTTTGTCCTTCCTTTTATCTTCCCTTTGGAGATCCAGCTACCTGCCTGTTCTGTAGGGCTGCTTTTTATGGCTGTGTGTTCTGCCCTAATACTCTGCAGCCAGAGATCCTTTCCTAGTTTGTGTCCCTGAGTGCTGTGCACAAACTCCCTGGCAGCACATGGGGGCTTCTGTGTGATTTGCTCTGAGCTAGCGCATGTGCACGCACGCACACACACACCCCGGCAGAGTTGTGCTGGGTGCTTCTGGAGGCTGACCGTGGAGTGTTCACAATTTAGAATCACATTCCCGAGAGGCAGCAATGTTTTGCGATGGGCCCTGAAAGACGAACTTGTTTACTGGGGCAGAGACCTTTCTGGGTCCATATCCACTTCCAGATGTATGAAGTGTCAGTTGGAAGATATGCACAACAGTGCTATGCAAAGCATAGATGAAGACAAGATTCCCTCAAAACCTGATGATTTTCCTGTATCCTTAAAGGTGCTTTTCTAGAGATGCTTGAATCAGAAAAATGTGGCCATGCAAGAAAAAATGTCTCAGTACCCGTGTTTGGTTATAACTAGGGAGGGGAGACAGGACAACTGTTCCCTTTGTCATCAGAAATGTCTGAGAGAAGAAGTGCTGCTTAACTGTTGCAATCCAGTGTTGCCCCCATTGTCCTTCTGCCTTTTAAAAGATTGGTTTGTGGTGATATTTCTGACTTGAAATGCAGTTCCAGCACTAGCCAGAATTTTGTGGATGGGGAAAGCAGTGCCCATTCACCTGCATATACTGGTTGGGAGGGAGAAAGGAAGTAAATGGGGTGAAGCTGATAAACCTCTTTTCAGTTCAACTGAGCAATTGTTCATAAAGTGTACAGTTAGCCAGTGGAACTGATGGCCACAAAATGACAAGGAAGACGATGCCACTGACTTGATGCGAGGGTGGGTGTGGGGGAGGCTGCTGTGCCTGGGCATCAGGCTGCTGCTAAACCCGCAGAGGGCAGCTGCCCCTCCCCAGCTGATCTGGAAAGGGAGGGCAGGAGGCACATGCAGCTGGCCAGCTCTCAGCCCGGGGAAGGGACTCCAAGAAGCAGCATTTAGCAGATGGAAGGAAGGAAGATCTCCCTGTTGGATCCTCTTTTTCTTGTAGTGGGAAAGAATGAGGGAGGTTGATCCATAGTCCATGCAGTAAAAAATTGTGACTCCCTTAGTGACCCTGTAGCTCTTCCGCCCTCTGCTAGGCCCAGTGTGGCTTGGCTCACTTCCTTGAGTCATCACCCCAAGGTGTTTGGTCTGCAGGCCCCCCCTTTTGCCAGGCATTTTCTCACTCTCAGTATCCACTTTTTCTCTGGATTGGTGCCATTTTTTGTATTTAGGCCATTTATAGTCCACCTTCCTCATTGAGAGACTGGAGGCGGACTGATGGGCCCTGATTTGTGGAGGGCTGGCAGATGGACAGTTGACCTGGATGGGTGGAGTCTAGTCCCCTGCCGTGCCCTCCCCCCATTTCCGTGCTGTTGGCTGATCACTTCGCTCTTTCTCCTTTTGGGTTCCTGCAGCATGGTTTCCCACTGGCCCCCGAGAGAGCCCACAAGGAATCCTTCCAGGTGGTGCATAGCCCTCTCCACCTGTGCTTCTGCCAGTCTTTAGCACAATCAGTTCTGCTGGTTGGTCCAGCACCACCTGGCAGAATTGACCCAGGTGTGAAATGACTGTCTGAAAGGTTTGTGTTTCCCCTGCCTCGTGGCTTGAGATGAGCCCTCCCCCCTTTGTCATGGCAGCTACTTTTGCAAACACTGATTTGTCTAGTATTCGGCCATTCGGCCTTCCTTGTACTGGATGAGGCCTTGTCTGCCACAGCCCAAGGAGCACCTCTTGAGCTGATGATGCTCCCGTGCTGCGTGTGGGTGCTGCTAACCAAAGGCAGAACAGCAACCTGAAGACCGGACCGCCCCCAAGCATTGCCCAGGGGCTTTAAGCCATGCAGAATGCTTAAATCCATCAGCGCGGCTCGGGTGGAGCTTCCTCACATGACCCGCGGAGGTTCCAGGGCAGCATCTTCCGTTCAAGGGTGCTGGGCCCTCAGGGCAACTGGTTGGTCACTGGGTGAAATGGGGATGCCGGACTAGATAGACTCCCCCCCCCCCCGGCTCTCCATACGCTCTTTATCATCTCCATTCTTAGCCTGCCTTTCTCACTGAGAATCAAGGCAGAGTGCTTATAGAGTTCATTAAAGGCCTGTTGATCTAAGGGCAAGTTTCATTAGGACTGAGTGAGAAAATATTCTGGAGTATCATGAATATGCTGTTTATTGGAAACTTGTATCTTAAATGTGGTATGTTTCTCACATTTTGACATGCATTTTAAACTCTTTTTCTAAATTTCTGTTCCCTTTCCCTTTTTTCAAAAAAACCTGTACCCCTATTCTGGTTTTAAAAAATAAAATTTTATAACAACAACAACAACAACAAAGAGAAAGAATCAAGGCAGATTACAAACTAGTAAAAACAGTTTCATCAGACAGCAGAGACTGCCAGTAAAGCAGGCGTCAGGAACGGTTCATGAATTGGTAAAGCAATGCAAACAAAAACCTGTCTTAATGTTGGGATTCGTAGCGATTCATGCGCAGCAGTAGTAATAAGCAGGGCAGACGCTTGTGTGTTTTAGCTTCGGTCAAAAAAGTGTACTACATGTAAAGGTGAAAAGATTACATTGGAAAGAAAACAATGAATAGCTAACTAAACTCCATCTTGTTTCTCTCTCTCTCTCTCTCTCTCTCTCTCTCTCTCTAACTTCTACATCTTTGTCTGTCCTTGGTCTAATTCTAATTGCACCTCAATAAAACGAATCACCCAATAGGGAATCTTCACTTCACTTCCATTTAGTATAAACCGCCCCTTTCCCCTGGCGGGAAGAGCTGCACCTAAATGGTCCTATGCAAACTAGCTCTAATGAAGCACAAACATCTGTTTAACTCTTTCTTGACAGAAGGGAAGACGCTTGCTAAAAACCCAACACTTCAGGCAACACGAACTGCCTCAGGCGAGTCATTGCAGGAAGAAGAAAGGGGGTTAGGAAGGGCAGAGTGAGGGGATGCCAACAATAAGCCAGGCAACGAGCCCCAATCCTGTTCCCACGCAGAAGGGACCCCCCGGAGCTGCTCCTCTAGACTACAGTTCTTTATTTCTAAAAATCCCCCTTGAGCATTTCTGTTTGGCAGAAAGCATAAGAGCCTCCTTCCGAGCTCCTCCTCCTGAGATCCCAGAGAGCTGCTGCCGGCCAAAGTGGAAGGCTCTTCACTGACAGGCTGCCTTTCCGTGCCTGGGCGCCGGTGGTCCCAATCCAATCCAATCCTGTCAGACACAGCAAGCCCAGTCCACTTCTTCATTAAGTCCCCAAGGCATCAACGTCTGGAGGTTGTGTGAATCCAAAACACTTCTCTTTTCTTTAGGAGTTTGTAAGAGCCTGAAGATGTGTTCTGCATAACTTCCACAACCCGAAATTGCAGCTGCTTGTCCGTATGGCTGGCAGAGAGAGAGTGGTTGACAAGTGGGGCATTCGGTTTCTTTAATACAGCGCTTATGCTCACAAATACGAACTTTAACCGGTCTAGTAGTCATACCTACATACATTAAGTTGCAAGGACACTTAATAACATAAATGACTCCCTTGGAATTGCAGTTGCTGAAGGAATTAATTGCAAACGTTCTAGTATTTGATGAATTATGAAAAGTTCTTTTAGGCACAGATCCACCACACCCAGCCCAGCGTCGACAAGGAAAGAAACCCGTTGTCGCTCTCCTCCCACTTCCACAGCTGCTGTCCTTCACCTCTGGTAGTTTGCTCTTGACTAATAAGTCCTGGAGGTTTTTTGCTCTTTTTGCTGTGAACACGGCGGGATCTTTGCATCTGGGAATATTGGACAGAAGATGCCAGTGGCTAGCTACGGTGGCCTGAACTGATGTGTACGTACTGTTGTAGGTTAAAAGGATGACCATCCTCTCTGGATTCCCTTCCTTAGTTTTTGGGGTTAGCAAAGCTCTAGATGTATTCTGGGCCCTGCAATAAGCTTGTGTGAGGATTCTAGCTGAATAGCCTGTATCAGAAAATTGGTTCATCAGAATTCTGGCCTGTCTTTGGAAGCCTGCCTCCGTGCTACAATTTCTCCTCAGTCTTAACAGCTGAGAATATGGGAGGTTCCTTGTTAAACGACCTGGGTGGAAGCTGTCTCTCTCTAAATATGAGTTGGCATCTGTAGGTTTTCTGTAGACATCTGTCTGCAGAATGTGGCCAATCCTTCTGATCTCTACATCCCAGAAATGCACTTTAGAGTTATCAAAAAAAGAGACCACATCCAAGGTAACAAAGAACACCTCTTCTGTCTGTAATTGTATGTTACTGATATGATTTGGAAAATCCATATAGCGTCTTTTAAATATGAGCCAATGTTCTGCACAAAGGGTTTGAGAAAGATATTGGGCCAGGGGTTCCAGCACAGAACAGAGCCACAACGTGAAAAAAAAGACACAATTCGTGGCATAAAAATAAAGGAATTTTCCTACAAAGTCAGGGCATTTGCGGATGATGTAATGTTGATAGTGGAAGATCCAATAGATAACATGCCAAAAATAATGGATAAAATAAAGGAATTTGGTAATTTGGCGGGATTTTATGTGAATAAAAAGAAGTCGAAGATATTGTGTAAGAATATGATGAAGCAAAAACAGCAAGAATTAATGGAGACAACAGACTGTGAGGTAACTAATAAAGTGAAATATTTAGGAATTGAGCTGACTGCGAAAAATATAGACTTATTTAAGAATAATTATGAGAAACTGTGGCAACAAATAGATATTTGATAAAATGGAATAAATTAAACTTGTCATGGTTGGGAAGAATAGCAGCAGTGAAGATGAATGTGTTACCATGAGTGATGTTTTTGCTGCAAACAATTCCAATTATCCGAGACTTCAAACAATTTGACAAATGGCAAAGAAAAATCTCAGACTTTGTGTGGGCAGGCAGGAAACCCCGAGTGAAAATGAAAGTATTACAAGACTCGAAAGAAAGAGGGGGGCAGCAACTGCCAAACATAAGATTATATTATGAAGCGATTTGTCTGGCCTGGTTAAAAGATTGGATAACGTTAAAAGACCATAAACTGCTGACTTTGGAGGGACACAAAAAGTTGTTTGGATGGCATGCCTATTTGTGGTATGATAAAGTTAAAGCGGACTCTATGTTTTTGCATCATTATATCAGAAGAAGCCTTTTCACAATCTGGAAGAAATACAAGAATTACATGGAAAGTGGTATCCCTTCATGGGTGGTACCATATGAAGTAATAGACCCGAGAGCTGTTTATAATGAACAACAATGTTTAACTTATAAAGAGATAATGTCGATGGAACATAGAATATTAAAAATAAAGACACAAGAAGAGTTATCTCTTCAATATGGATGGTTTCAATATAGGCAAATCAGGGATCTATACAACTCGGACTGTTTAAGTGGAGGAATAAGACTGAAAAACTCGGAGCTAGAAGTGATTTTACAAGAAGGTAAAAAAGACATTTCGAAAATATCTAAAATACTTCTGAAATGGCATACGGAAGATGAGACAGTCAAAGTCCAGATAGTGAAATGGGCAATAAATTTTCATAAAGAAATAACAATGGAATCATGGGAATATTTGTGGAAAAATACTTTGAAGACTTCAACTTGTACCAATATTAAAGAGAATGTTTATAAAATGATGTACAGGTGGTATTTAACGCCTAAGAAGATTGCGCTTGGAAATGCAAATATGTCAGACAAATGCTGGAAATGTAAAAAACATGAAGGATCATTGTATCATATGTGCTGGACTTGTGAGGTAGCTAAGCAATACTGGGGCGATATAATTAAAATAATAAATGAGGTGTTGCAAACCCAAATAAATAAGAACCCAGAATTGCTGCTACTGAACTTGGGAATGGAAGATGTTCCAAAACAGCATAGAACATTGTTATTTTACATGATTACAGCAGCAAGACTTTTGTACGCGCAGAAATGGAAAGTGCAAGAAATACCCACTATAGAAGATTGGATTTATAAATTATTGTACATGGCAGAAATGGACAAAATGACAAGAAAATTGAAAGATCTTGATCCAGGAGAATACATTGCAGACTGGGAGAAGCTGAAACAATATCTAGAAAAAAATGGGATGTGAAAGGAGAACTGTGGCAGTTTGAGAATTTTTAATATGTGACTTTATAAAGGGGAGAGAGAAGTAACTTTACCATTAATGGGGAAATTTAGTTATTAATTAATCTAAGCTAATATTAGTAATAAAAATTGTATTACAAATAGATAGTTGAAACAGTGGAATGTAGATTGATATATTAGAAAATTGGAGATATAGAAGAATTTGAATATGCTTAGAATAAGTGATACAATATATATAAGATTTAGAAAAATTATAGTTAAAGAGTAATTTAAATAATAAGATGGGTTAGGGGTTGGAAAGCTGTTTGAAGTCAATAAGGAGGGTAGGGGAAAGGGTGGGGGCTGATATAATTTAGATAAGACGGGGAATTTGTGTATTTAATAATATTCTATGTACTCACCAATAAAATTTAAAAAAAAGTTATCAAAAAAAGAGACCACATCCAAGGTAACAAAGAACACCTCTTCTGTCTGTAATTGTATGTTACTGATATGATTTGGAAAATCCATATAGTGTTTTTTAAATATGAGCCAATGTTCTGCACAAAGGGTTTGAGAAAGATATTGGGCCAGGGTTTCCAGCACAGCACAGAGCCACAACGTGAAATTATAGGTTGTCCTGGGACTGGAAGGGTGCCCTTGTGAATCTTAGAGCAGAACCACAAGTGACAAAAGGCACAGATTGGACACTAGTCAGCTTCCCTCAAGTTTTGATGGGAAATGTAGGCAGCTGGGCGGAATGTTGGACAAGTGACAGTTGAAAAGTCCATTGGACAGCAGTCGGAGAGCCAAGCTGCAAGACCAGGACGCCTACATTTCCCATCAAAACTTGAGGGAAGCAGACAAGTGTCCAATCTGTGCCTTTTGTCACTTGTGGTTCTGCTTTAAGACTAATGAAGGGAATCAAAAACTATTGGGAGTCAACTGAAAAGGGGGGAGGGAATGGGTGGGATTTTATAATGTGATGGAGATTGGAATTGATTATTATACTGTTGTATGTATACCCATCCAATAATTTTTTTAAAAAAAAGAGCAGGGTCCTGCAGCGTCCCTGGTGCCCCTCTGACATCAGGGCCGGCCCAGCCAGCACCCTGCCCAGCGGCGGCAGCAACAAGCCCTGACACTAATATCTACTCCTAATATCTGGCTCTGCTCCTAATTGCAGCTGGGTAAGGCAGAGAGTGGGCATTGTCATCTGCTCCGCTCCTGATCCCAGCTGGCTGAGGGCGGGCGGGTATTGCCACCTCCTCCACTCCCAATACCAGCTGGGTTAAGGTGGGGGTAGGCATTGCCACCTGTTCAACTCCTAATACCAGCTGCCTGAAGGGGGGCAGGCATTGCCACCTGCTATGCTCCTAATATAAGTTGGGTTAAGGTGGGGGGCATTGCCACCTTCACTATACCTAATACCAAGCCAGTTAAGGTATGCGGAGGGCATTGTCACCTGCTCCGCTTCTGTTCTCAGCCTGGGCTTCCCACCACAGCATGTTTTCTGGAGTGATATGGTGAGTTACCTGGGCTTTCCTCTGCCGCAGTGCCCTCTGGTGGTGCATCATGGTATAAAGAAGTTGTCTGAAACACACTCAAGATTCACAAGTGTTTGACATTTTTGCACCTGGCCCTCAACGCTGTAAAATGGGCCTTTGCCAGGCCTCCTAAGAAGAATCTCACACACTCGCACCCACACCCTTTTTATAAATTATTCGACATCTAGCCCTCCACCAGGGCTGCCAATTCCAGAAGGGGAAATTCTTGGGAGATTTAAGGGCAATGTCTAGGAATGAAGCTAGGAATGTCTAGGAAATGGAAGGGGGAAAGGAACTGAAGGAATACGTGTGGGGGGGCACAATTTCACTGAAGGCTGTGGGCCAAGGGGCCAGAGAAATCTAGGACAGTGCCTGGGGGGTGCATCTGGATCCAAAGCACCAACTCCAAGACAGAGAGGAACCCCCAGGGAGATCTTTGTTCCTTTCCTCTGCTTTTTAGAGCCCATCCCCCAGTCTGGCTGCAAAGGCCACACCGCCACTCCCCTCCCAATCACTTCAGCTGGGGAGGCCCCGTGGACAGGCACCCTCTGAAGTTGCAGGGCCAGCCTGATGCTCGGGCATGGCAGCCCCCCACCCCAACACCCAGGGGGCTGCTCCGATTCAGGTCAAGATCTCAATGTGGGGGAGAAAGTCACTCACTCGGTGCCGCCTGGTAGCCGTCTTGTCGTTTTTCTGGAGTGAGAGAAGCACAGCATTAGGATCCGGAGGTATCTCCAGAGGTCATCCAGCACAACCTCTGGCCTAAGGCAGGGCTCTCGAACCCAGCACCCTCCCCCGCCCCTGCAGGCTCTTCCTGGCACCCTCCAGGAAGTAGACACATTAACACGTGGTGATACTGATACAGTCTTATACCGACTTGGGCCCCTGACCTGTCAAGGTCAGCATTGCCTACTCAGGCAGGCAGCCGCCCTCCAGGGACTCAGAGCCAAGCTACGAGTGACGCCTGACACAGGTTGAACACTTGCCAGCTTCCCTCAAGTTTTGATGGGAAATGTAGGCAGCTTGGCGGAATGTTGGACAAGTGACAGTTGAAAAGTCCACTGGACAGCAGTCAGAGCCAAGCTGCAAGACCAGGGTGCCTACATTTCCCATCAAAACTTGAGGGAAGCAGACAAGTGTCCAATCTGTGCCTTTTGTCACTTGTGGTTCTGCTCTTAGGTAAGAGATAAAATTGTGGCACTCTCTCCTCTGATGTCCGGAGGTAGTCATATGTGGATTTAGCTAAATAGCCTTCTGCAAGGCCCTCCTCCAAAATGTTTAAAATTTCTTTCTTAATGAGTTCTGTGGGGTTCCCTCTACTCCTCATGTAGTGAGCTGTATTGCTGAGCTGTCTGTAAGCCTCCACGATGTAATCCTCTCTGCCCCAAATCACCACTGCTCCTCATCTGCTGGTTTGAAAAACATCATCTCTTCTTTGGCAAAGCTGTTTTAATGCCTGGCCTTCTGGTTTGTTTAAGTTATGCCACACTGGTATATCCTTTTCTTCAAGTTTACTTAATTCCTCTAACACCACCTCCTAGGGTTCTTAGTAGATGGATTAAAGGTAGATCTAAGTTTTAAACTTTCAGCCTCAAAATCCCTGTTCCTAATCTCAGTATTGTCTTTAAAAAAGCCAGCCAGCCTTATCTTCCTAAATAAACTATGTACCTCCAGCAATTGTTGGAAAAAATTGCATGGGGGTGTGGGAATAAAGGAAAGCCCTTTTCTCAAGACCTGGAATTCAACTTCTGTGAACTGTGCTTTGGAGAGGTTAACTACCTGCGGGTGTTGGAGGGTGTGTATTCAGCGTGACTGCACCAGCTTAAGGAGGATCCACAAAGAGTCCACACCTTGTTAGTTTAGCAAAGGTGTATAATACAGTTTATTTATAGGTGGATAAAGAGCAATATATACAAGTTTACAGTCCAGAGAGACAAAGTGCTTCGCCTACACCTGGACTAGCAAGAAGCCCCGACCATACTGTACATGGTAGCTATATATACATGTAGACACCCAATCAGATACATGCATGAGTTTAGCTGAGTCATTCACTTCATGGTCACCTGACTCTTTTGTTAACCATCTGACTCTATGTCACCTGATGTGTCTACCTGTCATACTGATCGTTCTGATCTAAAGCCTCTGCACACTGGCTTTTGACACTTAGATATCAACACTCCTCCAAGCCAGTATGAGAGCAGTTTAAGGCATCACGTAATCGTTCAAATGGTACAGCATACAAACTTTTAGTAAACATGTCTGCAATATTGTCACCAGATGTACATCTAAACAATCTTATGAATCCTTGCTCTACAGCACATCTTACGTTCAAATACCTGATTAAGATGTGTTTACTGCGTGTTTTGGTTCCACCATCTTGGGCTAACTGTTGTGCTGCTGTATTATCTCCATAAACAGCAATAGGTACTGCACAATGCAGTTTCATGTCAGACATGAGCTGTTGTATTACTTCCAGCTCTAAGATACCTTGACTCATGGCAGCGACCTCTGCCTCACACGATGAATGTGCTAACAAAGACTGTTTTAATGTCTTATGTGCAATGAGAGCACCTCCTACAAATATGGCTAGTCCTGTAGTGGATTTACTGTCAGGGCGATCTGCCCAACTAGCATCACAAAACATAGTGATCTGCATAGGTTCAGTGGCTTTTAGAACCAAAGAGAAATTGAGAGTAGCCTTAAGATATTTCAAGACGCGTATTGCTGCTATCCAATCCCTATGGAAAGGCTTAGCACACCTTTGGCATAGCATGTTTACTGCTTGTGTTATATCTGGACGGCCCCAACATGAGAGATACAAAAGACTGCCCACCAATGACTGATATCTCTGTACATCTTCCCAGGGAAAATCATCTGGCTCCCTGATATACCCTGTAGTCATAGGAGTGGACACACCATGTGCTTCAGTTAATCCATACTCTGAGAGCAACTTTGTAATTTTATCTCTCTGATTCAGTTGGAAAAATCCATCCTCAGTTTTGGACACTTGCACTCCCAAATAATTGGAGATAGGACCCAAATGTTTCACTTTGCAAATATCCTTAGCTATTTGTTTAAACCAACATAATTGTTCTTCTGTTTCATATGTACACAATATGTCATCTACAAAAATAAGGAGTTGGACTTCTGAACCTCCTACCATTTTTGTAAAAATGCAGGCATCACCTTTGCCCTGCTCAAAGCCTGCTGCTTTTAGTGATTGTGACAGGTATTGAAACCAAGCTCGTGCTGATTGACGCAACCCATACAAAGCTCGGTTTAGTTTGAGCACCATATGTTTATTTGACACCTCATACCCTGGTATCTGCTCCATGTATAAACATTCCTGTATAGGAGCATGGAGATAGGCTGTACAAACATCAAAATGATCTATGTTTTTGTGTTGAGCCCCTGCCTTACATAAGGCTAATTTTACTGTTTCAGGCCTAACAGTAGGAGAAAATACCTGGTCATAGTCTTGGAATTGTACCTGAGAGAAACCACGGGCTACTAAGCGAGCTTTCCTCTGCACATTACCTGAGGGAAGTCGTTTCACCTTATACAGCCACCTACAACCAATAATATTTGTGTCTTTAGGCTTAGGTACAACTGTGAACACTTCATGGTCAGTTAGAGACTGATATTCGGCCTTCATGGCCTCGAGCCAAGCCTTTTTCTCTTCCCCCTCATAAGTGAGAAGCTCAGAATAATTAGCTGGCTCTTTAGCCAGCACACAGTTTGCTGCAGCTTCAAAACCATACCTTTGAGGTGGGACACCTTTATTAGGACGACTGGACACACGTATAGGAGGACTAGACCTCTGTGCGTCCTGTGTTACCTGCCTGGCTGGAGAACTAATCTCCTCTTTCACACTCACGTCCCCCTCTGGACTTGTTTCAGGCATTTCATCGGTAACTGGCAACACAATCTGGCTTTCACTCTCATACCCGTGAAGCCTTTTCCAACTTCCATGCTCACATATACTAGCAGACCTGCTGTACGATACCTTTTTGTTTTCATTCGTAAACCTGTAGGCCTTCATGCCACTCTGGTATCCAATGAATATCATCTTAGAGGCTTTTGGGCCTCCTTTTCTCCGCTGTTTTAAAGGGATATGCACCCAAGAAGTCATGCCAAACACCCTTAGTAACTTTAGGTTAGGGTCCCTGTTGAAAAGTAACCTAAAAGGTATTTCATTCACAGCACGGGACCACAGACGATTTACCACATAACAGGCACAGATAATTGCCTCAGCCCAGTAAGTTTTTGGCAAACCAGCATCAGCTAACATAGCAGCCATTTTTTCTTGTATAATGGCACCATGCCTTTCTGCCAGACCATTTTCTTGTGGCACACTTGTATTTGCTACCCTGTGCAAAACACCATATTTATCACACCAGTGAGAGAATTGTGCAGACATGAATTCCCCCCCTTGGTCAGACTGGATGGCCTTTATGTCCAGCCCCAACTGTTTTTGTACCCTTTTTGCCCAAACCTTAAACAAATCAAACGTTTGAGACTTGTGTTTCATAACATACAGCCATGAGTACCGGCTAAAATCATCCGTTAGGACCAGGGCATAACAATTTTGAGAATGGCTTTTGGGGAATGGACCAATCAGATCCATGTGAATTAATTCAAGTGGCTTTGTAGACACCCGGCCACTTTTCTTAGCTACAGGGAATGCCTTTGTTTTGACTGCTTTGCAAACAGTGCAGTCTAGGAACTCTGAGCAGCTTGACACCTTTTCTCCCTTCAGGAGTGTTAGAGTTTTGTTTATAACCCCAAAGCTAGCGTGCCCTAAACGCCTGTGCAATAAATGCACACAATTGTCATGGCTACACTTGTTTGTAACCGTGTCAGCCTTTGCCTGCCTATTCTCTACAATATAAACATTGTTTCTCAGTTCCCCAGTGACCAGAACTTTGCCAGCTTTGCTTATTTGGCATTTGTCCCCCACAAACCGGACCTCAAACCCCTTTTGGGTCAACCTACTTACTGATAATAGATTATGGTCCAAAGAGGGAACACAATATACAGGCGCAAAGTCCTTCTCCAGAGCTGTAAACCGTACAGCTCCCATGGCACTGACTGGAGATTCTCTCCCATCTGCCAACAACACGGACTGCAGGTTGCTTCTTTGTAAATCATACAGCACCTCCTCAGATCGGGAGAAGGAATCGGTAGCGCCACTGTCAACTGTCCACTGGGAATGCGTATTTACAGTAGATGCAGTGACCAGCCTCGCATGTTGATCTGGAAACCGAGGCTCCTGTACACGTCCTTGCTTCTGCTTCTGTTGTTTTCTTCTCCTGTCCGGGCAAAACCGACGAAGGTGAGAAGTGGAGCCGCAGCTGTAACATTTTCTCACGGCTGCTGCTGACAGCTGGGTGAGCTCACGCTGCTTGTTAGCAACTCCTCCGCCGTCAGTAGCTGAAACCCCTCGATGGGCCCCTCCGTTTGCTCGTTGCTCCGTCCTTGAATGCCAGCCTCCGTATGTTGAAACACGAGCCTCTTCCTCAAGAAGACGAGACGTAACATAGGAATAAGTGAGTTTATCTGGCTCCAGGCTCTCAAGGCTTGCAATAAGAGGAAAATATACATCAGGCACACTTGATAATAGAATGTATGCCTTGTCAGAGTCCTCCGTGGGCTTTCCACGAGCAGCCAGTTGCTGGAAACATTCCGTCAAACTGTTTATATGCTTCTGCATGCTCTCCCCTGGCTTGAGAGCAAGTCTGTAGAGGCGACGTGTCAGCATAATTAATGACCCTGCAGACGTTCTTGCATGGATCAGCTTCAAATCTTGCCAGGCCTTTGAACTAGTAGCCGAGTCCCTGATGTGAAGCAATTGGTCATCTCCCACAGCCAGCACGATATGAGCTAAAGCACGCTCATCTGCAATCTTTTCCGCATCATTGGGGGCTGCTGGGGGGTTGCTGACACTTTTCCACAGCCCCTCTCTCTTTAGAAAATGCTCCATACGCAACGACCAAATGGAGTAGTTCACGGAGGTCAGCTTCTCCACCAACACGACCGTACTCTGTGCCATACTTGCTTCTGCACCGGTCTGAGAGAGCTCGTTTGCCTCCTCCTCCTCCTGGTCACTGACACTTTCCACCGCCAATAATTCCTCCTCCGAGGGATCGCGGCCGTCAGGTGCCAACATCCACCACCGACTCTGTTGCGTCTCTACTTCAGTAGAGCCTCCTCAGCAGCCTCCTTGGCGCAGTCTATCTGGGCCCATAACCCTGTTGGAGGGTGTGTATTCAGCGTGACTGCACCAGCTTAAGGAGGATCCACAAAGAGTCCACACCTTGTTAGTTTAGCAAAGGTGTATAATACAGTTTATTTATAGGTGGATAAAGAGCAATATATACAAGTTTACAGTCCAGAGAGACAAAGTGCTTCGCCTACACCTGGACTAGCAAGAAGCCCCGACCATACTGTACATGGTAGCTATATATACATGTAGACACCCAATCAGATACATGCATGAGTTTAGCTGAGTCATTCACTTCATGGTCACCTGACTCTTTTGTTAACCATCTGACTCTATGTCACCTGATGTGTCTACCTGTCATACGGATCGTTCTGATCTAAAGCCTCTGCACACTGGCTTTTGACACTTAGATATCAACAGCGGGTTCTTGAAGATTTTTTCTGGTAATTTGGTCTGGGCTCTTGGGGCTTGTACCCCCTGCCTGATCTCAATTCTCTGCTCGGGCCTAAAACATATCCATCCCTTTGAATAGTAGACTGTCCCAAATTGTCTTGAGGTGGCTCCTTCCTAGTAGATCCTGCATCCATAAAGGCCAATCATAAACTCTTCCATAGTCCCTAAGGTCTCTATGGAATTTCTTGAATTTGTTCTCTTTAAGTTCCAAAAACTGTTTCTTAATATCACTGTCCAAGGATTGCAAACATTCTTCAGCCTCCCTCTCAGTCAAATTTACCTTAATTTGTTCCTTCAATTGTGCAATATCTTTATGTAGTTTCACAATTTCTACCTCAGCTGTTTCTATCAGTAAAACCATTATGTCCATGGAGCATTTATTTAGGATAGCAATCCACTTTTCCCTAAAAGTCTCATCCTCAGGAAACATTCCCGGAGCCTTATTCATACGTCGTCTTCTGGGGATAATTTTATTTTTGCAATAATCCCTCCGTGCTCCTGCATGGATCCCTATTTTCATTTCATTTTATTAAAGGAATATTTTTTAAAAAATCTTCCCATGCATGAGAATTACCCCTGCCCTTAACAGAATGCCCGTGCATGCCCACTCCCCTTCAGCCAGTTGGGATCAGGAGCAGAGCAGGTGCCCACCCCCGCCTTAACCCAGCTGCTATTTGGAGCTGCGCAGAAACAAGAGAGGGAAAAAACTCCGCCAAGTCTAAGCGTATCCAAAATTTACTAGAACAATTTAAAGTGGCAAGTGCTCAATTTCTCATGTGCAACAACAATTCATAGTCAATACATATTGTGTAATAAACTCCACAGGTAAAGACTCCAAGGTACAAGGTAAGTCAGTTCAGCAAATAGCCTTGAAATATATCCAAGGTACAAGGTAAGTCAGTTCAGCAAATAGCCTTGAGATATAAACCTTTCTTTCTTCTTTCAGTTTGCAATGTGACCAGTGGATTGATGGTGATTGAATTCAGAAGCCAAAAACCAGGGCCGGCTCTTTCTCACGCAGATTTTTGTCCCCACGGACTTCCTCAGGGGTTTGTCAGTATTGCACAGTGTCTTTTACAATTCTTTCAGAGTACCTGGAGAGCGACGCCACCGGCTGCCACCAACACTGTGTAATACTGACACGCCCCTGAGGAAGTCTGTGGGGATGAAAATCTGCATGAGAAAGAGCCAGCCCCGGTTTTGAGCGTCTGGATTCAATCACCATCAATCCATTGGTCACATTGCAAACTGAAAGAAGAAAGAAAAGTTTAGTCTGCTGAAATAAGCCAATTCAAACTGTATATTAAGATATCCCGATAAAGATCTTATTCTACTCACTCATTGTCTGCCAGCAACTTTCTCAGCCATGCCCTTCCTATGGTCCAGTAGCTGGTAACAACTGACCTATGTGAATGGTTTAAAAGGAGAACGACAGCTCCTTCCTTGTAGTACAATAAATATACAGCTAATAAACCTTCATAAATAATCTTACTATATAATTGAGCAAGCGTATTTCAGACAACTCACTTTATACCCTGAAGCACCACCAGAGGGTGCTGCCATGGAGGGAAACCTAGGCAAGACACCATACAGTTTAAAAATTTGTTGCAGTTTTAAAAGTATCTCTTCAGAAAACGCCATTTTGTTCACTCACAAATGTTCAGTCACAGATCTTTTAAAACTGGTAAAGAGCTTCTTTGCTCGTACTGTTTGTAATTATAAAGTTTTTAGCTCCCCAGCTCTGCATCCCAGGAAATCTCCTTACATTTCACTTCTTGTCAGTTTCCTAGTTCATGAGGCAGCTGCCTCTCCAGGGAATAATAAAAAATCCCTCATCAAGCTGTTTACCCATTGTAAAGCAATAAAGAATACTCTTACTTGGAGAAATGTCAGGTAAATCACTCTTTTTCCGTCTTTCAGTTGTTCTTCCATCTATCTCGTCAGGAATCCTTGCTTTGTTTTTGCTTGTTTCAAAGTCACGGGGTTCGTAGCTTATGCGCCATTAAGGCTTCTTCCTCAGTCCTTCGAGAGGTGTGGGAGCTCCAACAGGGGGTTGCCAATCCCAGTGAGCTCCTCCACCTTGCTCTGGCCTACCCCCCCTCTCCATGGGGGGTCTTGGGGGCCCGAATCCTCGGGTCCCAAAGGATCGGGAAGATCACAGTGCTGAGCTCATAAACTCAGCTGCCATGGCATTGCCACACCACTCCGGAAGTCCTCAACAATCATTCAATTTGTAATTAAGAAAATCAAAACTATCAAATCACCTAAAATAAAACCGGCAAATATTACAAAACAAAAAAAAAAACGAGAATAAATTCAGGTGGTACTCAGTACTCCTTTTGACTAAATATGCAGAATGTTGCAAGACTGATGTGAAGAAAACTGACAGTGATTAGATGGCTTTCTTATGGAGTCAGGTGAGACAGCAGCTGTAGGCTTAGCTCTTTCCACTTTCCAAGAAATCATATGGTTTCTCTCCAGTGTGAAGCCTTTGATGCACAGTTAGTTGGTAGTTCTGAGAGAAGCTCCTTCCACACTCCAAGCATTTATAAGGCTTCTCCTCTGTGTGAATCCTTTGATGTGCAGTTAGGCTGCCATTCTGTGAGAAGCACTTTCCACATTCTAAGCATTTATAGGGCTTCACCCCTGTGTGAATTCTTTGATGATTATTTAGGGTAATAGATGTAGAGAAGCTCTTTCCACACTCCAAGCACTTATATGGCTTCTCCCCTATGTGAATCCTTTAATGATTAGTTAGGGTACTAGACTCAGAGAAGCTCTTTCCACACTCCAAGCATTCATATGGCTTCTCCCTTGTGTGAAGCCTTTGATGTGCAGTTAGGTTCCTATTGTGAGAAAAGCAGTTTTCACACTTCAAGCATTTATAGGGCTTCTCCCCTGTGTGAATCCTTTGATGTAAAGTTAGGCCGCCATTCTGTGAGAAGCTCTTTCCACACTCCAAGCATTTATATGGCTTCTCCCCTGTGTGAATTCTTTGATGATTAGTTAGGGTACTAGACTCAGAGAAGCTCTTTCCACACTCCAAGCATTTATAGGGCTTCTCTCGTGTGTGAATTCTTTGATGATTAGTTAGGGTACTAGGCCTAGAGAAGCTCTTTCCACACTCCAAGCATTTATATGGCTTCTCCCCTGTGTGAATTCTTTGATGAATAGTTAGGGTCCTAGACTCAGAGAAGCTCTTTCCACACTCCAAGCATTTATATGGCTTCTCCCCTGTGTGAAGCCTTTGATGTGCAGTTAGTTTCCTATTGTGAGAAAAGCTCTTTTCACACTCCAAGCATTTATAGGGCTTCTCCCCTGTGTGAAGCCTTTGATGAGCAGTTAGGTTCCAATTGCGAGAAAAGCTCTTTTCACACTCCAAGCATTTATACGGTTTCTCCCGTGTGTGAATTCTTTGATGATTAGATAGGGTACTAGACCTAGAGAAGCTCTTTCCACACTCCAAGCATTTATAGGGCTTCTCCCCTGTGTGAATTCTTTGATGAATAGTTAGGGTACCAGACTCAGAGAAGCTCTTAGCACACTCCAAGCATTCATATGGCTTCTCCCCTGTGTGAAGCCTTTGATGTGCAGTTAGGTTCCTATTGAAAGAAAAGCTCTTTTCACACTCCAAGCATTTATAGGGCTTCTCCCCTGTGTGAATCCTTTGATGTGCAGTTAGGGCGCCATTCTGTGAGAAGCTCTTTCCACACTCCAAACATTTATAGGGCTTCTCCCCTGTGTGAATCCTTTGATGTGCAGTTAGACCGCCATTCTGTGAGAAGCTCTTTCCACACTCCAAGCATTTATAGGGCTTCTCCCCTGTGTGAATTCTTTGATGTGCAGTTAGGGCACTAGGCTTAGAGAAGCTCTTACCACACTCCAAGCATTTATAGGGCTTCTCCCCTGTGTGAATTCTTTGATGATTAGTTAGGATACTAGACTCAGAGAAGCTCTTTCCACACTCCAAGCATTTATAGGGCTTCTCTCGTGTGTGAATTCTTTGATGATTAGTTAGGGCACTAGGCCTAGAGAAGCTCTTTCCACACTCCAAGCATTTATATGGCTTCTCCCCTGTGTGAATTCTTTGATGAATAGTTAGGGTACTAGACTCAGAGAAGCTCTTTCCACACTCCAAGCATTTATATTGCTTCTCCCCTGTGTGAAGCCTTTGATGTGCTGTTAGGTTCCTATTGTGAGAAAAGCTCTTTTCACACTCCAAGCATTTATAGGGCTTCTCCCCTGTGTGAATCCTTTGATGTGCTGTTAGGCTGCCATTCTGTGAGAAGCTCTTTCCACACTCCAAGCATTTATAGGGCTTCTCCCCTGTGTGAATCCTTTGATGTGCAGTTAGGCTGCCAGTCTGTGAGAAGCTCTTTCCACACTCCAAGCATTTATAGGGCTTCTCCCATGTGTGAATTCTTTGATGATTAGTTAGGGTACTAGACCTAGAGAAGCTCTTTCCACACTCCAAGCATTTATATGGCTTCTCCGCTGTGTGATTCCTGTGATGCACAGTTAGGTTGCCATTCTGAGAAAAACTCTTTCCACACTCCAAGCCTTTATAGGGCTTCTCCCCTGTGTGAATCCTTTGATGTGCAGTTAGGCTGCCATTCTGTGAGAAGCTCTTTCCACACTCTTTATTGGGCTTCTCCCCTGTGTGAATTCTTTGATGTTTAGTTAGGGTAATAGACTCATAGAAGCTCTTTCCACACTCCAAGCAGTTATATGGCTCCTGCCCTCTGTGAATTCTTTGATGTACAGTTAGATTGCCATTCTGCGAGAAGCTCTTTCCATACTCCAAGCATTTATATGGCTTTTGATGTGCACTTAGTTCACTACTCCATTGGAAGCTTTTTTCACATGTCAAACATTTATATCTTTTCTGACATATTCTACCGTTCTGATATTTTTTCAGACTGAATTTGCAGCTGAACTTTTCCTCCATCACGGGACCCTTCGGCCTTCTCGTTCTCATCTGCGTTTCATCTTGGACTGAGTCCTCCTGCATCTTCCTGCTCTGACAGGCAACCAATCCCTTCTTCTGCTTTGCTTCCATTTTCCATCTGCATTGTTTCTTTGGTACCAACTGCTCTTCAGGTTTCACTTCCGCATGCAGATCTTCCTCCCTTTCCACAATCACTCTTCCTGGTTCCATCTCACTTGCCACCTTTTTTCTATCTGCAACTGGAAAAGAGAGAAAGACGAGTCAGTGAGGATGAAAAGGAACAAAATACTAATTAGTGATTACAATCAGTAGTAAAAGACATTTTCTACAGCAGAACAAGGGACCTGGAAAAACTTTATCAATTACTAACCATGTGCTGGATAGTCTTGGAAAGGGAGATGAGATAACAAGAAGGGTTTTTTGTTCTGCAGGAAGTTGCTGTTAAGGTCAATGTGTGTTTTTGTATTGATTTAGGATGCACAAGAAGACAGAATGGGATAAGAAATGCCTTTTTAAAAAATCTTGAATTTTATTGATAGTTTTTGTTTACATGAAAGGAAAAAAATAAGGAAACAGTTAAATCCAGAGACTGGAGCCATGGGCAGACAAGACAGGTCTGTCTACATACCTGAAAGAAATCCAAGTTTGCAGAAGAACCTGAAATACTAAGAAGAAATACACTGAGACTTCTGGTATGGCGTGGCGCTGTCACGGCAGCTGAGTTTACGAGCTCTGTGCTGTGATCTTTCTGACTCCTTGGGACTTGAGGATTCGAGCCCCCAAGACCCCCCCCACAGAGAGGGGGGCAGGCCAAAGCAAGGTGAAGGAGCTCAAGGGGACTGGCAACCCCCTATGGAGCCCCCACACCGGCTTGAAGGCAAGGACCTAGGGGGAAGCCTAATGGCTCAAAAGCCACAGACCCTGTGATTTAGAAACAAACAAAAATAAAACAAAGATTCTGGAGAAGATAGAAGTAAAGACAACTGACAGACCGAAAAAGTGATTCAACTTGACATCTCTCCAAGTAAGAGAATGGTTTATGGCTTTAAGAGGGCTAAAGAGCTTGATGAGGGGGGTTTAATTATCCCCTGGACAGGCAGCTACTTTATGAACCAGGAGACTCACATTGAAGAGCGATTGCAAGGAGGAGTCTCCTGGATGAGCTGGAAAGCAAAAAAAATCTCAGAACTACAAATAGCAAAAGCAGAGGAGCTTTTTACCAGTTTTGATGTGATCTTTGATTGAACATTTGTAAGGGAGGCGACAAAATGGCCCTTGAAGAAGAAACCCGGAGTGGAATGCTGGAAAATATTCTCAACAAAATGGAGGAGCAAATCAGTCCTTTTTTGTGAAAGTACGAAAAGCCAAGAAGGGGGAGGAGTGTGGGAAGGAAGCTGTGAGGAAGAGATCTAAGGTATTGTCTTTGTATGAAGTAAAAAGCAAGAACAAAAACCAGGGAATCACTTCCTCTAAGGGTAATACTTTCAAAAGGGAGCTCAAGGCTCAAGGAAGCAAACCAAGAAGTGCTACTAGGCACGATATATCAGCAAAAGTGTATTTACATCCGTGATAACAATCACAATTCATGAACTCATATAGTTCCAACAATTCTATAACATCAAAGATCCTTAAACAATTCAGAAGCAATTTGATGCAAAACAGAGAGCCACCCTAGGGTCAGGCTGGTGTCTGCGAGTAGTGGTGGTTGCAAAACTCCAGGCAGAAAGCTGCAACACCGCAAGAAGAAGGCAGAAGAAGGCGACGAGCCTTGCCGGCTTCTTTTAATGCGCTCGTTTCAGAACGTTTCTTTCTTCAGGCCATTATGCAAATATGTCAATGAACTCTTGGCTGCCAGTTATAGATCCAAATGCAGTGGATAGTTAAATGAAGAATGCGGGTGGCAACAGGCAGGGTCCAAGGGTGGAAGGAGACCCCCAACCGGGGTCTCTAACGCCCTACAAGCTTCCGGTGAACTACGCTTGTTTCGTGTTGACCACTTCTTCCTGGGGCGACATGAACCATCCTGAACAATATTGCTCCCACTGTCAAAGTAGAAAAAGCCCAATTCTCGTGCCTACATTCAGCGCACTGATGCTGCTTCTGAGTTCATTGTCATCCAGATCCCCGGAACTCCAGTGCCACAAGTTTGGCGGAGCCACAGTGTATGAGTTGAGAGAATTAGTTATCTGACAGCGTTTAAACAGGAGAAAGGACTTTTTGTTACACTGCGACTCACCGGGGGATGATGCTCATATTTACTGTGTTTTCATTGCTTTGATTGTTGTTAATGATTGTTAAATACACACTGCTTTTGAATACACTTTATTTTTGATAAGTATATACACTTGATTTTGGTTTCAGTGTATGGTTAAAGAGTGAGAAATATTTTCTGTTGGTGTCCCTTGCCGCTTCTGGCTTACTTTGCATCCAAGAATCTACATTCAGCAGGGAGATTGGTCCGTAGTTTTTGATTTCCTTCAAATCTGTTCCATCCTTTGGTATTAAGGATATTGTAGCTTCTTTCCATGTTTCTGGTATGGATTCTGTAACCCACATTTCTTCCCTCAGCTTCTTAAAGCGAGGAATTAAGGTTTCTTCAAAGCATTGATAGTATTCAGCTAGTATGCCATCTGGGCCTGGATATTTCCCCTTATTTTACTTTTTAAAGGCCTGTATTATTTCATGCATAGTGATTGGGTCATTTAAAATTTTCCTCTGTTCCTCACTAAATTTCTTTAATCTCATTTTTTCAAATAGTCCTCTTGTTCTGATTGGACATTTTCCCATAGAGCTTCTTGTAGTAGGATTCAACCATCTTCTTTATTTCTTCCTGAAGGACTTTCTTCTCTCCTTTTTCACCATTCAGTGACATTATTGTCTTTTGGTATTTTCTTTCCTTAGTTTATAAGCTAGCCATCTTGTAGGCTTGTTTGCATTTTCAAAGTAGTTTAATTTGGCATATTTAATTTTCTTCTCCATCTCCTCTGTTAACATTAAATTAAGTTTATGTTGGAGTACCTTTATCTTCATTTTTGATGTACTGTTTTCAGGAGCATTGTTTAAGTTGTCTTCTTGATTTTTTAGATTTATTTCCAAATTTTGATATTGTTTCTCTTTCTTTTTACTTGCCGCATATCTGATTGCCAGTCCTCTGAAGAAAGCCTTACTTGCATCCCACACTATATCTATAGTAGTTTCATTATTTAAATTTTGTTTAAAATACCATTCCATTTCTTTGGAAATTATTTGATTTTTTGTCTTTTAATAAACTTAGTCTCCACCTAAATTGTCCTTTTTCCTCTTTTATCTTTATTAAGAGAGGGTTGTGGTCTCCAGTCACTTGCGGCAAAATATCTATTTCTTCCATATCCGCCACTAACAATGTTGAGACCCAACACATGTCTATTCGTGACCAAGATTTGTGTCTGTCAGAGTAGAAAGTATAATTAGTCGAGTTCAGATTTCGTGTTCTCTGTAAGACTACAAGGGCCATTTCTTCAACCATTTCAAAGAATTTTTTAGGAAGCACTTCCCCCCTTTTTTCCCATTCTTCACATGTTTCCTATCCAGCTTTTTATCCACTACTTATCGTCCACTTTTAGTCTCCCACCATGCATATATCATTGTATTTCAATTTGGATATTTGCTCTGAAAGTCTTTGAAAGGATTTTTCTTGTTGCTCACTTGGGGCATAAATATTCAGTACCAAGATTTTCCTTTGACCTTTCTGGAGTCCAGTCATTAGTATTCTTCCCTGATCGCAGGCATAGATCAATTTTGGGTTCAATCTTCCCTGTATATATGTTACTAGACCTCTCTTTTTAACTTTGTCTGCTGCAATGAATGTGTGTCCCAGGTTCTTACAGTTCAGGAGCCTTTCCGCTTTATCTCAAATATGGGTTTCTTGGAGGCATAGAATCTCTGCTTTAAATTTTTTCAGATATGTAAATGTTCTTTTGTGAGGGGAATTCAATCCATTAATATTCATTGAGAGTATATCTAGAGAGTTACTGGCCATTACTTCTTGCCTCTCTTACTACCTTGTTTATTTTCTTCTCTGGTTTGCTTCCTGGTCTGTACGCCTCCTCTTGCTCCATCTTCTGTTTCTGGTTCTGACTCAGACTGTGGGCTTACGTTTTCTTCCTCTCCTTTGCCTTCCTTGGATTTCTGGTCCGCCATCAAATTCTTTTGAACAAATGCTTGTGCTTTAGGAATCCAGTTAATATTGAACCTTTGTCCGTTGAAGTTAAAAAGTAGTCCCTCTGGTATCAGCCATCTATATTGTATTCCATTTGTGCATAGTAAATCCGTCAAAAATCCATATTCCTGCCGCTTCATCCGCATCTCCCATGGAATATTTCATGGGACCATCACTTCCTCATCTTGGCACTTCAAGGTAGTCTCTCGTGTTGCTTTAAGAATGTCATCTCTGATTCTGGCCGTTTCCACACACGTTGAATAATGCACTTTCAATGCACTTTAGTTATCCTTTAGAAGTGGATTTTTTGTTCCACACATGGAAAATCCGTTATAAATGTGCACTAAAGCGTATTGAAAGTGGATTATCCAACGTGTGTGGAAACGGCCCTTGTCTGATAAATCTTACATGGATTTCCCACACTTTTTTGTTCTTTTTTGCATAGGATGAACGTATTCTCTAGGCTGTGTCTATCTCCGTTTCCATTTCTTCTGGTTGAATATTTAGTGCTATTGCCAGTAGCCCTGATGCCACCTTTAAGGTATTTTCTCCTTCTTCCTCCTTCACATTCTGCAAACGCAGCATCAATGCTGCTTTATCCATCTGTAAAGTTATAAGTTTAGTTTCCATCACCAACTGGCTTTTGGATACTTTCTCAATCTTGATTCTGTTGAGTCTTCTTCTCCACTTTTCACACCTTAGATGTTAATTCGGCTGCATCCTTTTTGGTTTCTCTTCTCTCATTCTGGAACTCTTCAAACCTATCATTCATAGTTTTCATTTCGTCAAGCAACTGGGCCATGCTAGCCTGTATTGTCTGGATTGATGACTGTGTGGATGTAGGTACCTGTGCCATAGCTGATGTCACAGATTTGAGGCTTCCAGGGTATAGTTTTTGGCCTTTTTCTTTTTCTTTACCTAGCAATATCTTTAGACAAGTATCTCCACGATTATTTTTACTATCTATCCTCAGCTCAGTAACTTAAAATAATCAGGTCCCGTCCCTCTCCCTCCTTCTACCCACTTAAGATAGAAGAAAAATGTTTTGTTTCATAAACCACAATGTTCCAAAACAGTTCCTTTCTCAGCCAGACAATATTTGAATAACTTTCTAGGAGAAAAACACAACATTCCCTCTTGCTGAACCAACTTATGCCCTGGAAGTTAGTCTTGGGAGATCTTCTTCCTGAAGCTACAGAAGATGGGAGAGACACTACACAGATTCAGTTACTTTGTACTCCATTTTGAGAGCTCCCCCCAAAAAACAAAAAAATAAGGAATGAAGGATCCAACCATATAGAAATCCAGCCAAGCTTCAGCAATAAAAAATCCAAGAATCCACCATTAAGAAAAGGGAAGGATGAAAAGGAGCAAAAACCAGAAAAACATACATTTATATCCTGAAATGGGGGAAAGATAAAATACAGGAACCAAAATCACAGAAGGCAAAAGGGAAACAAAACAAAAAAAAACCATGCAAACTAACAACCACACTGTAATCCAGAGAATCTTGATCAGTAATGCAAAGGTTTTTTCTCTTTTTCTGTCACTCCCAAAGCCTTTCTAAAAGTTGTCAACATAGATCATACGTTGATGTTACTAAATATCTGTTGATGGCCATATAGAAGTCTATTGAGCCTCTTCCTCTCTTATTTTAAAGGTAGTCTTAATTTGTCACAGTATAAAATAAGCAAAATTTTGTCCTTATCGTACCTTAGATCTTAAGCACTTAAGTTTCTTCTCCCCCCCCCCCCCGTGATTCAAACAAGGTAAAAAGAGAAGCACAAAAAGAGAAAGGGGGGGATTCTTGAAACTTCTCTAGGTTGGTAGCCGCTCTAGTTAGGTTGAAAAGAAAAAAGATGAGATCTCACCCATACGTTCGGAACATATTAAAACATTTGCTGTTGCAGATTCATGGTGTTTGTCATTTTCAGTCATGCTAAGTTATGCAGAGTTCGGGATTCCCAGCTTGTGAGCCACAAGGCTTCCTCTTCACCCTCCGCCAAACGAGCAGACTGGGGATCACAAGCCGAGCCGCCACTCCGCCTGATGCCCCCTGTCGTGCTCCAGCTTAGCCCCCCTCTCCAGGGGGGGACTTTTGAAACTGTCATAAATGTATTGTTATATGAGTAAGTTGCCAGAAGAGCAAAGACTGAACTTTCCTCAGAAGGTGAATTCGATATATTGGTGGAGAAAGTAATGTCCCCCGTGTCAACAATTCCAAAGTTTATCTACTGAATTGCTTCAGAAGACACAGGAAGCGATCAGAGAAATAGGTCAATGTCCGAGGGGCGGCGGTGCCACGCCCTCGGACTCCGCGACCCCCACCCCCTCCCTCGCCCCCGCCGGCGAAGAGACCTACCTGCGGCCCCTGGAGACGGCCGGGAGACACGCCGGGAGGAACACCGGCGCGGCCACGGGAGCGCCGCCCAGACGAGGAGGCCCCTTCGACCCCCCGGCGGAGCTGACGGCCGCGGCCGCCGGCCCGCCGAGGCCAGGAGCCCGGCGCCGAGCGGCAAGCGGCCGCGGAGGGGGAAGGCCGTCCTCTCGGTCGCAACCGCAACCCCGGCAACCAGGGCCCGCGCCGGCAGGACGCCGCGGCCACGGGCGAGGCAGAGCGCGGCCGCCCAGGAAGCCGGGCCGCGGCGGGACGCCCGCGCCGGCGCAGAGCTCGAAGGGGAACCGCATCCCCCAGCAGGCCAAGGGAGGGGGCGGGAGCAGCCAGCAGAGGGACAGCCCGGGCAGCCATCCAGCAAGACCAGCTAGAGGGGGGAGGAAGAGACAGGGGGCGGGACAGAGGGAAGGAAGGGAGGGAGCAGGGACAAGGCAACCAATGGGGCCAGGGCGGATGGGGCAGCAGGATGTGGCCACGCCTGGCCCAGGTGGTGGGAATGGCACTGGGGGCGGGCACTGGAAGGGAAGGGTGGGGTTGGCCATAAGGGGCGGAGGTATTTAGGGAGGTGAGCCCCGAGGCCGAGGAGGAGAGAGTCGCATGTGACTGGGCCAGTTCATCCTGCTGTTGGAAGGTTGACTGGTCGGGTGGAGCTAATTGCTGGCTGGCAACGCCAGACCAGACGGTGGCCGCCCATCTGAGGCCTTGAGGGGGACTCGCCCAGGGACCAAGCCGGCCCTCACCCGGGGAAACTTCTCCCCACCCACTGACAGGGACCCAGCACGGACCCGCCGGGGGCGTCCCGCGCCGACCCGCCGCCACCCCCGCCGCAAGGGGGCGCCCACACACCTGACAAAGTGGTGGAGAATGCAGGCACTGATCCTGCTGTGAAGCGGCCGGTGCCACGCCTACCCGCCCCGCCAGGGTGGTCCCGCGCCCGGAGCTACCTGCGCCCGTCGACTTTCAGGCCGTCCCCGCCAGGAACTCCCCTCCGGACCGACCCTCCAGAGCCCATGGATCAGGCCGTCGCCGGCGCTGCTGCGGCCCCCGGGCCCACCGGTCCGCCCGCCCCAGACTTAGGCCAGCTGGGCCAATGGATGGCGGAACAGCAGGTGCGGCTCCTGCGAGACCTGACTGCTCAACAGCAGGAGTCCCAGGCCACCCTCCTGCGTGGGTTGGCCCAAGCCCTGGGCGGAGGAGGGGCCGGCGCACCGCTTGGCCCAAGTCGAGGGACCCCCTTCCAGTTGACGAAGCTGGGAGAGACGGACGAGATCGATGCCTATCTGGAGGCGTTCGAACGAACCGCGGAGGCCGCCCAGTGGCCTCCGGCCCAGTGGGCCTTCATCCTCGGACCCTACCTGACGGGAGAAGCTCAAGCGGCCCTGCGAGCTCTGCCCAAGGAAGAGGGCGCCGATTACCGGGCACTCAAGGCTGCCATCCTCGACCGCTATGAAGTGACCCCAGACTCTTACCGTCTCAAGTTCCGCGCTATCACCTATCGGAAGGTCGACCGGCCGCGGACCCTGGTCAACGCCCTCCGCGACGCGGATCATCGCTGGCTACGACCCGCGACGGAGGGGGAGAAGGGGATCGTAGATCAGGTAGTTCTGGAGCAACTACTGAACATCCTCCCGCCAAAGGCCCGACAGTGGGTGGCCTGCAGCCGGCCAGCGACCCTGAAGGAGGCCACCGCGCTGCTCGAGAACTTCACGGCAGCAGCCGACCCCCGGGAACCCCCCCGCGAAGGGAGCAGCGGAAGTCGCCCCCAGGGTCCAGGCTTTCGGGGGCCCGAAGCCCCCCGTACCGGAAGGGCCCGACCGGGCAATCGAGAAGGCTCCAGCGGTCCCAGCAGGCCAACGCCATCGGCGCCACCACGCGAGGGCCTGTGGGGCCGCCCCCCACCAGGCCCCAACCGAGACGGGGCGCCAAAGACCGCCCGGGAAAACGATGACCGGGGTCCCTGCTTCCGGTGCGGCCAGCGCGGCCACTACATACGTGACTGCCCTCTGATGGAGTGCGACGCGGGCTGGGAAGAGGCCTTCCCGGCTACAACTCCGCCTCCCCGGCCCCCGCCACTCCTGATTCTGGTGGAGGTGTCGGGACGGCGGCTGTCGGCGTTCCTGGACAGCGGCAGCTCGGTGTCCATGATCCGCACCCGGCTGCTCCCCGCCGGGCTACCGGTCGTCCGGACCGCCACGGTGGCCTGCTTCCACGGCCACTCTGAAACATACCCAGTGGTCCGCGTCCCCTTATCATGCCAGGGGCGGACCTGGGAGGTAGAGTTGGCCAGGGTCACCAACCTCCCCTACCCCGTACTTCTGGGCCGAGATGTTCCTGAGTTCCACCAACACCTACAAGCCGCCCGGGGCCCCGAGGAGGCCCTCCCGGTGGAGAGACAGGACAACCAGCCGGGGCCCGCCCCGCATCCAGGGGCCGACCTCCCTGACTGGCCTGCCGACCCAACGTTCGTCGCCAGCCAGACCGCCGACCCTACTCTCGAGAAGCTCCGAGACACAGTGGCGGTGAGTGAAGGGATCGTACGGGACCCTCGGCGGGCGGGGAGACTGCCGCGGATAGTCCAAGAAGGGGGCGTGTGGTACCGACTCACGACGGAGCGGGGTAGGGAAGTCCGCCAGCTCTTAGTGCCCCGGGAGTATCGCGAGATCGTCCTGCAGCACGCCCATGATCATAACTGGGCTGGACATCAAGGACCTCATAACACGCTGGCCCGGGTGCTGACACGATTCTTCTGGCCGGGGGTAGACCAGGCTGTCAAGAGCCACTGCCGGACCTGCGAGACGTGCCAACGGACTTCGGGGAGACACCCGCCGCGGGCCCCCCTGGCCCCCTTGCCTGTGATCCACAGCCCCTTCGAGAGGGTAGCTATGGACTTTGTGGGACCCTTACCCCGGACCTCTCGGGGCCACCGCTTCATCCTCGTCCTCATGGACTACGCTACCCGATACCCTGAGGCTATACCCATGCGGACTATGCAGGCCCCGGGGGTGACCCGAGCCCTTATTCGGTTTTTCGCCCAAGTGGGGTTACCCCGTGAGATCGTCACGGATTGTGGGACACCCTTCACGGCCTCAATCACCCGCCAACTATGCCGCACCATGGGGATACGCCAAATTTTCACGTCGATCTACCATCCCCAGACAGACGGCTTAGTGGAGCGGTTTAACCAGACCCTGAAGCAGATGCTCCGGAGGCTCGCCCACGACCGACCCGCCCAATGGGACCTGTTCCTCGATCCTCTCCTCTTTGCCGTACGAGAGTCGCCCCAGGCATCGACGGGGTTCACTCCGTTTGAGCTAGTATATGGACGCAACCCACGCGGGATCCTGGAGGTAATGGAGGGGCAGTGGGCCACGACCCCGGCCCAACCGGGCCAGCCGGCCCCCGAATACGTCCGGGGACTCAGAGAGCGCCTGGAGACCGTTCGCTCCTTGGCTCGACAGAACCTGGAGAAAGCCCAGGCCACGCAGAAGGCCCGCTATGATCGAGGAACCCGGGCCAGGACCTTCCTCGAGGGCGACCGGGTTCTAGTGAGCCGCCGGGTCTTTGGACCGTCCAAGCAAGGGGACCCCTGGCAGGGCCCCTTCCGAGTCAATCGAGTGTTAGGATCCCATTCCTACGAGGTGCAGTGTGGGCCATCTCCTCGGCAGAACAAACGCCTGCACGTCAATGATCTAAAGGAGTGGTGCGAACGATCGGCGGGGGAATGCCAGCTGGCCGATGACCCGTTGGAACCACCAGACGGGGAGCTCCCCTGGACGACGCGCCAGCCAGAAACCGCTTCCCCAGGGATGGACGCTGCCCTAAGCCCCCAGCAACAAGAGCAACTCCGAGCGCTCCTGGACGAAGTACCAGGCTGCTTCTCGACCCGGCCCGGACGCACCAATCTAGCCGAGCACGCCATCCCCACGGCCCCGGGGCAGGTCGCCCGATCGACGTGGAGACCCTTGCCCAGGAAACAATGGGACGCCGTAGCCCGCGAGGTAGATGAGATGCTACGCCTAGGGGTAATCCGTCCATCAACCAGTGAGTGGAGGAGCCCCATCGTCCTCGTGCCAAAGCCGGACGGGTCAGTGAGGTTCTGCGTCGACTATCGGGAGGTTAACAAGGTAGCGAAGTTTGACGCATACCCGATGCCCCGGGCCGACGTCCTGATTGACCAGTTAGGCACAGCCCGCTACCTCTCGGCTCTAGACCTGACAAAGGGGTACTGGCAGGTCCCCATGGCGCCGGGGGACCAGGAAAAGACCGCGTTCGCCACTCCCCAGGGCCTCTTCGAGTTCCAGGTGATGCCCTTCGGGCTGCACGGGGCGGCGGCCACCTTCCAGCGCTTGGTGGACCGGGCACTAACCCACTGTCAAGGATTTGCCACCGCTTACATCGATGACATCCTGATATACAGCCCAGATTGGACGTCTCACCTTCGCCACCTCCGGCTCGTGCTTCAGGCTCTCCGCGACGCAGGCCTCAAAGCCAATCCCACGAAGAGTCGTCTCGGCTTCCAGGAGCTCAAGTACCTGGGATTCCTGGTAGGACGCGGACAGTTGCGTCCCCTACCAGACAAAGTGGCCTCCCTCGAGGCTTGCCCCCGACCGGGGACGAAGAAGCAGCTGCGCGGATTCCTGGGGCTCGTCGGCTACTATAGTAAGTTCATTCCCCAGTACGCCAGCCGCGCCAGCCCCCTAACCGACTACTTGAGGAAGGACCAGCCGAACCGGGTCCAATGGACACCCCAGGGCCAACGTGCCTTCGAGGACCTGAAGGCCGCCCTGTCCGCGAGCCCCGTACTCCGCAACCCCGACTTCGACAAGCCCTTCATACTGCAAACAGATGCATCGGATGCAGGGCTCGGGGCTGTCCTGTCGCAGGAGCACGAAGGTCAAGAGCACCCCGTCCTCTTCATTAGCCGGAAGCTGCAGCCCGCCGAGCAAAAATACGCCGTTGTCGAGAAGGAGGCACTGGCAGTTAAATGGGCCGTCGGGGCCCTCCAATACTATCTTGTCAATAACCCCTTCACCCTCGTGACGGACCACGCCCCCCTTCTCTGGATGTCCCGGCTAAAGGACCATAATGCTAGAGTCTTACGGTGGTATCTATCCCTTCTTCCCTTCAGCTTTACGATCCGCCACCGCCCGGGGAAGTTGCACGCCAATGCCGACTTCCTCTCCCGGATGTTCGCCGAAGACGGAAGGCCCGGCACGACGCTCAGGGGGGGGTGTGTCCGAGGGGCGGCGGTGCCACGCCCTCGGACTCCGCGACCCCCACCCCCTCCCTCGCCCCCGCCGGCGAAGAGACCTACCTGCGGCCCCTGGAGACGGCCGGGAGACACGCCGGGAGGAACACCGGCGCGGCCACGGGAGCGCCGCCCAGACGAGGAGGCCCCTTCGACCCCCCGGCGGAGCTGACGGCCGCGGCCGCCGGCCCGCCGAGGCCAGGAGCCCGGCGCCGAGCGGCAAGCGGCCGCGGAGGGGGAAGGCCGTCCTCTCGGCCGCAACCGCAACCCCGGCAACCAGGGCCCGCGCCGGCAGGACGCCGCGGCCACGGGCGAGGCAGAGCGCGGCCGCCCAGGAAGCCGGGCCGCGGCGGGACGCCCGCGCCGGCGCAGAGCTCGAAGGGGAACCGCATCCCCCAGCAGGCCAAGGGAGGGGGCGGGAGCAGCCAGCAGAGGGACAGCCCGGGCAGCCATCCAGCAAGACCAGCTAGAGGGGGAGGAAGAGACAGGGGGCGGGACAGAGGGAAGGAAGGGAGGGAGCAGGGACAAGGCAACCAATGGGGCCAGGGCGGATGGGGCAGCAGGATGTGGCCACGCCTGGCCCAGGTGGTGGGAATGGCACTGGGGGCGGGCACTGGAAGGGAAGGGTGGGGTTGGCCATAAGGGGCGGAGGTATTTAGGGAGGTGAGCCCCGAGGCCGAGGAGGAGAGAGTCGCATGTGACTGGGCCAGTTCATCCTGCTGTTGGAAGGTTGACTGGTCGGGTGGAGCTAATTGCTGGCTGGCAACGCCAGACCAGACGGTGGCCGCCCATCTGAGGCCTTGAGGGGGACTCGCCCAGGGACCAAGCCGGCCCTCACCCGGGGAAACTTCTCCCCACCCACTGACAGGGACCCAGCACGGACCCGCCGGGGGCGTCCCGCGCCGACCCGCCGCCACCCCCGCCGCAAGGGGGCGCCCACACACCTGACAGTCAAGGACAAAACAAAACACAGTCCCAACAACTGACACTCTTAAGTACTTCACACTGCATTTTTCGGTGTGGCTGCTGTTGAGTAGTAGTAAGCAGCCAGTCCTGGGTGAGTCATACAACTCATGTGGTCTCAGGGAACCGAGTGGTTGCTGTGGACCCCGATGAGTCCTCCCTCAGAGACCGAACCAACCATGAAAAGGGCCATGCCTGATTGCTGTGGTTCTGTCTGACAGAAACCAAGGCATGAAGGCTGGCAATAGTGTGGTTGCCTAGCAACAGCAACTGAGGGCATTTGTTTCTTCTAGCCACAGGCACTACTACTATTACTTTGGGGTGTTTTAACTCCCCGCCCTTGCCCTGCCCCCTGTCAATGTATTTCTCTTTTTTTATAGTATAAATTTTTATTAGATTATTTCAAGAAAAAAAGGAAAACTTTTCAGTATCAGATTTGTGTATAAGGTAGTCATTGTATAATCAATATTTCAAAAATGTTACAATTCTGTCAGGCCTATCCACAGTACTGCCATATGGTTTTCTGATGCATCTCACTATTGTAGTTTTCCAGTGTTGTTTGTCTGCAGGTTCACAGAAGCAGCTGTGTTCCCAGGATGGCCTTATCTAGCACGGCTAGCCACAGACCTTGGAGAAGTTACTTTTGCATTCCCAATTTTCTGCTTTAGCTGGGCATATTGGGGGGGGGGGATGGAAAGGTGGGTTTGATATATTGCAACATGTAACTAGCACGTCATTCTCAACAAAGCTTTGTGTTCAGCCAGAAGCCTTCTTGCCTTTGGATTAATTATGGGCACCTGTACTTTGAATAGAATCTTTCAATAAAGAACCTTTTGACTCAAGAAACCTTGGCTCTCTTGCAGCAAGGGGTGGGAGATGAAATCAGAGTAACTTGAATTCCATAAACTGACATTTTGTTGAGAATCTTATCTTCTCTCCTTAACCCACACCCGGGAAGGATGGATACCGGATCTAATCTGACTGAACCTCCTGCTCCTGGACTGGAGGGTGGAGAGACTCCCTCTTTACCTGATGTTGGGGTTGTCCAACCTAGCCTCGCTGGATGAGTACCGTGGAGTGCACTTGGTGCCCGACCTAGAAGCAGTATAGGGAGAGGCATTCCTCCTGTGACTTTGGTACCAACACCTCGGCAGAGGGGACCTCGACCCCGGGAAAGCAGAGAGAGGTGCCTTGGAACTATGTTTGCACGCCCACCAGGAGTGGTCATCCATGATGCACCACTGTCCCTCATCGCGGAGGCCATGGGTCTCAGCGGGGATCTGGTCTGGGAGGCCCTGCAAAAACTTCCACAGCTGCCGCTAATGCCGCCAGGATCAGCGCAATCCCCCAGTACGTGTGGGATGAAGCAGCGTGATGTTTGGTGGAGGTGCCTCCGATGATTGAAGGGTGTCCCAGGACTGGTCGATTCTCCGCAGCGGAATCGACCAGAGCTGGGAAAATCTCGATGTGGGGTCGGTCGGAACAGCCACCTGGGGAAGTGACACTGTCCAGCCCACCGGGGACCGGTGGAATGTACTTATGGAAAAGGTACAAGTAATGCACTATGAACTGTTAGCAGTAACCGGCCTCTTTAAAGGCTTGGTGGAAAGTGCATCCGCGGCCCAGCAGCTGGCTTCACCTTTGGAAGCGTCAAGCTCCTACCAGGAGGTTCCTGGGGATGATGTACTTGCGGGGCAATTGGCACCACTGGATTTACCACAAGTTACCAAGGGGAGAGGATCGAGTGGAAGGGTCCCTTGGCTCAACCTCATCAACTTCCAGTTACCACGATACAGTGGGGGAATTGCGAACCATGGGATTACAAACCACACCGACTCTGGGAGCAGGAGTCGTCACTGGATTCTCAGAAGCAGTGGAAAGTGCCCAACAGATGCAACAGGTGTGGGAAGAGGGATTACACAGAAATGCGGAGAGGGCAGCAGCGGAGGACAGGAGAAGAATGGACAACGCTCGCTATGTAGCCATAGAAGCGCAAGTTGAGGCTATGAGAGGGGACTTAGCGCAAGCGGCTCATCTCATGGGACTGATGTTGATGCCTCCTGCAGGAGCCCCAACCCAGCCTGTGCTGGTGACCACCGCACCACCAGTACCTGTGACTCCTGCACCTGCCCCGACCACCGTACCGCCTACGCCTGCAATTCCAGCTCCTGCGCCTACAATTCTGGCACCTACCACACCTCCTGCACCTCCCCTGGCGGGTGGAGGAGCGGGCCAGATACCCCAGCGGCGCCTGCAATTCCTGCACCCACCGCAATGGCTCCGCCTCCTCCTCCAGCGCTACTAGGAGGAACGGGCCCGCTAGTCCCTACAGCACCAGGAGCCCCAAAGCATAGGCCACAACCCAGGCCTATGCCACCAACGCGGCCGCAGAGAGTTTACCAGGCTCCCCCGGCAGCTGGGCCTATTCCCTGCCAAGGAGTGGTTCCAGTCCCGGCTCTCCTGGCCCCTCAAGTGCCCAGGAGACTGGCCTCGCAAAAACTCCACCCTCCTCAATGCCAGGATCCAGTACCAGAGGAGGGATGAGGAGTGGAAATTCCTATGGGATGGATTAAGCTGGAAGCCACTTTCGACAGAGAGCCCAGAAAACTGGGGTTCTTCATTGTACAAGCACTACAGGTTTTTAATGAGCGGGGACACTTATTTCCCACAGAGCAAAGCCACATCATTCACCTAGCATCCGGTTGGAAGGAATAGCGGCAGAATGGTATGTAACCCTTTACGATATAGGGGCCCCCAAACGGTGGGATTTACAAGCATTTATAGCACTGAGAGCCCAGTACGAAGACCCCCTCGAAAGCGAGAGGGCTCACACGGAGCTAAGAGTAATCGGACAAGGCTCCAAACCCGTCAGGGAATATGAGGCCAAATTCCGGCAGCTCGCTGCCATATGCCCGAATTATCATGAAGGCGTGAAAGTTGGACTGTTTCGCAATGGAATGAATCCGGAATTACTGGACAGGACCTTGATGCAAGATGATCCACCCACCCTGCTGGGTTGGATCCAGTTAGCACGCGAAGTCGAAAATCACACCCAAGTAGTCCGTCTGGTGAAACAGCATCAGCCGAGTGGTGTCAGACGACCCCTCCCCCTCCTCCGGGAAGAGGCAGAGGCACACCGGGAGGGCCTGGAACAGCCAGAGGGATACGAGACACACGCTGGCGACAAGGCTTGTGCCTCCAGTGTGGGAGTAGTGGACATTTCACAGCCCAATGCCCACTTAGAGCTCCCCTCGAACCAGCTACTCAGAGGCCGGTGCCAGCCCCTCACACGGGACGGGTGAAGCGGAAACCTCCGGCACGGCGTGGACGGTCAGAGGCCGGGCTGGAAGCCGAGGAAATAAGTGGAGAAAACGCCTACCAAGCCCAAGAGCCCAGTATAGCGTACTCACAGACGAGAAACAAGGAGGATCTGTCGTAAAAAGGCTCCCATGGCAGATCGAAGAGAAGCCCACCCCAAAAGAGGTGAGGGAAAGGGGGGCCATACTGTTCATGCCAGTGGTACTGGTAAATCCTCTTGAGGGGCAAGCCTCTGCATTGCCTTAAAATATTTAAAATATTTTTTAAAATTAAAATATTTCAAAAATGACTGGTGGGCAGTCATTGCCTCTTGCTCCACTCCTGATCCCAGATGGCTGAAGGGGTGGCGGGTATTGCCACCTGCTCCGCTCCTAATATTAGCTGGTTTAAGGCATTGGGAGGGGGGTATTGCCACCTGTTCCCCTCCCTATCCCAGCCTGGCCTTCCTGTCACGGCACATTTTCTGGAGGGACATGGTGCTTTGCCTGGGCTTCCCTCTGTGGCAGCACCCTCTGGTGGTGCACCAGGGTATAAAGTGAGTTGTCTGAAACACGCTTACTCAATTATATAGTAGGATAAAGGCAGGCACCTCAAAATGGGCCACCTACTTCAGGATCATTACTCAAATATACAGTAAGTACGAAGTTCAACTGGAATTCTGGGAAATCTCCAGGCCCAAACTGGAGGATGGCAATCCTAGGTTGAGCTGCTCATTCAGTGTTTAAATGATTCTTAAGTATCATGACTTAGCACACCTCCAGTAGACTAATATTGCAATTAAGCAAGGCATGGGATTGGCAAACAGAGCAAGAAGGGGTAGGCTCCTCGCTATAATAAATGGAAACAGAAAGAGGCAGGAGGGGCGAGATTTAACCTGGGCCAGGAGAAACTTGTCAGTTAAGAGGTCCTCTTCAGCATGACGGAATCATATTCTAGAGGCAGCAAGAAAGGAAGATCTAGAGGAAGGAGCTGTATTGAAAATACTTTTCACTGTAGGAGAAAAGTATGACTAAACACCACTTTGTGGTTTAACCCATGGAGGGTGCGGGGCAGAGCCTCTATGAAACAATTCTCAGAATGCAGCCAGCTATGGGGAGTGGGCGGGTAGGGTCTAGTCTGTCTGCTTGCCTTTTTGTGGCCGTCGTAGCTCATCGGAGAACAAGGCCCACATTTGACAGATGCTTTAGGATGGTAAGGGAACTGGAATATCTTAGGCCCAGGACTATCTCCGGAACATCCCTCTGCTGTTTTTAATGTAAGCACAGGTTTGCTCATGAGAAGCTAGAAGGTAGCACAGAAGCTAGAAGATAGCACAGTGGCTTTAGCCACTTCCTTGGGCCATCAATGCCAGCGTGATCTAGCGGTCGCAGTGCCTTACTAACACCCAAGGGGCCCAGCTTCGAATCCTCAAGACTTGGTCATGGAATCGAAACACAGAAAGGCCAGAGAAGGAAATAGGAGGGGCAGGGATTTGCTAGCATAAACATAACTGGGTATTATCCATTTCTCCTGAACAGGGCCCTCTTCATCAACAGCGTAAGTGTATCTGATGCTTTCGCTCACAGGGGGTATAGATTCCCCAGGTGTGGGACATCCGTTTCTTTCTCTTTGGCAAAGGAAAGCATGATCTGAAAACAAAGAGGGCCAAAGGAAGGTAACACCCCCTCGCTTCCCCTCCGTATACACGATTATGAGGGGAAAGATCCTTACCCAGGGAGGCCACAGTCTGGTAATTTTCCTCCATCACTTCCCAGTAGAGTTTTCTTTGGCCTGGATCCAGCAGATCCCATTCCTCCTCCGTGAAGAACACGGCTACCTCCTCAAAGGACACGGGAGAGCTCTGAGAGAAGAAAAGATTTCCCACCTGTTCATTTAGACGTGAGCACTCAATGGATTGAAAGAATGCAGTGCATCAAACCAAAGTTGGCTGCATTAACTCAGAAGAGTTCTGATCAAAATTCTGTTCTCTCCTATGATGCCGAAAGGGCCAGGCTGTTGCACTCCGGGTCTTACTCGCCTACTCCTTGCTGCCTGGCCTTGGCTGCCCTTTTTTGTAAGGGTGAGAGGTTGCTATCTAGCAGAGACTCCTCTGCAGGGCTCCAGGGTGGAGAAGCGGATTTCCGCTGACACAGGTCAACAGGCATGTGGATTCTTATATCCAAGAACTGGTGCCACTGAGATAAGCTTTACCTGCAAACTCAGAGGACCCCCTCCCCTTCCTGCTTTGCAGAAACACCTGATATCTTGCAAGGGGGGGGACTTCAGAAACAACCCCCAAAACATCACATCTGCTTGCACACAGTATTCACAGCACCAGTTAAAAGAGCCACACATTGGCCAGCCAAAGCTTGTGGTCATGACTCTTACCCATGTCAGGGGAAATCTACTTTTTCACCCTGGCGATGCACAGATCAGTCTCTGCTGGACTGCAATCTCACACCCTTAATGAAAAGGGCAGCCAAGGCCAGGCAGCAAGGAGCAGGCGAGGACGACCCGGGGAGTAACTGCCTGGCTGGGGCACTGCTGAGCCAAGCCCAGGCAAACAGGCCTTGGAAGGCAACCTGCCAGGCAACCTAGCACAGAGGCTCCAGTAGCCACCTGCTCCTCCAAAGTGGAAACCAAAGAGCAAGGTAGGCTAGACTCTCCAACCCAACCACCGCCGAAGGGACAAGGTGAATGCCTTCCAAGCCAACCCAGCCCACGAACCTCAGGCGTGGCTGGACGGAGGACAAGCTGGGGGGGGAAACTACCCACGGCAAAGGAGTCCCAGCAGCTGGCCACATACCCCAAACCACACCCCTCCTTTCCCCACACTTCAGCAGCCTCCCCTTTTCTCACTCTCCACTCGCTGTACTTCACGCTGTAAGCTACACCCTCTGCAAAGCCCCCTCCCCACTGGGGCACCAACACTCAGTAGAAGATCTCCTGGAACTCGGCACGGCGCTTGTGACACTTGCAGGATCACCCTTCAATTTCCATGCAGTCACATGTAGCCATGCAGGGTCTGGATGCCACATCTGGCCCTTGCTGGAGCATATCTGGGCAGGTTGGAGTCTGCCAGGGGTCTTCTCTCAACAATTCCACTAATGCTGAAAACCACGGTCTGCGTGGCCAGTTTGGGGCTATGGAGCGCATGCTGCTGGCCTTGATGTGCTCTGCTGATACGGACTTGAGACTCTGCTCTGACCAGCCCATGATCCGCACGGTCTCTGTATGTAAGAGGGAGGACTTCGGATATGCCAAAACATTACAAATGCCATGGGGCAAGAAACAATGGGAAATTAGAACAACAACACTTATAAACTGCTCTCCTAGACAGATTAGTGCCCCACGCAGAGCGGTGAAAAAAGTCAGTATGCAGCTAGTATCCAGTATGCACACAATGCCTCAGCTACAAGGTACACCCCAGTAACTACTAATAACAGAGGAAATACTATCTGCAGTACAATAGGTGCTGCCAACACTACAGATCAGAGCCTCAGTTTTTGAGCTGACTCTTGGGGCCTTCTGGATCTAGGTGGAGTCCATTGCGGTAGTCTAGTCTGGGTGTTACCGTGGACTGGATCCAGTCAAGGCAGGAGCCATCTTGGGGGCTAGTCTGAGTTCAAAGAAGGGCTGTCCACCAGAGGCATCAACTGGCTTCTCTAGCTGCAAGGATGCAGCCCCCAGGCTGTTGACTGAGGCTGCAAGGCTCAACTGAACAGCATCGAAATTGGGGGACTCTTTTGCCTTGATTTAAAGTAAAGATAAACATATTGCAGAAATATTACTACGTGGAGGGGGGCGTCATTCGTGCCTATACTAATAAACTGAAAGGAGCCTTCAAGTGGGCCACCCGCTTCGGGCTGAGGGTGGGCGATGCACGGTCAGCAAGGAAGGGAATCGCCCCGTCCGGACCCTCAACCGCCCCGGCACGCCCCTCGGCTCTTTTGCAAGGGCGGTTTACTCCCGAGAAGCCCGGAAGGCGGAGGCAGCGCGGACGGGGAGGCGGGCAGGGACCCGCTCTTCTCCTCCGAAGGGAACCTCCGGGTCAGTGGCCGGTGCCGAGAGCGGCGCTCTGCGGGATTCCCGCTCTGGAGGAAGCCACGAGCCAAGCGCGGCCAGACCCCTCCTCGCCGGGCAAGGAGCGCCTCCCAAAGCCCGCGGGGCGAGCGCAGCCGTTCTCGGGGCCCTCAGGGACAAGGGACCCTTCCCGATCAGGCCAGCGGTCCGTCCAGCGGCTCCGAAGGAAATCGGCCCAGGCGGCTTGCAGGGGCGCATTCAAGGGGGAGGACACGGGCGCCCCATGCAGACCTCTTGCCCGAGGAGCGTCTCTCCCTCCGTCTCCCTCTGCGCTCCCCCGACCCAGCCCTGCCTCATTCACACGTGTTTTCTCTCCCCGCCCCAGATCCGTCCCTGCAATCCCGAACTCACCTTCCCGGCAGGCGCGCAAGGGCCAAAGTCTCCCCCCGGCCGAGGGAGAGGCGGCAGAGGAGAGGCCCCGCGGAACTCCATGCCTCCTCCACGAGCGTCTTCTCTCTCCGAGGGAAACAAAGCCCCTTGCCCGCCTCGAAGGCGCAGCCTCGCCTCGCTGGTGCTCGCGGAGCCTTCTGGGGATGGTAGTTCTCTGGGCAGCTCTCTGTCTTCCAGACCCCCAGCTGGAGTTGGGAACCCGGAGGAGTGGGGGGGGGGATTCGTGGCACTTCTGTCCACCTCCTCCTGGTGGCCCCTGCAGGGGAGGCCAGCCGGGGAGAGCCTGCAGCGAGGCAGACCCCTCTCCGGGGTCTTTTGCACCGGGCGCTCCTGCCGGGAATTGGGCTTCTCCAGCCGGGACCCCTGAAGGGGCTGCCTGCCTGCTTCCCTCCAAGCCCAAGCCCCGCTGTACTGTAACCACAGCTTAGAAAGCCTCAGTATCTGTGTAGTCAGAACTATGTACTGTCCCTTTAACAATTGGTACTCATGGGAATTGTAGTCCCCCTTCAATATAGAAGTTTATTGTAGGCTTCCTGTGAAGGTGTTAAAAACTTGATTGTCCTCTTCCTCCCTTTGTTTGGGACGCTGCTCCTCAAGCAAGGATGCGACAGTTATAACGAATTTACCGCTTGTCTACAACAAATCTGGACCAATAAAGATGTATCTTGCTTATGTTTGAACCATGCTGCATTCACTGGCTAAAACTGTGAGTAAGGATCCCTTTTACGATCTGGGTTGAGAAAGGCAGCGCGTTAGAGCTATCTGGAAGCCAGCATCTTTCCCAGCTGCTTCCAGAATAGTAAATTCGTTAAAAGACTCGTCTTGATCCTTCACAAAGTAATTTCAGTAAGAAGCATGTTCTGCTCCTTCATAACTACAGCATGTTTGCTCTTGCAAAGATAAAAAATAACATGTGTGCATGTGCATGAAGACGGGAAACAAAACAAAATCAGCTCCCTCTTCTCCTGGCTGCAAAGGTTCCCTTTGTCCTGTAAATGCTGATACTGGCGCCTTTCAGTTGCTAATTGACTGATCAGCCTGGGAGCCCACCTTCACTAGCCGGAGAAGGAGACCAGCAACTTAAAAATAAGAATGTTTCAGCCGCCTGCATGCTTTATTCTCAAGCAGAGGAAATGTCTCATGCCTTCAACCTGTTGCTTGTGATTTGAATGCTTCTTAACTCAAAGTGGAGGAGAGCTCCAGTACGGATCACCTCTCTCACACCGCTTTGAATATACCTCATGCCCTTGAATCGCAAAACAGCAATATTGCTCAGGGCTATGCTTCACGCCAGCCTGCTCTTGTAATCCAGAACGCTTTCCCCACAACCCCAGATGCTGAGCACACAAAGGAATTCATACTCTGAGGAGCACACGCGTTTGAAAGCATCTCCAGAATCCAGCTCTAAGCTGGGAAAAGTTGCTGAGCGCAAACAACTCCTCAACACAGAATTCTGATCCGCACAGCTAACAAGGGGAACCTGAAAAGCATTTAGCATAAGAAGAGTAGGCACAGCTAAGGAGCACACCCACACCCCTAGTGGTCACTTAGAGCAACTACAACTGAATCCTTATAAAGCTCACTCACTGCGCCCCCGGTGGCCAACCTAGGAAGTGCAGCCAACAATTCTGTTCAAGCCATACAGAAGTCACGTGCTTGCGCTACCACAACAGTGCCACCGCAACAGCGCTACCCTAGTGGGCTGAAGTAGTACTGCCGCTTTATCACTGCATCCCAGTGGCCAACCTAGGAAGTGCAGCCAACAATTCTGTTCAAGGTATACAGAAGTCACGTGCTTGCGCTACCACAACAGTGCCACCGCAACAGCGCCACCCTAGCGGTCTGAAGTAGTACTGCAGCTTCAAAAAAAAATTTTTTTTTTAAATTTTTTTTGCCAAAATGGAAACTCCTGTGGGACATCTGGCAGGTGAAGAGGATATCATAGATCCTGCCAACACACCCACTACTCCCTCCAATGGCAATGATGAAGCTGAGTCCAAACGTCCACCACGGAAAAGAACACTGACTCGCAAGATGCGAGATTTGTTATCTGCCAAGAAAGTACTACTTCAGACCGCTAGGGTGGCGCTGTTGCGGTGGCACTGTTGTGGTAGCGCAAGCACGTGACTTCTGTATACCTTGAACAGAATTGCTGGCTGCAGCTAATCTTAGGCTGCACAAAATTGCATCCAACAGCACGAAGGTGTTGGAAGCATTCGCTCCAGAAGACCATGCCAAAGGACTTCAGGACCTAGACTTGGGTGGCGATACTCCCCTCCTCCAACGCAGCCTTGGACTGAGTTGGGACCTGAAGAAGGACACCTTCATCTTCCGAGCACCAGCCCAAGAGAAACAGTTCACACGACGAGGAGTCCTGTCAGCAGTGAACAGCTTGTTTGATCCCTTGGGGTTTGCTGCACCTGTGACCATCCAAGGAAAACACCTCCTACGCACTCTCTCCTTGGGCACCCAAGACTGGGATGAGCCTCTTCCCCCCGACCAAAGACAGGAATGGGAGGCCTGGAGAGGTTCGCTCAACTGCCTGCAAGCCGTCCAGATCCCACGCACCTACGTACCAGTCTCACCTGCCGCCGCCTCCCGCAGGGAGCTACACGTCTTCTCAGACGCATCAACGAAAGCGATTGCAGCCGTAGCATATCTGCAGGTCGTTGGCGGGGAGAACCAAGTCCACGCGGGCTTCATCCTGGGGAAAGCTAAGTTAGCCCCGCTACAGGGACACACCATCCCGCGTCTGGAACTATGCGGTGCTGTGCTTGCTGTGGAGCTTGCAGAGATAATAGAGAGAGAGATGGACCTTACCTTTGATGCCACCACCTTTTACACAGACAGCAAAGTAGTCCTCGGATACATACACAATCAAAGTCGTCGGTTCTATGTGTATGTCAGCAACCGAGTAGAGCGTATTCGACGATCCACATGCCCTAGCCAGTGGCGACATGTTCCTACGGATCAGAATCCAGCAGACCACGCAACACGGTCTATCCCTGCCTCAGAGCTGGCTGAGTCCTCCTGGCTGAAAGGACCTGACTTCCTCCTGCGCTCGGTCAATCCAGTACAGCACGAGGAGGAACACTACGAGCTCCTAGACCCAGACCAGGACAAGGAAGTTCGGCCTCAAGTCACCTGCATGAAAGTGGGAGTCGAGGCCGACCGCCATCTAGAAGCAAAGAGATTTGAACGATTCTCCAAATGGAAGCCACTTGTTCTAGGGATGGCACGCCTCATCCACTTTGCTCGCCACCAGAATACAGAGCCAACCTCGTCAGAAGTACGACGCAGGGCAGAGCTCCTGATTTTCCAGAGTGTACAACACGAGTTCTATGTAGAAGAACTTGAAAACTCCAAGAAAGGGTTGCCTACACCCAAGAACAGTCCGCTACTTAAGCTGAACCCCTACCTCGATGATGATGGCTTACTTCGGGTAGGAGGGCGTCTGAAGGCAGCTGATGTAGGCTCAACAGTAGCAAACCCTATCATCCTTCCAGCTCGACATCATGTGACTGTCCTCTTGGTGCGCCACCACCACGAGGGGGTTCATCATCAAGGACGTCACTTCACAGAAGGAGCCATCAGAACAGCGGGCCTATGGATTGTGGGAGCGAAAAGATGCATCGCTGCAGTTCTACAGACCTGCATACAATGCCGGAAGCTCAAAGGTCCCCATCAGCAGCAGAAGATGGCCGACCTGCCACCGGATCGACTCAGCACTGAGCCCCCTTTCACTAACGTTGGACTTGACGTATTTGGCCCCTGGAATGTAGTGACACGCAAGACCAGGGGAGGACAAGCCAACAGCAAGAGATGGGCAGTGCTATTCACATGCCTGAGCATCCGAGCCGTACATATCGAAGTGATTGAGTCCATGGATGCTTCCAGCTTCATAAATGCCCTCAGAAGATTCCTTGCCATACGGGGACCTGTCAAGCTACTGAGGTCTGACCGTGGCACGAACTTCGTTGGTGCCTGCAAGGAGCTAGGAATCAATGGAAGCACAGATCTGGACCCAACCCTCAGCAGCTACCTGAGCGAGCAGAATTGTAAATGGATCTTCAACCCTCCCCATGCCTCTCATATGGGAGGAGTGTGGGAGCGCATGATTGGCATTGCGCGCAGAATATTGGACTCTATGCTAGCAGGAAAACCTTCTCTCACTCATGAGACCTTGGCCACCCTCCTGGCAGAGGTGTCTGCTATCATCAATGCCAGACCTTTAGTTCCAGTATCTTCTGATCCTGAGAACCCTACCATCTTAACACCAGCCACCTTGCTGACACAGAAGACAGGCGCCTGGCCTGCACCTCAGGGAGACTTCATCTCTAAGGATATGTTCAAGCAGCAATGGAGGCAAGTTCAACTCCTCGCTAACACCTTTTGGAAGCGATGGAAGCAAGAGTACCTCCCAACTCTGCAATGCCGACGCAAGTGGGAGAAGTCTGAGCCCAACCTACGAGAAGGTGATGTCGTCCTCCTGAAAGACAAGGACGCTCCTAGGAACTCGTGGCCCATGGGACTTATAGATCGAGTTCTACCCAGCGCGGACGGGTTGGTCCGCAAGATTGACATTCGTGTAGCCAGACACGACGGCCTGAAGATTTTCACCAGACCAGTCACCGAAGTGATCCTGCTTGTTCGGAAGACTGATCTTGAAGACTGAAGCTCAAGCTTTGCATGCCATTTGTTGCTTATATGCTATATTTAGCCTTTATTGCCTAGTTATGAGAATAGTGTAGCATGACATATATGCTTAGACTTGTTAGGTTACTCCACTAGCTTGCATGTTGGGGTGGAATCCATAGGATCCCAGGCGGGGAGTGTACTGTAACCACAGCTTAGAAAGCCTCAGTATCTGTGTAGTCAGAACTATGTACTGTCCCTTTAACAATTGGTACTCATGGGAATTGTAGTCCCCCTTCAATATAGAAGTTTATTGTAGGCTTCCTGTGAAGGTGTTAAAAACTTGATTGTCCTCTTCCTCCCTTTGTTTGGGACGCTGCTCCTCAAGCAAGGATGCGACAGTTATAACGAATTTACCGCTTGTCTACAACAAATCTGGACCAATAAAGATGTATCTTGCTTATGTTTGAACCATGCTGCATTCACTGGCTAAAACTGTGAGTAAGGATCCCTTTTACGATCTGGGTTGAGAAAGGCAGCGCGTTAGAGCTATCTGGAAGCCAGCATCTTTCCCAGCTGCTTCCAGAATACCCGCCTTCCCTCCCCTCGTCTCGGGGGGGCTAAAGGGGGTCTTCCCTTTTCACTGCTGAGGGGGAGAGTTGGGCTTCTGTTCGACCGCAGGGAAGGGGCGTTGGAGATTTCCGAAAGAGCTCTTGGGCGGAACCGGTGGAGGGAGAGGACGAAAGCAAGGACGCTTGGCAGGAGGGGATGATGGGCCCAAAAGAGAAGGGAGCGGCCTGGCTGGAGGCAGTGCTGGGGGGAAATGGCTTTTCTTTTCAGCGGCTGACAAGAAATGCCCTCAATACAGGCATTAAGAGGGAATCCATCACTGATCAGAGGCTCCCAAATCATGTCCCAACCAAATGCTATCAGATCCAGGCAGCTGGGCAACCTTTGTATTTTGTCACGGAGCGGCTCTCCCACAGTCCTATGCTTGTGCGACTGAGACTGAGGGGAGAAGAGTAGAAACTGTGTTTGGGATCTCATGAGGGCAGGAGGATGAGCCCCCCGTTCAGTGGCTGAGCACCTTGTTTTGCTCACTGACGCGCCCCTCCGATACATGAGGGGCCCTTGAAGGAACAGGGAAAGGCCTGGCCTCACTGCAGGGCTTGCCAGGCAGATCTCAAGAGAACGTTTCCTTCCCGGCTGAGGAAGGTGAGGGTGAGCGTCGTCTTCACTCCTGATGGGGAACCGGAGGAGGCAGAGCCAGGAAGAGCCCCTCCTTCATGCCCTGAAGTGCTCATGTTGCCCTGAGGGTTGCCTACCTCAAGAATGTCCGACTAAAGCCTTGGAGGCGCAGGTGTGAATTCTCACTTTGACTCTCCCAGAATTACTCCTGATCTCCAAACTACAGAGACCTTGGAGACAATGCCAGCTCCAGAGAGTGGACTGCCTGGCCTCACATCCCTGCGGAGCTCCTTTCCCTCTCCAAATTTTATGGGCCCCTGAAAAAGCTGCCCGCAAGCACTCGATCCCGGGTTATCCCAGGGAACCGGCAAAGCCAGACTCTGCTGGGCCGGATTATCCAGCTGCACCAGGGAGCTAGCGGTGGCAAGAGGGCAGGCGTGGAACTACTGGTGATAAAATGTCCAGGAGGCAGGACTCTGGTTCTGTTTGCTTGTGTGGCTAGAGCCAGTGCTGGGAGACAGGGCTCCAGCAAGGGCTGTGCGGCTCCCAGCTGTTCCTGCCTACTCTCTTCCTAATTTGGCAGTAGGAACGGGTTTTCCAGGATTTTCTCTCAAGTGTGAGTTTTGTTTATGTCTCAATTGAGCACTGCTGGGTGCTCAATTATATCCCAATAGCTCCGGTTCTCATTACCTTGTCTCAAAATCAGACATCTAGAAGAGAGGTGGGAAAGATGGGGGACTGTGTGTGGTTGAGCATTATAGAACTAGGCATAGCAACTTTTGTCCTTCCTCCAAAGAAGAGCAATTGGGATTGCTCTCTCTTTCTCTCAGCCGACACTTCCTAACAGGGCTCTTGTTCTGAGAGTAATTCTCCTGTCGCATACATGATGTTACGCATTACTTGTATGAGAAATTCTCATCTTATGTTTGGTGCATATACAGCTGAACACAGGATTGAACCTGCGCAGGTACTCGTCTCCAGTTTCATTTGTAAAGTGAACCCACATGGCAGTTGATTATAAACTGGAATACACATTTATTTATTATTTACATTTTATATACTCCACCTTTCTACCTGACAGGGTGGATTACAGAGCCGAAATCACTACCATCAACAGCAGGGACATTCAATAAACAATGTAATAGGGCATACAAAGGGATACTTGCAAAGGTTTGAAAACAAGGAGATACACAATAGAGAGCTGAAATAAAGTGATGAAACTAGAGCAAGAATGTGAATGAACTACCTTGTAGGGAACAGCACTGACTTCTCGTTACACTCTCACATAGCAATGAAGGGTACAAGGGCTATGGAAAGAGTTTCAGGCAGGAAGCTGTGTTGGCCTAAAGCAGGAAAACAAACTTTAAGGGCAGTAGTCCCTTAACAACCAAATTTTTTTCCCATGGAATAAGGTTTAGTGAACCAAAGATACATTTTTCAGGTAGAAATGAGAAGCACGATCCATCACACCATCCCCCCCCTTCATAAGGTGAGGAGGGGGCGTTATAAAAGGAAAGGCCAGCAGAAGTAACGATGTCGAGGCACAAAGTAAAGCAGAATAAGCTGGATCAGAGATGGGGAGATAGGCAGAGAGGTGGAAAGAGCAGAAAATTGGCATCTCGATCTACAAAATACTTGAGAATACATAGCGTACCATGTATACAGGGGATTTATACATGAAATGCACCCCCTGTCTAAGATGGGAGACTACTTGAGAACATGTAAAAGATTATAAAAACACCAAGAAAGCCCTTCACAGATCCACTGCCAGGACAATGGTTTCTCTTATACTTCCAGCAAATTTCAGTAGTCATGGCTAACACCTCTAGATCTTCTGGAGCCTTTTCGCAGCTGGTTTCAGGAGGGTAGCTGTGTCCATCTGTAGTAGACGAGAAAGGTGTTAGCCTTGGAGCACCTTAAACGCCTACAAAATTCGGCATATTTCAAGAGTCACGCTTCCTTCATCAGATATACATATATAAAGTATTGCATGGAATTTGTATCTAATGAAGGGAGCTTGATTCTTCGGACCCTGCAGCCTGGAAAATATTCTTTAAACTGTTGCTGGGCTTCTATCTTGCTTTCCCCAGCTGCTATGAGATGAGTTAAGCTGACGGGAACGCAACAGGGAGCTGGAATTCATCTTCAGATGGTGGCTCGATTCTAATATTGGGGGGAAGAAATTCTCAGACCGGGCTGATTCATTATCTCAAGTTAAGCTAGATTTCCACCTATGCCTACTCGTGTGAGAAGAGGAACCAACTCTCAACATTGGGAACTGTGTACTTAAATCTGAGCCTTCTAGGCGTGGGATGAGCCTAAAGGATAGAAGATATCCGGGCGCTCCTGAATCTGGCCAACGATGATCATCCGTGGTCGTGGTCCAACTCCAGTGCCACGTAGTTCAGCCAGAGAAACAGAAGTCTTGCATCATCAGCTGCACTGAAAGCAGAGATGATCATTAATCAGATTTGGACTGTATTCTGAATATATTTTGAGTATAAACTGAATAAAAAGAAGACTTAGGTAATGTTAGTGGTGGTAACCAAAACAGAACTGGAAGAGAGAGAAACAAACCAAGGTTGTATTGTCACTAAAAAAATAAATAAATTATTTTGGTATATATGTAACAAGGCAAAAGGATAATTTATATCGAGACAGTTCAGACAAGTATTACTGAAGATTTGCAAAGATGGGAAAGATTGAAAATTTCATGGCTGGGAAGAACTTCTGCTATTAAAATGAACATATTACAAAAGCTGAACTTTCTGTTACAAATTTTACCAATGAAAAGATCTTTTAAAAATGGCAGGAAAAGATTGTGTATGGAACAGGAGGAAAACAAGAGCAAGATTTCAAATATGACAAGATGGAAAAAACTGAGGCGGCTTAGCGGTACCAAATATTAAACTGTATCGCTAAGCAGCGGCACTAGTTTGGATATCAGATTGGATCATAAACCAAAACAGAAGAAAATTCAAATTGGAAATAACTGATACTAAAGAAGGAATAACAACAACAACAACAACAACAATCGATTTATATACCGCCCTTCAGGATGACTTAACACCCACTCAGAGTGGTTTACAAAGTATATTATTATTATCCCCACAACAAAACACCCTGTGAGGTGGGTGGGGCTGAGAGAGCTCCAGAGAGCCGTGACTGACCCAAGGTCACCCAGCGGGCTTCAAGTGGAGGAGTGGGGAATCAAACACGGTTCTCCAGATTAGAGTCCCCTGCTTTTAACTACTACACCAAGCTGGCTCTCTAATTATGGATTAAGAATCCATTAAAAACTATTCAAAGATAGCACTCATATTTTCAGGGATGGATTATTAAGAATATGGTTTCAATGCAGGAATGGAATATGGCAATTTTGTGACATCACTATAACAAATTAAAGTTGACTACAACAATTAAAGATGTATGGCGGATAAATAAGGCTAAATAAAACCATGGCATGGAATTGAAACTGGAAAAATTTCTATGGTTATTGTTAGGAAATGGTGCTTAAATTCCATCAAGACATCTCACTTCCTACCCTAGTGCGCCACCAGAGGGTGCTGCCACAGAGGTAAGCCCAGGGGAGGTAGGCAGACACCCCAGACTGGGCGCCACAGAGGGAATCCCAGACCAGAATAAGGGGCAGACAAGGTGGCAATGCCCACATCCTGCTTCACCCAGCTGGGATCAGGAGTGGAGCAGGTGGCAATGCCCACCCACTGCCCTTCCCCAGCTAGGATCAGGCACAGAGCAGGTGACAATTCCCGTCCACTACCTAGCTGTGAACAGGCATAGAACAGGGGCCAATACCCACCCTCTGCCTTCACCCCACTGGGATCTGGAGCAGAGCAGGTGGACATGCCTAGCCCTTCTTCACCCAGCTCAGTTTAAGAGCAAAGCCGGTGGCAATGCCCGCTCGCCCCTTTACCTGGCCGAGATCAAGAGTGGAGCAGGTGCTAGTCCCTGCCTTCACCCAGCAGGGATCAGAAATAGAGCAGGTAGCAATGGCTGCTACCCACTTTCACCCACCTGCTATGAGGAGCAAAGCAGGTGGCAATGCCCGCACCCCACCATCACCCAGGGGGGATCAGGTGTAGAAGAAATAGTAATGCCCACCCCTACTTCTTACTCATGAAGATAAAGGTGTTTAATTTATTCATGCTCTCAGGTGCTAAAAGAAAAGCTAAATTAAGAAAACATATACCTAACTACTCCTGTCAGGAAATGAAATAACCGTTCAATTTTTACATGAGAGAATCGGAACTATCAAACCACCTAAAATAAAACTGAGATCTCTCTGTCTTTTGGTGCTACACTCTGACACTGAGAGATCTCTGTCTTTTGGTGCTACACCTCTGAAGATGCCAGCCACAGCTACTGGTGAAACGTCAGGAACTACAATGCCAAGACCACAGCAATACAGCCCGGAAAACCCACAACAACCATTGTTCTCCGGCCATGAAAGCCTTCGACAATACATCACCTAAAATAAAATTAGCAAATATTACAAAACAAATAACAGAAAACAAGAATAAATTCAGGGGGTACTCAGTATTCCTTTTGACTAAATGCAAAGAACATTGCAAACCTGATGTGAAGAATGCTAACTATGATTAGATGGATTTCTTGTGATGTAAGGTCAGACAAGAGCTATGGGCATACATCTTTCAACTTTCCAAGCATTCATTTGGCTTCTCAACTGCGTGAATCCTTTTATGCAAATTTAGGTTGCGATTCCGAGAGAAACTGTCTTCACACTCCATTTATATGGCTTCTCCCATTGGTGAATCCTTTGATGCACAGTTAGCTCACCATTTGAAGAAAAGCTCTTTTCACACTCCAAGCATTTATACGGCTTCTCCCCTGTTTGAATCCTTTGATGCACAGTTAGGCTAATATTTTGAGAAAAGCTCTTTTCACACTCTAAGCATTTGTATGACTTCTCCCCTGTGTGAATCCTTTGATGCAGTTAGATTGCCACTGCACAAAAAACTCTTTCCACACTCCAAGCATTGATATGGCTTCTCCCGTGTGAATCCTTTGATGCACAGTTAGTTTACCATTAGAAGAAACACTCTTTTCACACTCCAAGCATTTATATGGCTTCTCCCATAGGTGAGTCATTTGATGTGCAGTTAGCTTGCCATTCTCAAAGAAACTCTTTCCACATTCCAAGCATTTATCCAACCTCCTCTATGTGAAACTTTTGATGAGAACTAACAGAGCAATCCTAAGCAGAGTTACACTGGTCTAAGCCCACTGAAATGAATGGGCTTAGACTGGTGTAACTCTGCTTAGGATCACACTGTTAGTTGGAAATTCCGAGAAAATCTTTTTCCACAATCCAAACATTTATATGGCATCTCCCGTGTGAATTTTTTGATGCGCAGACAGTTTGCCATTGTAAGAAAAGCTCTTTCCACACTCCAAGCACTTATAGGGCTTCTCCTCTGTATTAGTACTTTGATGCACATTTAGGCTGGCATTCTGAGAGAAGCTCTTTCCACACTCCGAGCACTTATATTGCTTCTCTTCTGTAGGAGTACTTTGATGCACATTTAGGCTGGCATTCTGAGAGAAGCTCTTTCCACACTCCAAGCATTTATATGGCTTCTCCCCTGTGTGAATTCTTTGATGTGTCCTTAGGATACTAGTCTTAGAGAAGCTCTTTCCACACTCCAAGCATTTATATGGCTTCTCCCCTGTGTGAATCCTTTGATGTGAAGTTAGATGAACCTTCTGAGTAAACCTCTTTCCACACTCCAAGCATTGATATGGCTTCTCTCCTGTGTGAATCCTTTGATGCACAGTAAGGTAGCAATGCTGAGAAAAGCTCTTTCCACACTGCAAGCATTGATATGGCTTCTCTCCGGTGTGAATACTTTGATGCGCAGTTAGATTGCTATTCTTCAAGAAATTCTTTCCACATTTCAAGCATTTATACAACTTCTCCCCTCTATGAAGCTTTTGATGATAACTTAGGCCATCGTTCCGGGAAAAAAACTTTCCACACTCGAAGCATTTATATGGCTTCTCCCCCGTGTGAATCCTTTGATGTGAAGTTAGATGAACCTTCTGAGAAAACCTCTTTCCACACTCCAAGCATTGATATGGCTTCTCTCCTGTGTGAATCCTTTGATGCACAGTAAGGTACCAATGCTGAGCAAAGCTCTTTCCACATTGCAAGCATTGATATGGCTTCTCCCCGGTGTGAATCCTTTGATGCACAGTTAGCATGCCATTCTTCAAGAAACTCTTTCCACATTCCAAGCATTTATACAACTTCTCCCCTCTATGAAGCTTTTGATGATAACTTAGGCCAACATTCTGAGAAAAAAACTTTCCACACTCGAAGCATTTATATGGCTTCTCCCCCGTGTGAATCCTTTGATGTGAAGTTAGATGAACCTTCTGAGAAAACCTCTTCCCACACTCCAAGCATTGATATGGTTTCTCTCCTGTGTGAATCCTTTGATGCACAGTAAGGTACCAATGCTGAGAAAAGCTCTTTCCACACTCGAAGCATTTATATGGCTTCTCCCCTGTGTGAATCCTTTGATGTGAAGTTAGCTTGCTACTGCGAGAAAAGCTCTTCCCACACTCCAAGCATTTATATCGCTTTTCTCCTGTGTGAATCCTTTGATGTGCTCTAAAGGGACCAGCCTCAGAGAAGATGTTTTCACGCTCTAAGCATTTATATGGCTTCTTCACTGTGTGAGTTTTCTCATGTGCACTTAGTTCGCTACTCCATTGGAAGCTCCTTCCACAGGCCAAATATTTATATCTTTTCTGGCATGTTGTGACGTTCTGATATTTTTTCAGGCGGAATTTGGAACTGAACTTTTTCTCAGTCACCTGCCTTCTTTTTCTCATCTTAATTTCATCCCGGACTGAGTCCTCCTGCATTTTCCTGCTCTGGCAGGCAACCAATTTCTTCTTCTGCTTCTGCTTTGCTTCCATTTTCCATCTGAGTTGTCCTTTTCGTACCAATTGAGGTCTGGGTTTCACTTTCAGATGCAGATCTTCCTCTCCTTCCACTCTTTCTTGTTCCTTCTCTTGTTCCTTCTCACTTGCCACCTCTCTTCTATCTGCAACTGAGAAAAGAGAGAAAGGAGTCAATTACGATAAAAAGGAACAAAATACTAATTCGTGGGTACAGTAAGTAGTAAATGGCGTTTTCTACAGTGAGAGCCAAAGACCTGGAATAACTTCAGCAATATCTTACCACAGTAGTCTTGGAAATGGGCAACAAGAGGTGTGTTTTGTTCCACTGCAGAAAGTTACTGTTAAGGTCAATGTGTGTTTTTGTATTGATTTAGGATGCTCACGAAGACAGGGTGGAATAAGAAATGCTTTTTTAAAAATTCCTAAAATACTAACAAGAAATACACTGCTGGGGCACAGTAAGGATGGGGAGTTAAAAAACCCAAAATAACAGTAGTACCACCTGTGGCTAGATGAAACAAATGTCCTCAGTTCCTGTTCATAGGCAGCGGCACAGTATTGCCAGCCTTCAAGCCTTGGTTTCTGTCAGACAGAGCCACAGCGATGGGGCACGGCCCTTTTCACAGCAGGGGTTGGTCTTTGAGGGCAGACTCATCGGGGCCCACAGCAACCACTGGTTTACTTGAGACCACATCAGTTGCATGACTCACCAGGGACTGGCTGCTTGCTCCTACTCAACAGCAGCCACACAGAAGAAAAACACTGTGAAGTAATTAAGAGTTTCAGGTGTTGGGGCAGTGTTTGGTTTTGTCCTTGATCCATTTCTCCGATCGCCTCCTGTGTCTTTTGAACCAATTCAGTAGATAAACTCTGGAATTGTCGTGAGATGGGGGACGTTACTTTCTCCACCAACATACCGAATTCGTCCTCTGAGGGAAGTTCAGATTTTGCTTTTCTTTTACTTTTGGCCATTTTCTTCAATTTCGCTTATCTCCTTCATTTTTTGAAGGTAACATACAACTTATCCATAAAACAGTATATGTATGACAGTATACTTTTATGATGGTTGTTGTGGGTTTTCCGGGTTGTATTGCCGTGGTCTTGGCATTGTAGTTCCTGACTTTTCGCCAGCAGCTGTGGCTGGCATCTTCAGAGGTGTAGCACCGAAAGAAGGAGATCTCTCAGTGTCAAGTTCAGGAACTACAATGCCAAGACCACGGCAATACAGCCCGGAAAATCCACAACAACCATTGTTCTCCGGCCGTGAAAGCCTTCAACAATATATAGTATACTTTTATGTTCAATCTTCACAATTCAGTATTCAATATATCCAATATTTGTATGACTAAATTACCAGTTAAGGGCATTCTTTAATAGTCTATATCTTAAGCTAAAACATTATATAGATAATACTTTTTAATTATTGCTAATTTATAATAATTAAAAAACACTGGTTTTCAATATAGGTATCAACACTGGTATTCAATATAAATATGAAAATTAGCATTCGAACTACACCAATAAATCTCATGTAGGAGTTTGTCTTATCTCCATTTTAAAACCAAACCAGGATCTAGCAAACAGATTTTTAAAAAGAGAGATAGAAAAATAAAATAAAGGTTCAGATGCTAATATCAATTCATTTTTCAACCCAATTCATTCTTCAAACCAAAAAAGATGAAAAACGAGAAAAAAACCCATCAGTTCTTTCTTCCAGCCAACATGGCGACTGACAAGCAGCTCCCTTCGGTGAACTCTCAAGTGGGGTCTGTGTCCTGGACAGCAGCCGCCCTTGAAATGGTCCTTAGGGAAGTCCCCGGTCTTCTTAACTACCTGTAAGTCCGAACGTATTAAGTGATCCCCAAGGCTCTTAGTTTTGTGTAAAGCCACCCGAACTGGCTTACTGCAGCCTGGCAAATCCTGCACCAAAGGCCAGTATTTGTGTACAATGTGTCTAATAGAATTGGCCAAAGGTGTGCAGTCAATTGAAAATGTAAGCCTCAAGTGTGGCCACTGCATGGTGTATATGCCTTCAGAACAAGTGAAAAGGTTGTAAGCACTTTTGGCCTTTGAATATATACTGACAGGTGTTATTGTTTCTGCCAGCTGATACAGACCTGTTTGACTTCCCCTTCTCTCTACATAGTACAAAGAATAATTAATTTTGATTTCATTTTGTTTCATTGTATCTTTAAGAGTTACTTAGTAAGTCAGTACGGGGATCAGGTGCGGAGCAGGTGGCAATGCCCACGACCCCTTCAGGTGGCTGGGATCAGGCACGGAGCAGGTGGCAAAGCCCACCCCGCTTCACCTGGTCTGGAATCAAAAGTGGAGCCAGTGGGAATGCTCAACCTCGTTGGGATCAGGAGTGGCAAAGACCCAAAGGAGGGGTTCCTCCCACTACATGCACAAAGATAAAGAGGGTGCAGCCTCCTGGAGCAAACAAAAGTTGTAAGAAATCTTGTTCCTTATATAGAAATTTTTGTTTAATTTAAAGTGCAGAGGTGCAAAGGTGCAAAAAATTATTTTTAAAAATTTGTAATCTTGATTCAAAACAAATTTTAACCTTGAATTCAGAAACAAACTAAATACCTATTCAAAGCATACAGGAGAGATGCTTGTGCGTAGAGCAACAACACTGGTGAGACTGAACCATACTAGCCGCTTCCTTGGGCTATCAATGCCCGTGTGATCTAGCGGTCGCAGTGCCTTACTAACACCCAAGGGGCCCAGCTTCGCACGGAACTGAAACACTGAAAGGCTGAAGAAGGAAACCGGAAGTGAAGGGATTGGCAAGCGTGAACCTAACTGGGTGTTGCCCATCTCTCCTGAACAGGGCTCCCTTCAGCAACAGATTTCTCTTTACAGAATGAGTGTGTCTAATGCTTTCGTTCACAGGGGATATAGATTCCCCAGGTGTGGGACATCCGTTTCTTCCTCTTTGGCAAAGGAAAGCGTGCTCTGAAAACAAAGAGGGTCAAAGGAGGGTAACACCCTATCACTTCTCTTCCATATTCATGATATAAAGGAAAAGATCCTTACCAAGGGAGGCCAGGGTCTGGTAATTTTCCTCCATCACTTCCCAGTAGAGTTTTCTTTGGCCTGGATCCAGCAGAGCCCATTCCTCCTCCGAGAAGAACACGGCCACCTCCTCAAAGGACACGGGGGAGCTCTGAGAGAAGAAAAGATTTCCCACCTGTTCATTTAGACGTGAGCGCTCAATGGATTGAAAGAATGCAGTGCATCAAACCAAAGTTGGCTGCATTAACTCAGAAGAGTTCTGATCAAAATTCTGTTCTCTCCTATGATGCCGAAAGGGCCAGGCTGTTGCACTCCGGGTCTTACTCGCCTACTCCTTGCTGCCTGGCCTTGGCTGCCCTTTTTTGTAAGGGTGAGAGGTTGCTATCTAGCAGAGACTCCTCTGCAGGGCTCCAGGGTGGAGAAGCAGAATTTCACTGCCACAGGTCAACAGGCATGTGGATTCTTATATCCAAGAACTGGTGCTACTGAGATAAGCTTTACCTGCAAACTCAGAGGACCCCCCCTCCCCTTCCTGCTTTGCAAAAATATCTGACTCTTTCAAAGGGGGGGGACTTCAGAAACACCCCCAAAACGTCACACCTTACTCTGCTTGCACACGAAATTTACTGCATCAGTTAAAAGAGCCACACATTGGCCAGCCAAAGCTTGTAGTCACACCTGTGACCCGTGTCAGTGGAAATCTGCTTTTTCACCCTGGTGTTACACAGATCAATCTCTGCTGGACTGCAAGCTCACACCCTTAATGAAAAGGGCAGCCAAGGCCAGGCAGCAAGGAGCAGGCGAGGACGACCTGAGGAGCAACTGCCTGGCTGGGGCACTGCTGAGCCAAGCCCAGGCAAACAGGCAGAGGCCTTGGAAGGCACCTGCCAGGCAACCTGGCACAGAGGCTCCAGTAGCCACCTGATCCCCCAAATTAGAGCAAGGAAGGCTGACCCCCTCTAACTCAGCCACTGCCAAAGGGGCCGGCCACATGCCTTCTAAGCCAATAAAGCTCAGGCGTGGCTGGATGGAGGACAAGCTGGGGGGAACTACCCACGGCAAAGGAGTCCCAGCAGCTGGCCACGTGCCCCAAACCACACCCCTCCTTTCCCCACACTTCAGCAGCCTGCCCTTTTCTCACCCTCCACTCGCTGTACTTCATGCTGTAAGGTACACCCTCGGCAAAGTCCCTTCCCCCTTGGGGCACCAACACTCAGTGTGGAAACAATTCTCATTTTGAAGGTTGCAAAGAACCCCAACGGACAAAATCATGCTGTGAGTATGCGCACAACCCACAGGCCACTTCCCCTCAGCCGAGAGCTCTCGTAGTTTCATATCGTGCTGCCTATTACGGTTTCTGCTTTGGGCCCCGTGGGTTTCCTTTTGCGCCACCCGGCGTGCGCCTCCCATGAGGAGTTATGGATCCTCGAAGTAGAAGATCTCCTGGAACCCGGCACGGCACTTGTGATTCTTGCAGGATAACCTTTCAATTTCCATGCAGTCACATGTAGCCATGCAGGGTCTGGAATATATAGTAACCCTTGCTGGAGCATATCTGGGCAGGTTGGAGTCTGCCAGGGGTCTTCTCTCAACAATTCCACTAATGCTGAAAAGTCGGGGCTATGGAGCACATGCTGCTGGCCTTGATGTGCTCTCCCAAGTAACTACTAATAACAGAGGAAATACTATCTGCAGTACAATGTGTACTGCAAACACTCCAAACATACTTTGCAGATGGACCAGGAGGTTGTGGGAATATTTTTTCCCACAAAACATTTGGATATCAAACATTGTAACGTCCCTTACTGGAATAAGGAAAAAAAAATGCAGAAGCCTAGAGAGGAATAGCAGCCATCTTACTTTAAAGGAGGAAGAAATGCACAAGAGTCAGATTAAAGTGCAGAAAATTCTGTATCAGTGCTCTCTCCTAACAGCAAAGAATCCAAGAATGTCCAGGAAGCATCTATGCAAAGAGGTCTCTGTAGTATCAGTGGAGGCTCTTACGGTAAGCCATACAACTACTAAAAGATGTCATGCAAATAGATATATCAGTTTGGAAGAAAGTCCTTCCATTAGGCAGGTAAGATTTTAGACAAATCTTACCTGTTGTACCACACTCATCAAGCTAAGCAACATAAACAACAAGCTTGAAAGGAAACACGAGAGCACAAACCGACAACACCTTTGCCCAATAAGTCTTCCAACTGGGAAATGAAACCATCCCCACACAAAGAACCGTAACAAACTGTGCTATAAGAATACCACAACTGTGCCTAATAAGTGACATAACAACAGCAATCTATGGAACAACGTTCACAACACAAACCGTTCTTCAACATTCCGTGTCTGCAATCTTTCCTCCCAAATGAGCGCTGTGATTATTTCAACAACACTATAAATGTTAAAATGGTGGGAGGAAGCAATGGTTATTACAATATAGATGAAGTAAAGTCTAAAGAACTTGACAAAATAATGAAAAATACTCCACAGAATGTTTAATCTCTGTAGCAAATAATGCATTCCCTCCACACAAAACGGAGAAATTGTAATTCTCCTAAGAAACTTAGATCCCAAACACGGATTGATACGTAGAACCCTTCTACAAATACTGAATAGGATTACAAAGAGTTTGAATTTCGAAACCAGCACCTGGACAAACTACCATACTTCCAAGAACAGAAAATTTCCCATTGAACTAGTCTTTGCAATTATACAATGAATAAAAGCCACGGCCAAACATCAGAAAACGCAGTGTGGGAGCAGGACTTCCTAACCAAAATGCTTTGTGTCACGTAGGCAGTATGTTGGGGGAAGATGCAACTGGTTTCTTTCAGAATGAGAGAGGAAAGATCTCTGTTTCATGGACACTGCAGATAAGATCTTCAGCAGCCTGCTCGCCTAGTGACTCAAACAAGAACGGGATTTTCTCACCGATTCTTCTGTTTTACATTCACCACCCCATTTGTGGCAAACTAGAACCAGTGGAGTGAAAATTGGTGGAAGGAACATTAAGAATTTGAGATACGCACATGACATCTGTTTCACTGGATCGCCTACCTGTTGTAGATTATTTTATTTTGCTCAGTGAATGTCCTAACTGTTGATTATATTGTATTTCACTTGCACTGTGTAATCCATCTTGGATCTCAGTGAGAAAGGCAGACCATAAATAAAACAGTAATAGTAATAAGAACAACCACTGAGGTGCAGCGTTCAGCACCTACTGGTGGTCTCCGAGTTAACTCTGAGGAGAGACCTGGGGAGAGTGCATTGCGGTAGTCTAGTCCTGATCCAGGGGGCCACGTTGGCTGAGTCAAGGCAGGGGCCATCTTGGGGGCTGGACTGAGTTGAACGAAGGCCTTTCCCCCAGAGGCATTAACTGGCTTCTCTTAGCAGCAAGGATGCAGCCCCCCCAGGCCCTTGACTGAGGCTGCAATGCGCAAATGAACAGCATCGAAACTGGGGAGGGCTTTTGCCTTGATTTAAAGTAAAAATAAACATATTCCAGAAAGATTACTGTTTTGGGGAGGGGGGCGTTGTTCTCATCTATAGTATTAAACTGAAAGAAGCCTCAAAAGGGGCCACCAGCAACAGGCTGGTAGCTGGAGAAAGGAAGGGAATCGCCCGTCCGGAACCTCAACCGCCCCGGCACGCCCCTCGGCTCTTTTGCAAGGGCGGTTTACTCCCGAGAAGTCCGGAAGGCGGAGGCAGCCCGGGGATGGGGGGTGGGGGGAAGGAGCCGCTCTTCTCCTCCCAAGGGACCCTCCGGGTCAGTGGCCGGTGCCGAGAGCGGCGCTCAGCGGGATCCCCGCTCCGCAGGAAGCCACGAGCCAAGCGCGGCCAGACCCCACCTCGCCCGCCCGCCCGCCCGCGGGGACCAGGAGCGCCTCCCAAAGCCCGCGGGGCGAGCGCAGCCGTTCTCGGACCCCGCAGGGACAAGGGACCCTTCCGGATCAGGCCAGAGCTCCCTCCAATTGATCCGAAGGAAATCAGCCCAGGCGGCTTGCAGGGGCGCATTCAAGGGGCGGGGAGGACACGGGCGCCCCATGCAGACTCCTTGCTCGAGGAGCTGCTCTCTCTCCCTGCGCTCCCCCGACCCAGCCCTGCCCCATTCACACGTGTTTTCTCCCCCCGCCCCAGATCCGTCCCTGCAATCCCGAACTCACCTTCCCTGTAGGCGCGCAGAGGCCAAAGTCTCCCCCCGGCCGAGGGAGAGGCGGCAGAGGAGAGGCCCCGCGGAACTCCATGCCTCTTCCACGAGGCTCGCCTTCCCTCTCCGGAGGGAAAAATGCCCCTTCCCCGCCTCGAAGGCGCAGCCTCGCCTCGCTTAGCCTTCTGGGGATGGTAGTTCTCGGGGACTACAAGACCCCAAACTGGAGTTGGGAACGTGGAAGAGGCGGGGCCTTGGCTTTTCCGTGCAGGCGAGGCCAGCTGGAGAGAGCCTGAAGAGAGAGAGAGAAAAAGGGGGGGGGGGGGCTTGCCAAGCCGCGGAGTTTCCAAAGGTGGGTGGCGGTGGTTCGAAGGGCTCTTTCGGAGCTCGGGCAGGGAGAAGGCTTTGACTTTTGACCAACCTCCCTGTCCATAGTGGTTTGGACCAAAGAGCCCTGGGGTGGGGTGCAGTCCTACATTTCCTACCAGTGCCTGCCAAAACCATACCTGGAAGAAGGGAAGCAGACAATAGCCCCTGACTCGGACACTCGTCTAGGGTGGCAAGCTCTGACTTGGAGGATTCCTGGAGATTTAGGGATAGTGCTTGGTGAGAGTGGAGTCCGGAGAAGCTCCACTGGAACTGGCCTTTATAGTCTGGAGTTGAGAGGTAAAGTGTGTGTGTGTGTGTGGTGGGCGCGCATGCATGTATAAAGGGACTGTGGTTGCATCAGTGAGTTGCGGTTTGTTGCGATTCTTTCTGTCGCTCAGACGGGCATCACTGGGTGATGCCCAGTGATTGGCGGGTGTTGCCAGGAACTCTGATGCACTTGCTATGCAACTGAGTCATTGCAGAGTTGACCATGTTCTTCCCGCTACCCCTACAGAATGCCCACTGAGAGCTAAACACTGGGAAGGGGACCATAGAAGAGCCACGCAACCGTAGCTGGAGAGTTCTCAGGATTTGGCTGTTAATCTCTGAAATGTTTTTTGTGACGGCACTGAATCATAGAATATATACTGTTTCATTGCATTGCTTTCTAATTTTCGAAGCCAATTTATTTGATGTAACATCTTTCCATGCTTCAAGCATTCTATGGTTTCTTCCGCGTGGGAAGAAAGGTGTTCCTGAAGCCTTTTCCACACTACAAGCATTTATATGGCTTCTCCCGTGTGCATTTTTTTGAGAAGAAAGGCTGCCAGCATGACTGAAACCTTTTCCACACTCCAGGCATTTATACGGTTTCTCCTATGTGAATTCTTTCATAGGAAGAAAGGTTTCCACTGCAACTGAAGCTTTCTCCACACTCCAGGCATTTGTTTGGGTTCTTGTCTGTTTGAATTCTTCTATGGGAAGTAAGGCTTCCACTGTTACTGAAACTTTTTCCACACTCCAGGCATTTATATGGTTTCTCTCCTGTGTGAATTCTTCTAGGAGATGTAAGGTGTTGACTCTTCCTGAAGCTTTTTCCACACTCGAGGCTTTTATATGGTTTTTCCTCTGTATGAATTCTTCTATGGGGAGTAAGGTTTCCACTCTGACTGAAGCTTTTTCCACACTCCAAGCATTTACGTGGTCTTCCCACTGTGTGAATTCTTCTATGGGAAGTAAGTCTTCTCCTCTCACTGAAGCTTTTTCCACACTCCAACATGCCTCCTGTGGAAGAAAGAAAAATCTGGGTGTTGGTAGGGCACTTTTCCTGCAGATGAACTTTGTGAGTGTTCAGAGGTTAAGCTCACACCGTGTAGCCTGCTCTTCCCTTCACTGTCTTAATTCCTTCTAAATTGCAATCTAAGTTAGCAGAACAGTCATTTGTACCATGAGTGTGATGTCACTGTAGTGTAGTGGTTAAAATATCACTCTAACCAATATGCCTCAGCAGCCTTTTGGATTTTCTTTCTCATGGACCACCTTTGCAGTGATACAAAGAAATGCTTTCTTCTTAAAGGGTCCGGTGTCCTTTCGAGAGGTGGCTGTGCATTTCACTAATGGCGAGTGAAGCTTGCTGAGCCCAGCCCAGAGTGGTCTCTACAAGGAAGTCATGCTGGAGAATTTTGGGAATGTGGCCTCTCTGGGTAAGCATCCCTCTCTCCTTTGCTGTCTTCGTGCTGTGAGGAGTGACAGTAAGGAAGTCCTTAATGTGGACAGATGGCTGTTTGCCCCAGACCCAATGGCTGATCTGTGCCACTCTCTGCCAATCTCTGCGAGTTCTCCTGGTGGAAAGGAAGTCCCTGCCTGGCAGCTCAGTGTCTCTTCCACATCTGAAGAGCTGCTAAGTCAGGCTTTGTCTGGAGAAGGTGGGAGGGTGTAAGCAGGGGCTTCCCTCCAGCCTGGGCAGGAACTCAGAGGCTTCTCGGCCACTTTCTTAGATCTTAGCTGGCATTTCCATCTCAGCTTGGAAGGGAGCAGGCACAGAACTGTGCCAGATGGATTATTCTTGCCCTCATACTAGACTCCACACCCCTCCTATGACCGGCCTGTTGTGAACTGCTGGATTTATGCGCCCAAAGGAGAGTTAAAACTTTGGGTTTTTTGTTTTTCTAATAAAAAGGACTTCAGATAACCAAACCTGACCTCACATTGTAGCTGGAAGGAGAAGAAGAGCTATTTCTCTTGGGCTTTGATAAAGAAGAGGGATTGGCAGGAAGCTGCTTAGATCTGTTTTGGGACCGTGTTTTACCTGTGCTTTCTTCCAAGGGTGGGTGGATTTCTGGGGCCTTGTTTGTGCTTACACAGGTCAGAAACTTGATGGCACATAACATGTACACAGGTTGGTCCATCTCATCTAGTTTGTCATAGGACTTACGGGAGAGAAGATGGAAAGGAGGGGAGAGGGTGGCTGGCTAGATGAGAGTAGCCAATCACAATGAAGTAGACTGGCAGGGGACAGGAGGGGAGGAAGAGGGGGGAACACCAAAAAAAGGAATAAAGAGTATGCACAGCTTCCTTCTTCTGCTCACTCTTATCCACTTTTCCAAGTCAAGCTGAGTTTTGTCCAGACAGCTGCTCTCTGGCAAGGCTGTTTCCCAGTCCTGTTATCCCTGAGATCTCTTTAATTGCAGATGCCAGGGAATGAACCAGGGGCATTGCACTTGGACACCATGGACTTTACCACAGAGACTCCTGATGTGCACATGAACACTCTTTACCTCCTCTCCCTCCCAGCACAGCACAGCATTCTGAAGAGCCTGGCCCATAAATATTTGCCTACAGTAGGGTCTACCAAAGTAAAATTCAAGTGGCAAAAGTAGAGTTAGCAGGAGTTATCTGCACAGCAGATACCTCAAGGTGGGATAGGGGGACACTCACAGAGCTTTCGCCAGTTAAGTTGGGGGGGGGGCAGCCAGGTTGGGTCAAGTTGGGGGGCTGGCCTAGAGGTGAATTAGTTGAGGCACAAATTCTGGTTGACCAGCTACCCTGTTTCTGCTGGTGGTGGAACTCAAGATGAATGGAGAGGGGAGGCATTCCTCACATGAGGTTCTCTTTTTGAATGTATGCTTGACCCCCTCGCATCCTGATTTCTTTCCAAGTTTAATCGCTAAAAAGAAGTAATGCTGGAGCTGAAGAATTTGTGAGGACCCCTGCTCCAAGAGGATGATAAATATTTTAACCCCAAATTGTTGGGTTTTCTTCTGAGGACAGGAGTACATGTCATTCCAGTTATGAATGGTGGGAACTTTATGGTTCCAAGACCTGAGATAGAAAATCTTCACTGTCTTTAGCACTGCCACAGTTCGATCATCCATTGGAATCAACCAACCTGTGTACTGAGTACAAACGTAGTAGCCTGTGGCTACATTCTTGGGCAGCTCCTCGGACTTGCAATTCAGGCAAAGAATAATCTCTGTGCCAATCAGTATCCCACTGAAATGCTATTGTCCATTTAACTGACACAAGCTAGGGATCTGTCCATACGATCTAATATATCATAGGACAAGAATCCCAACCTAGACTTTTGGAAGTGTATTCAGACCTCAGTCCTTTGAATTCTTGCATTCTCTGTGTCTGTTAGTTTAGTTCATTCCCTGTTTACTCTTTATTTGTATGTGTGTGTGTGTTCATGCAAGCTTTCTCTTTCTTTCAGCAGACAGTGTGTGGGAGTCAGCAACCAAACACATGTATCCATATGTAGAAGAGAATACTGACTATTTTGATGCACTGAAGATGGAGGAGCAAAAATACCTACTTAATGGGAGGAAAAATCCCAATATTTTACAAGGTGACAGTTCCCAAAAAATTCCACCCCTTCAGAAAATATACAAAAGAGGCTGTAAGTATGAGTGCCCTGGAAGTGGAGAAAGGCTTTCTGAAAAATCAGGCTTAAATACGCATTGGAACACTTATAAAACAGGGGAAATGTTTAAAAGCCTGGAGTGTGTAAAAACCTTCAGTCAGAGTGGAAATCTTGTAGCCCACCAAACAATACACACAGGGGGGGGAAGTATCAATGCCTGGAGTGTGGAAAACATTTCCATCAGTGTTTAACCCTTATTTCCCATCAAAATATCCACACAGGGGAGAAGCCATATAAATGCCTGGAGTGTGGAAAAAGCTTCAGTTGGAGTTCAACCCTTTCTTCCCACCAAAGAATTCATACAGGGGAGAAGCCATATAAATGCCTGGAGTGTGGAAAAAGCTTCAGTTGGAGTTCAACCCTTTCTTCCCACCAAAGAATTCATACAGGGGAGAAGCCATATAAATGCCTGGAGTGTGGAAAAAGCTTCAGACAGAGTGTTGTCCCAGGCCTTCTCTTGGCCTGGGTCTTCAGTCCACATTCAAGCTGGACAAGATTGCTGGGATAGGGGGCGGGGTACACAAATATTTCTCAAGCTGTCAGTAGCACTTTATTAATTGACCACCAAGCCACAGATCCTGCCTCAAGCATTTTCAGTACTCTAGGGAAACCTGGGACTTTCCCTCCTCTGCCACATACTGATACTTGCTATGGTGTTAATCTTCTGGACATTTTTAAACAACCGTTCCAGCTAAATTTGAACATAAGAACATAAGCAAAGCCATGTTGGATCAGGCCAGTGGCCCATCCAGTCCAACATTCTGTCACACACAGTGGCTAGAAATCCAGTGCCATCTAAAGGACTGTCAGTGAGGCCAGGACACCAGAAGCCCTCCCACTGCCTTCCTTCCAGCACCAAGACAACAGAGCACCACCTCCCCACAAAGAGAATACCATCTCCTGTGGCTAATAGCCACTGATGGACCTCTGCTCCATATATTTGTCCAGTCCCCTCTTGAAGCTGGCAATGCTTGTAGCTGCCACCACCTCCTGTGGCAACGAATTCCATGTGTTTATTTGAAAAATAGGGAACAAGGAATTATGGGGAACAATCATGGTCATGTGGTATTGTGTGGGTGTTAAGTTTCATCCCTACACAGGTCCACTGCCCAAATCCCCAACGGTTGGAATTCCCACCTGTACCTAATGGGTTGGCAGTGGTACTTGGGAGATACCATCAGGGTAATGTTAGGAGGTACCGTAATGTGCGCCAGAAATGGATGGCAGCATTATAAAGGCTAAGGTAGGACTTCTTTTCATCTGTGCAAATTCCTCAGCCCCTCTATGGAAGTTTGTACATTTACATACATTGCCCTTATGCATGCACCCTTTGTCTCCAATGACTTGGTTGTCAGTGGCTCAGAGAGTCCATAAGAGGGGGGAATGTCAGATACAAAATTTGGGGCCTGTTTGTTTTTGTAATTTCTATCTAAAAAGTGTTCAAGCTTATATGAGTTTTCCAATCTAAAAGCTGTAGAACATAATGAAGAGGTTTGGATAGCATTTTTCCAGTATGCAAGTGGATGGCACAAGCTGGCCACTTGATTCATCTTCCTGTTAAAGGAGCTGAGCAGAAAATTTTGCAATTAATAAAGTGCTGCTGACAGCTTGAGAAATATTTCTGTGTACCCCCCCCCCCCCATTCCCAGCAATCTTGTCCAGCTGTAGACAAGAAAGAATGAACGGGAGAGATGATGAGAGCAATAGTGTGGACTGAAGACCCAGGCCAAGAGAAGTCAAGATTACCCCACATCGGTTGCCAGATCCGGAAGCAGGACCACAGCTTTGAGCCATGGGGGCTGAACTGATGTGTGCCAAGAGGACCGTACAAGGCAAGACCGCATGGTGAAACCCTCTTTGAAAAAGAGGCAGAGAAAAAGAAGAATGGACTATAAAACCTAGAGAATCCTGAGGAGGGGCAGAGAACATCCCTCCAGAACTTTCTTTCCTGATTGATCAGTGCCAAAGAGCCTGGTCAGCCCTTTAGGTGTGTATGTGTTGCTAGGGCATATCTGCTGGGTGGGATAGATGGATGAGAAGCCATCTTTTCAAGTAGCTTCTTGTTCAAGGCTACCACCACAGCCTCAACAGAGAAGATGTTAGGCATTCTTAAAATCCCATACCACATCTTGGAATCCGGCATACGTGAGCCTCCGTGGGCGGAACATTTTTACAGGAAGAATGCTATTCTGAGACCTTCTAGAGCACTCTCAACTCGTTTCCTATTTAGTTTGTTTGTTCTGTTAATAAAATTCTGTTAATTTTAATTCCATTAATTAGTTAGTAAATGTAGTTTGTTAATAAAATTTGGTTTGTTCTGTAAATAAAATTCCTGTTTCTCTTAATCAGTTCAGTGTCCAGATCAGTGCTCTGCCAACAGAAGAAATCCCCAAAGACTGATGGTTTGGGGGGGGGGGGGTAGGGAGGAACAGATATTAAATGGAAAAAAGGAAATTTGTAATGCCAGTAATATTCTAATCAGGGGAGGAAGAATTTTATACCAACTTGAAAATTTAAAAAATGCTTATTGCCAGCAAGGGGATCCCTCATTTCCATTGCACGTTTTCTGCTGTGGCATGGGGCTCCATACTTGGTCAAACCCAGAAGTGGCTCCAGGGAGGCAAGAGGGCTCCATTGCCCCTTCTGGGCTCCGGGGCCACCGGCTGCCTTCCCAGGCTTAATCCAAAGCCACTGTTCTTGCTAGAAAATCTCCTTCCTGCGAACGTTCTCCTTTTCAGTCCCTTGATGCCGGGTTCCTCGCTTAACTAAACTGACCTGCAATGGGTTTTTTATGCTTCCATGGATCATACCATGTTTTGATACGATCTTTCTGACTTCTAAAAGAGGGCTTGGCCACTGTGGATGGGAAAGCAGAGATTTCTCTGCCCCTCTTCATCCGGTGCAGCTCAACATTGCTAAAGATGGCATGTTAATTACTTAGGCTTTAATTCAGAAAGGTTTCATCTATGAGTCTGGCTGGCTACCATACCCTATTATATCTGTTATCATTGAATGTCCCAATTGTTGATTGTATTTTTGCTGTGAATGACCTGGCTCTTAATTACATTGTAAGTGATTTGCCATCTGAGCACAGAGCAGGGGTCACTGAGTGTGTGGGAGGGGGAGGTTGTTGTGAATTTCCTGCATTGTGCAGGGGGTTGGACTAGATGACCCCGGAGGTCCCTTCCAACTCTATGATTCTGTATTCACTTGCAGTATGTAAATCTGCTGTGGATCTCAGTGAGAAAGGCAGACTAAATCAACAACAACATAATAATATAAATGAACAATTATATATTTGTGTGTGTGTGTATTTGTATATGTATATATAAACAATTCATATATATTATATATAAATAAACAACATTAATTTGTTTAGGAAATTGTTTTGTTGCCTCTCCAGCCCCAGTCGAAGCAGCTTGCAATAAAACAAAACTATATCAATACAATAAAATAAATCACATAAGTTCAGCTAATAAAACAGCTGATCCAGTAGAATAAATGAATAACTGGTCAGTAACAAAAATGCCAATTAAAAAGCCGAGCCAATACTCAGGCCATAAAAGCACAAATAGAGTAGTCTAAAGTGATATTAATCGAACAGGCCTCAGGTTAGGAGCTATTTCCTCTCTTTATCTACTTCCCCTGCCATTAGAGGGCTTTAAAAATGTAGCTGCCCAAGAAAAAGGCAGCCACGTAAATACTTTAAACACAGAGATACCTAAAATGGTGTTGCTATAGCTCAGCCAAAGTCTGGTAACAGGCCAGAAGTAGCCTGTCTAGTTCAAGTAAAATATAGTAACTCACACATGAATATTGCTTTAAATTCTGGCTGGGGAGGGTTAGGAGTAACACAGAAACGGGGAAGGAGGGAGCAGTGTGGCAAATAACATATACATGACGTCAGCATCAATACAGGTGACATGCTAAACGGAGCACAAAGTAACGTCCTCGCCCTTTTTAAAGATTATCACCTTGGTGGCAAATATTTCCACTCGCTCCTGATCAGTGGCAATGGCTCAAAAAAGAATTAGAAGAAAAATACAACCAGCTCAACCTTAGCAGAAAGCGATTAGAAATTCAAAACGGCTGAGAGGGAGACTGAAAGCCATAGCTGGGCTGCAACCACGGCTGATGAATGATACCTGGGAGGGCTTGTTGGGGAAGGGACATCCCACCCCCAAAGCCTCCCCTTTCTCTCATGTTGACCCCTCCCTCCCTTTGCTGCTATCTCCCCTCCCCCTGCCATTGCTGTCCCTCTTCCTCCCAGTGTGGCAAACTCTTGCCAAGACCCCTACCCAGCTGATGATGTAAGAGGTGCTTCCCCCCAACCCACTCCCTTCAACAACAGCAGCTCAGGGAGAGGCCATAGCTCAGCAGGAGAGCAGCTGCCCTGCATGCAGAAGGTCTCAGGTTCAATTCTTGGCTTCTCTGGTTAGATCGACCAGGCCATTCTATCTTCACAGCAGACTGATGTAACACACCCTTATACATTGGAAACCAAGCCTCAGAGTACAAACAATAAATGAAGAGCGTTGTGTGAATGCAGTCCTGGGACTACTGCAATATTTGTATTTTATCACTCAATACTAGAGCTCTAGATAAAACACAGAGAGCATTTCATGATTAGTTTTTATATGTGTGGGTGTGTTTTGATTATAAATTTTTACAATTGACCACTGTTTTAAACTTGTTTTTAATCTGCATTTGTGCACATTTATAATAAATACTTTCTAATATATATTTTTAGGTTGTAACTTAACCCCTCTGTTTTGTTCCCCTGCTTGTTTGGGTTGAGTTTGTGGGGACTTTCCCCCCACAGCCCCCCCTTTTTTTCTTCCTTGTTGCTGTATACTGGGGGCTGCATTGGTTGAGTGCTCTTGTTATTGAATTTGAAAATTAGATGGACCAGGCAGCAGGTGATTTATTTATGCCATTTATCACCTGCCTTTCTCCTTGAGACTCAAGGCGGATTACATAGTGTGAGATTATTACAGTCAATATCCAAGGACATTTCAATAAACAATGCCACAGGGTATATAAATGTGAATTTGCAAAGATGTAAGATCAGCAATAATCCAATACAGAGTAGAAGAAAATGCTGGAACAGATGTTAAGCAAATCTAAGACCAACATATTAAACACCACGGGACTACCTAGTAGGATCCTCCTAAAAGCAACAGAGAGTACATAAGGCAACAGAGAGTACATAGGAGTGAAGTCTATGGTCCCTGTCTCTTTTCCGAAGCCTCTCTTTGAGATCATCTTCTTACAATACAGCCCTCCTGTCTGAGTAGAAAGCCCTCTTGAGTAATTCTGTTTTGCATCATTTACAGAAAGCCAGGAGAGTGGGAGCTCTCCTGACCTCAGTCAGGCCGCTCCATAGGGCATGGGCCACCACAGAGAAAGCATGTGTCTGGGCAGCTGTTGATTTAGTCCAACTGCAGGGAGGTATCTATAAAAGGCCCTGTTCAGATGAGCGAATCTGACATGGCGGAGCAGAAGGAGAGGGGCAGTCACACAGAGCTGAGGGGCCAAGGCTGTGAAGAGCTTTGAATGTGACAGACAATACTTTGAACTGAGCCTGGTAACTGACAGCAGTGGAGTGACTGCAGCGTGCGTGTGTTATGTGCCGTCAAGTCGTCTCCGACCTATGGCGACCCTATGAATGAAAGACCTCCAAAACGTTCTCTCTCTAACAGACCTACTCAGATCCTGCAAACTGGAGGACATGGCTTCTTTGATTGAGTCAAGCCATCTTGTTTTAGGTCTTCCTCTTTTACTGCCGCCTTCCACTTTTCCTAGTATTATTGACTTTTCCAGAGAATCTTCTCATGATGTGACCAAAGTACGATAGCCTTACTTTTGTCATTTTAGCTTCTAGGGAGAATTCTGGCTTAATTTGATCTAGAACCCACTTATTTGTCTTTTTGGCTGACCATGGTATCCGCAAAATTTTCCTCCAGCACCACATTTCAAATGAATCAATTTTTTTCCTGTCAGCTTTCTTTACTATCCAACTTTCACATCCATACATGGGAATGGGGAATACCATAGTCTAGATTATCTTGATCTTCATTTCCAAAGAGACATCTTTATCTTTAAGGATCTTCTCTAGCTCCCTCCCAGCTGCTCTTCCGAGTCTCAATCTTCTGATTTCTTCATTGCAGTCTTCCTGTTGGTTGATGACTGACCCAAGGAATAGAAAATCTTGAACAACTTCAATTTCCTCATTGTCAGCTTTAAAATTGAGTAATTCCTCAATAGTCACTACTTTTGTCTTCTCGATGTTCCATTGTAATCCTGCTTTGGCGTTTTCTCTTTTAACCTTCATCAGTCGTTGTTTCAAGTCTTCACTTTTTTCTGCTAGTAGTGACTGCAGAGTGGGAGCAATATTCACGCTGTTGCTCGCTCCCGATAATAAGAGCCTCGAGAGCTGCTGCCAGTGTGAGTAGACAAGAGAAACCATGAGGCAACAGGAATCTGGTTCAGAGTAAGGCAACTTCACACGCTCGATCCTGCCGCTGCCATCTCCTCTCCTCTCTGTTCCTGCCAGAACTGTTCCTGCCCTCCGTCTCTGTCGCTGGCTCCATCATTTGCTATGTAACGAAGTCTAATTTTTTTTTTCTTGAAATCTGGGAGTTCCCCTTCCTTTTTCAGTTTCTCCTGGCTCTGCCAACAAAACCCCTATTTGTATATGGCCTTATTGTGCAGTTTTTTGAGCTGCACTTTGGAACCATTAGATGTACTGATGACACACAAGAGTTAACACAGCAGAAGCTCTTAGCCGGGGGCAATTAATCCATAGCAGCCCTTGGGTAGATCTTTCTTTATTCTGTGTTCACACACCACCTGCAAGGAGAAAAATATGAGATTCTTGAGCCATCAAGGAATTGTCTGAATTGGAGAAGGGGTGGACACCAAAAGCTCATCTTACGCCTTGCTAGGGCTGGGCCAACTCATTCCAGACACAGATGGGACCATACACAAAATGAGCCATGAGCAGATGCCCTGCTGAGAAGCACCTCCAAACGATAACTCAAGCAAGTGAGTCAAGCTTCAAGAAAAGGCTTCAAGAAAAGGCAGGAAATCCATATGGATACTAAGCCCACTCTAAACCAGAGGGGAGATTCCTTCTTGAATAAGGCCGTCAGTCAAACCTTGCACAAAGTCAGTCATGAAGATGAGTTCTGCTCTATGCTAGTTTTCAAATTTGCGGCTACCTTACCCTATCGTATTTGTTTCATTGGATGTCCCAACTGTTGATCATCTTGTATTTTTGCTGTGAAACTCCTAGCTATTGATCATATTATATTCACTTGCAGTATGTAGTCTGTCTTGGATCTCAGTGAGAAAGGCTGACTATAAATAACATAATAACATTTGATTTATATACTTCCCTTCAGGTCAACTTAACATCCACTCAGAGCGGTTTACAAACTGTGTTATTATCCTCACAACAATCACCCTGTGAGGTGGGTGGGGCTGAGAGAGCTGTGACTGACCCAAGGTCACCCAGCTGGCTTCAGTCGGAGGAGTAGGAAATCAAACCTGGCTCTCCAGATTAGAGTCCTGCCGCTCTTAACCACTACACTAACAAAATTCAAGGACCCCCAAAACACTTCAAGGGCCACTGTATCATCAGGAATGTTGGTTTGCTCCAAAACGGACAGATTCTGCAAGGGCCCTGCGCATCCATGACAGTGAGAGAATGGAGGGCGAGAGAGAGATATATTGTGGTTCAAAACATGTTTGTGTTGTCGGAATTATGAAGGAAATGCCCACTCATTCTTGCCTTTTCATTAAACGCAGTTTTGAGCATAGTCTATGTTCAATGCACGAGAGTTCCAGGTAGTTTCTGCCAGGATAATCACTTTGCACTTAAGGAGTCCTCAACTGAACCCACAAAAAACCCACACCTGCTTGTGGTAGTAGCACTAAGCACAGTGGAAGCAGGCATGTGCAACCACGTCCCCGTGCCACTCACTGCAGGCACTCTCCCGCCTAGGAGCTGAACTGTGACATTCTAAGCAGAGTTACTCTGGCCTAAGCCCTTTGATTTCAATGCACTTACCCCTAAAGGAGTTGTCAGGCAACGGGTCATTTGCTGTGAAAGAGGGGTGGGGGGACAAAAAAACAGTTAATATCCCTGATTTAACTGTGGACGGGGAGAGACTCTCCTCTCTCTTGATCTCTTTCAAACACCCTCCCTCCCTCCCTCCCTCCAGCTCTCTCTAGATGTGAAGGTTTTTAAAGAGTTATGTTCCTCAGACCCAACACAGGTACCCACAATCATGCAGCAGCTGTGGGGAAGAGCTGCTAAAAAATAAAGGAGAGCCCAAACAGCCTCAGAATGCCACCACAGCGGGAGAAAAGCTCCTGACCCCCCCCAGCTGTTTCCCATTTCAAAATAGCTGGGGAGAGGGGCCGATTCCAGACGACTAACCTGAAGGCGCTGCATGCCGCCATGTTCCGGATCGCGACGGGGAAAACGCGAAATATCGCGTTTTCTCGCACGAGTTTGGCGCGACATCTGGAATCGGCCAGGCTATTTCCCTGTTTTTACTTCTCCCTGTGCACTAAATACTCCACCTGGACCAGCAAAAACAGAGGCACCCCCCCCCCCCACGCTTGCTATTTCCAAAAACGGTTTGAAGGAGGCGGCGGGAGCTCTCTGTGGAACTGGATCATCCCTATCAAAACTGACCATTTTTGCAATTAAGAGATGCTTTTTATCCCAGAAGATCTTGAAGGACGTGCTCTCACCAACTCTTGTTCTCCCCCAGTTTTATGTTAGGCCTGTGCTGCCTTCCAGTTTGGGGGCTGCCTTTCTCTTTCTGATTTGTTCAAATTCACTGGCTGCTTTTGTTGTGTGTATCTTTCTTTTTAAGACAGAGAAGTTCATCCCTTTCTGCTTCTCATGCCATTTGGCCTTGCGCTGAGGTCTTTGGAGGCTTTTGCTTGGATCTGGCTACGGTTGGAATGAGACGCCCTCCTCTCTTTCCCAGACCCTTTCAGCTGGTCAGAAGAAACTTCCGTGCCTGTCAGCTGCTGCATGCCCCCCCATCTCCACCCCCCAGCCATTGCATTTCAGAGAGGAACAGGCACCACTTACTGGCTGTGGGAACATAGCAATTCTCCGGATGACGTTTTTCTGCAGAGAGAGAGAACCCAAAAGTCAGAGCCGGAAGGGACACCCAGACCCACCCACAGCAGTGAAGAAACAGGATTTGTGGGCTCTAAAGCCCCCCCAGATACTCCTCTAATGATAACAACAACAACAACAACTACAACAATAATAACAACTGCGCTTATATATCACACTTCTAGATGGATTAGTGCCTCATCCAGAGTGGTGAACAAGTTAGTGTTGTTATCTCCACAATACAGCTGGAGAGCTGGGGCTGAGAGGAGAGGCTCACCCAAGGCCACCTACTGGGCTCATGGCAGGAGTGGGATTCGAACCAGTAAAGTGCTGATTTGCAGCTGGACCACTTAACCGCTGTGCTACAGCAGCTCTCTAGTCTCCTTTAAACCAGTTTCCAAAAGCTCCCCCAGGCAACTCTTGGTTCGAGACAACAGAGATGCCTCTCCGTCACCCACAGAGGCGAATGCAGAAATCCCACCCCAAGAATCACAGCAGAGGGAGACAGGACTAGATCCCTGGGCCCAGACAAGTGGCTTGACCCTTGTCATGCAGCTCCAGGGGCTACCATGAGAGATGGGAGGGGAGCAGACAAGCCCAGCACAGGATCCCAGACTCTTTTGATTTTGTAGATTGATTAGCAGAAGGTAATTTAACCCTGTAACTTTGACACGGGGGGGGAGGCTTTTCTGCACATTCAACTTATTCCTGATTTTCTTAGGAGTCAATCCCCAAGCTTTGGAACTGGTTTAGTTATAGTTCTGCATGTCTTCTCTCCCTTAGCATTTTTCCAGTTGTGGAGTCAGCTTATTTTGTTCTGCAGGCACCTTAAATAATCAGGATTTTCAAACAAGGGCAGTACTCAAATCTGGAGAACTGGGTTTGATTCCCCATTCCTCCACTTGAAGCCAGCTGGGTGACCATGAGCTAGTCACAGCTCTCTGGAGCTCTCTCAGCCCCACCCACCTCACAGGGTGTTTTGTTGAGGGGATAATAATAACACACTTTGTTGACCGGTCTGAGTGGGCATTAAGTTGTCCTGAAAGGCGGTATATAAATCAAATGTTGTTGTTGTTGTTGTTGTTGTTGTTATTATCATTCATGATGTCACAGCTCCCCCACTTTTAAATTTTTTGCACATGCTTATATAGCTATATCGCTATAATGGCTTAATTTTTTTTTTAAAGATCAAAATGAATACATGAGGAAGACTTTGCATGGGGCAGCCTAAAATTGGAGCAGCTCTGCTAACCCATGCCTAAGTCCCCTCACCAAGGTCCAAAACTGGGGGGCCCAGAGCAAGGACACAAGGCTTGGAGGCAGAGGCCAGCACAGGTGGGGCAAATTGACCTCTTGGTCAGCAGCAGCAATGTACTTTTCAAGCTACGCTGATTTTTTGGCACCTGAAGTTGCCCCTACTCCTCTGGGCCCCCAGGGCTTTTACATTTTTTTTATATTGTCTTTTTCATATTGCTGTACTGACCTACCATTGTACTAACAGCTGCAGCAGTTTCTCCAAACTCTCAGCTTTCATATATGCAAAAAGTCTCTAGCCGTTTCCCTTGAAGAGATACAAGGAAAAAACATCTCTCTCCGCAAGGGAAAGAGCGACAGAATTTTTAAAGAAATGAAAGCTGAGAGTTTGGAGAAACTGCTGCATCTGTTCGTACAATGGTAGGTCAATAGAACAATATGAAAATAGTGATTTCAAAAAAGATAGATAACGCAGGAGGGGGGAAAGGAAGTTGCAGGGAAGCGTGGTTTTATGATGGCGAACTTCCAATAACTGAAAAGTGAGTTGGAAGGATGAACAAAACTGAAAGGACCATTACACACAAGGAAAAAATTGACTCAAAATCGGCTTCCAGAAAAAGACTGGGGTAAAGTTTTCTCAAAAGAACCAGGAAAAAAACAGGGGGAAACCAAAAAACCCGAAGCAAAAACTAAAGGCAAAAAAGCATGTGGAAAGCAGGAGCTAAACTGAAGCAGTACAAGGCCAGAACTGATGGGGGGGGGGCGGAAACAGTGTGGAAACCCCCCATATTCAGAATGTACAAGGTGGGGTTGTGAGTACCACAAGATATGGGGAGAAACCTCTGCCACTGGCAGGAACTCTCCACTAAGAATCACACAAAACCCAGCCAAGGCATTCCCTATTTACTTACTCGCGTAGAAGCCAAGTGCAACTCCCAGCAGAATGACAACAAGAAACCCCACAAGGAGCCCCACAACGAGCCCCACATTGGATATCAAGGCTGCAGGAGGAAAATGGCATCATTATTCGACCCGGCCACGACCCTCTGGAAGAACTTTTCTCTGACTCCTGAAATCCTTCAATCATAAATGGAAAGGATTTTCAGCACGTAAGGCAGAGTTCTACCACCAACAGATCTCTCCCCGCACAGAGGCTTCAGTTTTCACCAACCTCATTCAGGGCCAAACTAGATGTTGGTGGCATCAATTTTATTTTTATTTTACATTATTTCTACCCTGCCTTTCTCTCCGATGGGGACCCAAAGCAGCTTAAGCCCTTATCCCCTCCTCCACTTTATCCTCACAACAACCCTTTGAGGTGGGTTAGGCTGCGTGTTTGTGACTGGGCCAAAGTCACCCAGAAAACTTCCACGGCAGAGTGGGGGTTTGAATCTGGGTTTCCCAGAGTCTACTCTGGCTCTCTAACCACTAAAACACATTGGTTCTCATGGGTCCAGCTCAAGGATGCCAATGCCATTTTGGAGAGAGAGAGAGAGAGAGAGAGAGAGAGAGAGAGAGAGAGAGAGAGAGAGAGAGAGAGAGAGAGAGAGAATCATCTAGTCCTCCTACACCGTGGGCCTGACCAGGATGAGTTCCTTGCAACATTTTCAATTGGCTGAGTTCATTTCTAAAATGACTGTGACATTTAATTTGCCCCTGTGCCTTTGCACTTTTTTGCATGCTTCATGTAGAGCAATAAACACTGAGTCCCCACCCATGCAGCCCACCGGTTTAAGATCCTCTGCAAGCCCAGCTTGCCTGGAAATGCCCCCCTCCTGAGGTGCCAGGCCAAAACATTTCATCTTAGCCAGGCCTTCAGTTCAGGGGTTTTCCCTCTGCAGTTGTTTTTATAGCTTGCCTCTGTCCTGAGGACTGTTTTAGGAGAATCGTTTGAGGCTGCTAAATGTTCTGTGTGTTTTTAAGGCTGTGGCTGAGTTTTTAATATTTCAGTAGTTTTTAATAGTTTATTAATGTTTAAAAATTATTTTATTTATGACAGTATCATGTTTTACTTTTTCAGTTGCTTTGAGCAGGTCCTGTTGGAGAGGCAGCATAAACATTTTCTAAATGAATAAATAAATTTCATGGGCTAGTTAAGGTTGGTACCCTGGTGAGTCCCTCTTTTCCAGGAATCAGTTTCTCTCTGTTAGAGATCCAGAGGAGTTAGCAGTGTTAGTCTGTAGTAGCAAAATAGGAAAGAGTCCAGTAGCATCTTTAAGACTAAGCAACTTTACTGTAGCATAAGCTTTCGAGAACCACAGTTCTCTTCATCAGATGCATCTGAAGAAGAGAGCTGTGGTTCTTGAAAGATGCATCTGATGAAGAGAGCTGTGGTTCTCGAAAGATGCATCTGAAGAAGAGAGCTGTGGTTCTCGAAAGATGCATCTGAAGAAGAGAGCTGTGGTTCTCGAAAGATGCATCTGATGAAGAGAGCTGTGGTTCTCAAAAGATACATCTGACCAAGCGAACTGCGGTTCTCGAAAGATGCATCTGACAAAGAGAGCTGTGGTTCTCAAAAGCTTATGCTACAGTAAAGTTAGTTAGTCTTAAAGGTGCTACTGGACTCTTTCTTATTTTTCTCTGTTAGAGCTTTCTCTGTAGCTGCCCTTGTTGTGGCTACTGTCTTTTACAGTATGGCTTCTGTTAAAGATAAATGTGTTCCATTTACTCCGTTTCAGCTTGAGTGTTTTTATGACGGTAGGGTAATTTTATTGGATGTTATGGGTTGTATAGTATTGGGGATAATTTGTGACCTTTACCATCTGTTTTGGTTGCACGCGTTTCAATGTCATTAGCCACTTTATGCTGCAAAGAAGCGGAATGAAAATACTTAAATAAAAAAATCCCTGCCTGAAGTCAGTCGGTCTGGGGGGCGGGAGGGGGCTTCCACGTCGAGATTTTACTCCATCTTCCTCTGCCATTGGGACAGCTTCCACAAGCATGGCACGGGGGGGGGGGGCGGCATTCCAGGGTTTTCCCATTTAAGACAAAAGGCAGACTTTCTTTGTTCTGAAGCCTTCCTCGTTCTGACTCAGAGCCAAGCTGTAAGTGATGAGCAAGTGTAACTTGTCACTTGTAGCTTGGCTTTTAAAGAAGGCATGGAGTGGTTGCTGTTGGAGTCTGTACCCAGAAGCTCTGCCTGCAGCTATCCTGCGGAAGGGACAGAACTAAGCTCCGCCTTCAAAATGATGGTGCTGAGCTCCACATCCCCTCCCCCTCAGCCCTTTTCATGGTTTTTTCCCCCTTCCCAGCTTTGCTTCACTGTTTAGCAGAGAAAAGGAAATGAGGGGGTGGCCAGGTGTGGAGAAGCGAAAAAGGGAGGGGAGGGAATGGACAAGCTTAGAAAGCAGCCCCAGTGTGTGGGTGGGGCTGTCCCTGCATGCCCCCACCCCACCCACAGCCGTTTCCACTGGAGGGGCAGATTTTCCCACTCCACCATGGAAGTGGCCCAGCACAATTCTGCGCGTACCCTTATTTACTTCATATATTTCTATCCACTTTTCCTGATGGCTCAAGGCAGCTTGCAAGTGGTCATTGTGTTCCTGCCCCTAGTCTGACTTCCAATATAGGGAGGGGTACAATCACCTGTGTAGTATTGGGGGATGCAGTTGGAAATTGTGACCGTGCTATGCTGTGGGATGCCTCCTGTCTTTTCTCAGAGTCCCTCCTTCCACCTGGAAACAAATTCACCTCCCAGACTCTGCCAGCCCCCCATCCCCAAGGAAGCCAGCCCTCCCCCAGCACCCACCCCAGTGTCTCTCACCTGGCCCCTCCCAGGCCAAGTCCAGAGGCTCTGCCAGACCACTGTGGTCCACGTGGCACCGGAAGCGGCCCCTCTCCGTGGGGTCAATTTCAACGCTGAGCGTGGTGTGGTAGGTCCCGTCTGAGTTGGGGGCGACACCCCTGGTGGATGTGTCCTCCTGCCAGGCTTCCCCGTCCTTCTTCCAGGTGATGTAGATCTCTTTGGGGGAGAAGCCGAGGGCCCGGCAGATGAGGGTCTCCTGGCCATCCGGCCCTCTCCGGCGTGTCATTCTCACCACAGGGGGCTCTGTGGAAACAGCAGCATCAGCCTGTGCGATTGTAACAGCGTGCCTCCAACTCTCATCAGACTTTATGGAGAGGGACTAGTTTCTCCCATTCCCCTCCAGCTACAACCCACTGAGCTCCAACCCCCAAATTTCATCTGTGGGGGTCAGCTGATATTACAGGGGAAAAGTGGAAGGAGCAGTGGGAATCCATGCCCTCTCTTCCACAAGCAGAATGGGCTTCCAGAGGAATGACATGCCGCTGTGCCTCCTGAGGCTAAGAGGAGGGAGCCTGGCTTTGGAGGGACCCCATGTGGTCATCCAGTCCCACCCCACTCCAACACTTAGCAGCATCTCCAGGAGATGAAAACCTTCACCTTCGGTTTTATTGAGCTACTTGCTATAAATAGTTATTCACATATGAGAGAGGGAGGGTTTGGCCAAGGGACAGTTTCGGTTGGCCATTGGCCTCCAACTGCACACACCACCAGCCTTCTACTACTGGGTGGCAGACCATAGAGACAGACTGGCCATTATGTCCATGGACATTTCCTGGGGGGCTAATGCCCCCCACACCCCTGGGCCTAGTATTGTCAGGTGCCTACCACTGGCAGGCAAAATCTGGGCAATTTGCCTCCCTGCCTGCTGTTCACTGGCAACCAGGGGAAGGAGCCAGGCTGCCCACAGATCGCCTTCCACTGGCAAATGGCAGCCCACACATTCCCGCCTCTTTTGGTATGATCTGTGCCCACTCTTCACTGATTACTAGGGAGACCTGGCAACCGGACCTGGGGTGGGGCAACCCAGTGACAGAAGGGCTCTCCTTGGACCTCACAAGGTGAGGGGGAAGTGGCAGCCATTGAGACCTCAGCAGGAGGAAGCAGCGCTCACCCAGAACTGACGTGACTCACACAGAGAGGGGAAAGCAGTGCCTGCCCAGTCCTTAAGAGGCACTCACATGGCAAGGGGGAGACAGTACCTGATGGAGCCTTGCGTGGCTCACCCGGCCTAGTAGGGCAAGCCTACCCATCTCTCAAGTCTCACCTGGCGACGGGGGTGGGGGTCGGCACCCACCCAAATAGGTGAACATGCTGCCTCTTTCTTCCTTTGCTGGGAGGACTCAGGGTGGGCTGGGGGCTGGACAGGCAGATTGCCTCTTCCTCCCTCCCTTCTTGAGGGGAGGGAGCTCAGGCAGGCTGAGAAGTCACTTCTGTCTCCCCGGCTGCCCCTGCAGTCCACCCTCAAACATATTCCAAAATCAGGATAGTACTTCATGTGGAATAAGAGAGAGTGATCATATTATAATGTCCATGAAGCAAAAGGGAGGCGGTGGATCTAATGCACACTCAAATATTTCAAACTCTACCGCACAGTGATTTCTTCATTTATCAGGTAAAGGAAATGAAAGGCACAGCATCTCCGCATGTGCTTCTTTTAAAACACGGGGAGCCTTAAGGCACAAAATCCTCTTCTTCGGCCTCTGCCACAGGCTAGAAGGGTCCCATCCAGAATCTCACCCCCGCCCCCATGGATGCCGGAGAAGGACGTTCTTGCCTTCCGCCCCCCTCACCTGTCCTCAACAGCACCTTCTTCCCATATGTCAGGTGCTTCCGCAGCCAGTCAATGCATTCCTCCTCCAGGTAGGACTTCAGGTACTGGGAGGTGGCCAGGACGGGCTCCAGCTTCCGCTTGGAGATCTCGGCCTGCAGCACGGAGGCTGTCCAAGTGAGGGTCTCCTTGTCAAAGGCCAAGAAATCCTTCCCATCGTAGGCATACTGGTAACGCCCCCCTCTGGGCTGCCCGTCCTGGCTGAGCTCACAGCTGACTATCCCTTGCAGAATATGGAACCCTGAACGAGACAGAGAAGAGGGGTTGGAGATCCGGGGGCCTCTCTCTCCCCATCCCTGCTCCCCCTTCAAGAAGATGGAAAGTCACCCAGAGAAATGGAAAGAAGAGTGGGCTGCAGCTTTTCTTCTCTCCCATGCCATGGCTGAGAAAGAAGTGCTGTTATTTTCACTGTTGAGGGGGCTTTACATGTACCGATGAGTATATGTGCATCCTCTGAAAGGGGCAAAGAGTGCCCTTACGAGCCATTTTGGATCAGGACAATGGCATGGGGTGGGCAGCAAGACTGAAGCCCTTTCTTCTCTATGCTATGGTCCTGAACTGAATCAGAGTTCTTGGCACTTGGGAAACGAGTTCCCTTACACCCGGTATAATTCTCTATGTCAAAATCAGATAAGGGTGAGCCGTACACTCCATGTTAGAAATCACAGCAAATTGAAAACCAACGAGTCTGCAGGTCTTGATGGCATACACTTGAGGGTTCTTAGGGAACTCAAATGTGAAGTGGTTGATTTACTAACTAGTACCTTCAACTTGTCACTAAAATTGGCCTTTGTGCTCGATGACTGGAAAATAGCAAATGTCAACCTCAATTTTCAAAAAAAGGGGTGCAGAAGGGAACCTGGAAGTTACGAGCCAGTTAACCTAACATCCAGATAAATAAGTAGAAACTGTTATTAAAGAGTCCATTAAGGAACAAAGGCTTCCTGAGGGAATATCAGCATGGCTTTTACAAATGGAAGCCCTGCCTCACCAACCTCTTGTTCTTTGAGCAGATTAACAAGCTTGTGGTGAACTGTGACTCGGTAGACATTAGATGCTTGGACCCCCAAAAGGCTGTTGAAGAGGTTCCTCAGCAAAGACTCCTTGGTAAGCTTAGCTGTCATGGGAGAAGATGAGTCCTCTTATGGAATAAAAATTGGTTAAATGCCCGGAAGCAGAGAGTGGACATTTCTTGCAATGGAGGGAAGTAAGCAGTGAGGTATTAGGGCAGGCTCTTTAATGTGTTCATAAATTATCTGGAACTGTGGGTGAGCAGCGGAGTGGCCAAGTTTGCACATGAGAAGAAACTATACGGGATGGTAAAAATCAAGGCTGACGGTGAAGAGCTCCAGGAAGATCTCTGCAAATGGAGTGAGTGGGCAAAACAATGCGGTTAATAACGTTGAATGGAGACAAGTGTAAGGTGATGCACACAGGAACAAAAAAAATCTCACCTTCAAGTATATTCTAATGGAAGTCTGAGCTTGCTGAGACTCAGATCGAAAGAGACCCCGAGGCTGTAGCGGAAAGCTCAGTGAAAACGTCAACCCAGCCTCTAGCACAGGTATTGGAGCGTTATTGATATTAGGACATTGGCCTTGACAGGGCTGAATGTGGGAGATACCTGTGCCCCCTGCTCCTGTCATGCCCTACTGCCCTGAAGAAATGAGTGGTGCATCTCCTTTTCTTGGCGGTTATGTGCTAGATGTGTTTATTTTCTCAAATGTGGGAGTGGGTGGTGCTGCTGGCCCCTCTTCCAATAGAGGCAGTAGCTGCAGGGGAAAGTTTTGGCTTAATTTGTGCTCTGGAAGTCCTTTGCCCTCTGAAGAAAGGGGGTGGGTGGGCAACCCTCATCAAGCCCATCAGACTTGCTCTGGGCAAGGGGGCCCCTCTGTGGCTGCCCCTCTCGGTCCTCTCAAAGGAGTTGCAAACTGGGGCTTCACAGCTGGGGGGGGGGGGTCCGTGTCCCTCCTCTTCTGTGTCTGGGAGGGAGGAAATGGGCCTTTCCAGTCTTCTACTCACCCTCGTGGCTCTGGTTGTAGCGACTCTGCACTGTGGCCAGGTTCACTTCGAACACTGGCTCCGTATTTCTGGCGATCTGGGCTTGCCCCTCCCAGTAGTGGGGGTCCGCCATCTCAATCTCCTCGATCCAGGGGACTTGAGGCAGAGCCCGCCTGGTGTCTGGGTCATACTTCAAGTAGAGCTGGCCGTCCACGTACCCCACAGCCATGAACTGGGGCAGCCCCTGGCTGGGCTCTGAAACCCCCATGTAGAGATTGTGCAGGAAGTGTGAGGAGGAGCCTGGAAGGGAAGAGAAAGGGCAGAGTTAAGGGGAAGCTGGACCCCGAACCTGAACCCTGGCAAAATTCTCAACCCCCTGAGCAGAGTCAGGATGAGTGCGAGTTTCTGTTAAGAAGCAGGCAGGAAAGGGCGGGGAAAGCCACAAAACAGGGTGCCAAAGGAAAGGGGGAGAGCAGGTGGGAAGAATACAGAGGCAAGAAGAGGAGGGGGGAATAGGGGCAGGGGTAGGATCCCAGCCACACAGCTTTTGCAGCCACAGAATACCCTGACAGCAGTTTCCTTGCCACGGCCTCCAAAGTTGCCACTGTCATCCCTTAACCACCAGAGGAAGTTTTCTGGCCTAAAAAAAGTTGGTAACTGACATGTTGTTATTGCAATTATCTTTAAAACACACACAACAGAAAAACCTCTTGTATCGAAAGGTTATGTCAGCTATGGGGAACCTGAAACAAAGAAAATGGCACTGATGATGGCAGGAATTGAACCCGGAACCTTCAGTTTCCTTCTGCCCTCCATACATCTGACGAAGAGAACGTGATTGCCGAAAGCTTATGCTACAATAAAATTGGTTAGTCTTAAAGGTGCTACTGGACTCTTTTTAATTTTGCTACTACAGACTAACACGGCTCACTCCTCTGCCTTTCTGAATAGAAAGTGAATAATTAGGGGATGGCCAGGTGTGGAAAACAGTCTTGTAGTAAAGAAATCAAGGCAGACCAAAATCTCTATATGGGGGAAGAAAAGGAAAGAGCCTTTGAAGGGAGGAAAGCAGGAGAGGGAAGGGGGGGGGGTGTTTGCATATCTGTGCAGTATGTGTGTGGGGGGGAGGGAGTAGATATCTGCATCGGTCCAAGGCAAAATCCCAAAACAAAAGCCATGTGATATCTTTTATTAAGACCTACCAAAATGGCACAAAACAGTGTGCAAGCTTTTGAGTTGCGCAGAACTCTTCATACGGCTGGATTTTAAAAAAGAAAAAAAAGAGGGAGAGAAGAATCATAGAATCCTCCGGGGTCATCTAGTCTAACCCCCTGCACAATGCAGGAAATTCCCAAATACTTCCCCGCACACAGTGACCCTTACTCCATGCCCCAAAGATTGCAAAATTCCATCAGGAACCCTAGCCAAACTGGCCTGGGGGAAATTGCTCCCTGACCCCAAGCTTGTGAAAAGCAAATGTCTCCGATCATGCTCATAAGACACTGCTTTTCTCAGGATTCTCTATCAAATACTGAGCAAGGGTGCAGTTTAAAAAAGATGGAGTTGCCCAATTGCACCTTTAGCATTCTAGGAAAAAGAACCAGAAAATGGAGGTGGGGGGGGGGTGTTAATAGAAGCAGCCCTCTTGTCTAGCGTGCAGAAGGTTCAACCCCCAAGAGCACCACCTGTTGAACAGCCAGGTCATGGGAATGATGATTATCCACCTGAGACTGGAGAGCAGTGACCAAGTTAGTGTTATTATTATCCCCACAATACATGCCGATCTTTGTGCTATGCAATGCTGATGTAATGTTTTAAAAAATCTCTCTACTTGGAGAATTCCCATTTGGAGTACAATTTGGGGGAGTCCAAACGCTTATTCTGGGGCGCAAAGCTTTTTAAAATATCAGTATTTAATTACAAGAGTGTTTATATATGGCTCTTCCAGACAAATTAATGTCCCACCCAGAGCGGTGACCAAGTTAGTGTTATTATTATCCCCACAATACAGCTGGGGAGCTGGGGCTGAGAAGAGCTGCTTCCCCAAGGCCACCCACTGAGCTCACGGCAGGAGTGGGATTCGAACCAGCAGACTGCTTATGTGCAACTCATTTAACCACTATGCTACAACAGTCCAAGTCATGAATAGGAAGCGTGAATAATGAACCGGGAGACACTCTCAGCCTATCACATTATGAGGAAAGGTTTCATGCACATTTCTCAGAAAAAAAACCCAGAAGTTTTACCTACTAATAATAAAGCGACTCTCAAATGTCTTCCTAGAATTGTGAGCCGGGCGCTGCAGAACCCAGAAAAGCGTTTACAATGCATTCGCTTTTTTAAAAGGGGGGGATTTGCAAAGGGCTTTGGATAGAGGCTTTCCACAGCTTCCCTGCCCCCCGAAATGCATTGCAGACGCCTCCCCCAGGCAGGGGCTTGGGTGCAAATTCTGCCCACCCTCCCCGGCGCATGGAAGATTTTAGCCCCCTCCTCCCAGTACCTACCAGAAGAGCCCCCCAGGAGGACAACAACTGCCCCCAGGAAGAAGAGACCCCGCCAAAGCAGCCCCATCGGGAAAGAGGCAGGAGACGCCCGGGAGCGACGAGAGGACCCCGGAGCGAGAGCCAGGGATTGCCGCTGCTGGTCCACCAATAGGAAAAACGGAGGCCGCTTTCGTCGGCGGTTGCTGGGCAAACCCAGCACCGCCGGGCGAGGAAAGAGAAAGCCGCCTTTGAACGGGGTGTTGCAATCGCGGAGCGAGGAGGCTGTGCAAGCCGCAGGGAGGAGGGGGCCGGTGGGGAAGGTGTGGGATTAGCAAATTTATGTTAATCATATAGCTGTGATATTAAGCTAGCACGAAGCTTAGGATGGATTCTTTATGTTTTAAAGTAAATGGTCTCTGTCTTTAGCCACCCCCCCCTTCTTCTCCCTAGCTGTACATGGAAAGAGAGAACGTCTATCCTTGAAGATAGATAACTGGACATTCCTGCCAGTATATGAACAGGGCAAAGCTAGAAACAAAGGGAGAATTATGAGTTCCACCCCCTCCCTTTGGAGAAGAGTGTGTGTGTGCAAAAAGTAACAAGTTACAGAATAGAGAGAGATGCTAACATGAAGACAAGGAGGGTAATAAAGATGTCGCGAGACTGAGAAATGGAGACTGGCCAATCTCAAGGTGTAAAGAGATCAGATGTTTATTTTGAATGTGACTTTCGTTTCTCCAAAATGATGTCATAAGCCTTTAAAAATAGCACGTGCTCCTTTGTTCTCTGGTACACTCTGAGCTCACTTGTAGCCTGTACCCTATATTTGCAAATATACTCTGTTACAAAGCCCTTGTCTGTCTCATCTCTTTGCTCAGCGAATTGGAGGGGCAAAGGGGAGGCACTTTTGTGCAACAAAGGGGCGACGCCACCGCTTTGCAAGCAAGGGCGGGAGGCGCAGGGCAGCTCAGCGGCAGCCTGTGCAGCGCCTGGCACCGGGAGAACACCCCAATGGTGCAGGATGGGTGTCTTTATCTGTCTACACTTTGCTTCTTTCATTTCCCCGGGGTTACAGCATGGGAGCCGGTATGTTAGAGCTGCGATGGGTTTCAATGTTCCTTCCTGCGAGGACCCCGTAGGGTGCATTTTGCAAAGCTCGAAGCTTCCAAACTGTCTTCAAGGGCCGCCCCAGTTAAGGCAGTCCAGTCTGCATGCTACTGAGCCATGTGACCAGGTCAGTTTTATCCAGGAACTGCCTCTGCTGGTAAATCAGCCAGTGCTGGTAGAAGCCCCCCCCCCCGCCACTTCTGCCAGCTGTCTCTCCCAGACCTCTAAGACTGCATCCCATCCCTCCCATTGAGGGATAGAGTGTAACCCCGTCCACACAAGCTCGGCAGCCATTCCCACATTTGCTTTACTTCCAGTACACTGTGGAATTCTTTTGTCCTGCAGAGAAGCTCGCCTGGCCTAATCCTTCCTCGGATTTCGGAAGGTGGCAAAAGATGCTAAGCAGGAGTGTGTGGAGTGGGGGGGGGGGGGCGCTTGTCCATACAGACAGCCCATTCAGCTGCCCCAACTGAGATTCGCTGGCCTCAACTATTCCCACAGTGATCACTATGGGCCACAAAACCCCATCTTCCTGCAAAATGCCAGTTTGAATTGGTGCAAACTGGGGCTGCCGAGTCTGCAGGTCTTTATTTTAACCAAACAGGTATTTACTCAGGACAGCGGGGTGGGGGATGAAACGACACCCTCTGTACTCAAACAAAATATCTGTAACACAGAAGTGAGACAAGGAAGAATTCTGTGACAACATGAAGATTTAAAATTTTATTGCCAGTGAAAAGATGCCCCCCACCTCCAAGCATCTCACCGGACAATGAGACAATGGCTCTGTTGCCTCCTCCAGGCTCCAAGGCTGCCCTCTCCGGTTCAGTTGCCAAAGCCACCCTTCTTGCTAGCATGAGTTCTATGGGGCTAATTTAGGAACCAAATTTGCAACACAGTTGTAAATTAGGACATTTCTCTAAACCAAAACTTTCAACAATCAAAACAATACTTTTTAAAAACCAAATGCAGAGGTGCAACAAGGAACAGAAACTTGCAGCCAATAATGTCTTTGAGTTCAGCCAAGTAACTGGTTGTCTTTGGAAACCGCTTTAGGGTAAGCCAGGCCCAACTTTTCCAGTCCAACCAAGTGCCAGAGTCCTTGGCTACAGTCCTCTTGATTACGGAACAAGGCTTCTGTCTTCAGCTTAGGAATTGCAGCCCTGCAATAATAATGATTCCAGTGATAATACCCGACTAACAGTGCAATCCTAAACACAGTTACTCGAGTCTAAGGCCATTGAACTCAATGGGCTTAGGCTGGAGTAACTCTGTTTAGGATTGCATTGTACATGCACACACCACTTTTACTCATTTTTCACATACAATGTGTTTCCAATTACTTTATTCAAGATGGTAAGAGCACATTACATTTTATCTAGCTCCCCAGCAACCAGCATCTTCCTCAACAGCCTGGCCCCAGATATTAACTCCACCCTTCTTGGCTAAACCAGGGAGCTCATGGGGGTTATAATAAAAATCTCCCTTTCCAGCATCCCCCCTTCCAGCTGACATTCTTCTCATCAGTCTCTATGTCTCAGATATGCTCCTACTAGGAGTTTCTACATCCACCACTAATTGTATTGACTTGCAAAATCAAAAAGAGTCCAGTAGCACCTTTAAGACTAACCAATTTTATTTTATTGTAGCATAAGCTTTCGAGAATCAAGTTCTCTTCATCAGATGCCTGATCCGAACTGGTCAAATACAGAAGAGGAGGGGAGGGGAAAGGGGACATATATCACAAGAGGACAGAATGCAATTAGTGTGAAGGCAATCAAAACATTCCTTTGCTTGTAAATGTAAACATCTCCTTTTGGTGTGGAGTCAGTTTGCCGTGTTAGTTTGCCAGTGAAGGTATCCAATTCCTATGTAGTATAAGCCCTCGATAACCACAGCTCTCCCTGCCCGCTGCATCTGACAAAGAGAACTGTGGTCCCCAAAAGCCCACACGTACTCAGACTGAGATAATTGACAAACAAAGCCCACACCAAGCGTCTCTGGGCTCCCCCAGACCACGCCTCTGTAAAGGAAATCTGTTACCTGTGATAATGTGATAACCATTCATAGTCTCTATTCAGTCCCAGCTTGACAGAGTCAAATTTGCATATGAATTCCAATTCAGCAGCCTCCCGTTGGATTTTGTTTTTGAAGGGTTTCTGTTGATCCACAGCGACTTTTAAGTCTTTGGTGGAATGTCCTGGTAGATTGAAGTGTTCTCTCACTGGTTTCTGGACGCTTCCATTTCTAATGTCAGATTTGTGTCCATTTATTCTTTTGCAAAGAGGTTGGCTGGTTTGTCCAATGTACAGAGCAGAAGGACGTTGTTGGCACATGAGGGCATATATCAGATTGGAGGATGAGCAGCTGTAAGAGCCAGAGACAGTGTAGTTGATGCCATTGGGTCCTGTAATTGTATTCCCTGGGTAGATATAGGGGCAGAGCTGGCATCTGGGTCTGTTGCAGGGCCTGGTACCTGTGCTGGTGACTCTGCTGGCCGATTCATGATTGTAAGTGAGAAGTCGTTTAAGATTGGGGGGCTGTCTGTAGGCAAGGAAAGGCCTTCCACCCAGGACTTCTGAGAGAGAATTAAGCTAACACTTCATTTTTTCATGCAGAAGCTATGATCTTCACTTTCTGCTGAAAACACACCCACCCTGATCGCAATTTGTTTGTAGGCGGAAGCCAGATTTAGCCCATTTCAAGTAAATACGCATGTGCATTCACAAGGTAAAAGGTAAAGGTGCAAGCACTGAGTCATTACTGACTCAGGATCGAACTCAGGTTATGAGCAGAGCTTGGGCTACAGTACTGCAGCTTACCACTCTGCACCACAGGGCTCTGGTGTTTTCACAAATTAGAGGAAAAACAAAATCAACCTGAATCCATTAGAAAGAACATTCTTTAAAATGAAAGCAACACAGATGGAAAGCAGAAGCCATTGCTGGGGCAGAGGCACAATTAGGTGGCACAACAGATAGAGTTTAAGGCGAAGCTCTTTGCATTGGATAACTAACCCCCAGAAATTCTTGGGAAGATTCTCTTTGTTCTCTTCTTATGCAACAGGCATAGAAACTAAAAAAGAAAAAAGAAGGAAGTCTTCAGTGAAGCCATCATGGAACTGTTAACATGCATCTAAATGAAAGACTGGGGAATCTCAGCCACTCTCTCCACACAGTTCAGGTCACAGGCAGAGAGCAGGTGCCACACCATGAAGGCCCTGCAGAGCAAATGACCACTCAAGCAAGTGAGTCAAGCCTCAGGCTCCAGGGAAAGGCAGGAAATCCACTGGGGCATTAAACCCAAAGGAGACATCCTTTTCCCAAGAGAGCTGTTAGTAAGTTCTTGAGCAAAGTCATAGAAGAAGGAGACCCTCTACATATTCAAAGTTCACTTGATTAGATATGGACTGACTGAGTAAGAAGCTGTCCTTGTGGGGAAATAACTGCAACTCCGCTATAATTTGTACCCTAAAGGGTTGCAAGACAAATGGTAGAAAAAGCAGTTGGCAGAGGCTCTGGTTTCAGATGGAAAACCGGCTATGGGAAGAGTCTACTGGATTGCCAACGGCTGCTGGCCCATGAAACAACTGAGTCTTTGTGAGAGAATGCCGATATTTTGGAACTGGGAAATCCTGACATGACCTAGCAGCTTAGGACAGAGATAAAAGAATGGACTTCGGAAAAGAAGGACTCGCTCTCTCTTCTTCTCTAACCGTAGGGAAAAGGAAAGTGAATTCTGGAGACTTATTTACTCCTGGAAATTATTCTGAAAATTAAGTTCCATGCACAAAACTCCCAGGACACATTTATCAAAAAACCTGGCACAAACAAGGTATTGTGTAGTTAGGGCCATAGGCTCCAACAATATGAACTTTTAAAGCCAACACTGTATGACATCATCGCTATATCTAAACATGGCTCCATCTGCAGATACTTAAATTCAGAGACCAGGACCATAAACCTGAGGAAAAAATCTGGATCTGAGGGAAAAAATGGAAAAATACACCGAGGGATTAAAATCCCCCCCACAAATAATAGCAGCAGCACCTGCAGCTTTAAGAGATTGGTGCCCTCTGAGATCTCAGTGGCTATTTTGAGGGTGCTAAGCAACCACAACAGTATTGCCAGACTTCAAGCCCTGGTTCATATCAGGAAAAAACACAGGATGCGGAGTGCTGTTTTGGCCTTTGAGGGAAGACTCATCAGGGCCAGGCCTGGCAGCTCAACAGCAGCCACTGCACAAAAGCCAAGATCTAGGAGACCCAGGTTTGAATCCCCATTCTGCCATAGTACCATTGGGCCAGTCACACACTCAGCATAACCTACCTCACAGAGTTGTTGTGAGGATAAAACCGAGGAGAGAAGAACGATATAAGCTCCTGTGGTTTCCATTGTAGAGAAAGGTGGGTTAAATGTAGCTAATGATGGGAAGGGTAGATTAAAAAGTAGGTTAGATGAGGGTGGGAAGGAGAGATGGAGGCAGGGAAAGGGGAGAGGATATGGGGGCTGCCAGGAGGAGAGAAAGAGGAAATAGTGTGCGGAGGAGGATACAGAGGAAAGTCAGGACTCCCAATGTCCTCGTGAGTTCCTAACTTGTCTCATTGCTTTGAGCACTTAAAATATTTGTAAACATTCTATGATGTCCCAGCAACTTGACCAAAGCAGGGGGAGGGGGATTTACATACTGGTGACACCTAGTTTTTGCCAATTATTTATTATTAGAGTTTATAGTCTGCTTTGTCCCGAAAGTTCACCATAGGCAATAGTGGACTTTACAAACTCCGGTTAACCCTTTATGAAGAGACGTGAGCTTTAATGGCTGGATATTTTGGCTGGGGGAAAATGCTGCAGAGAACTATACGGAGACCAAAGTGACCCCAGAGCAGAGTTGGCAAATCCTGCAACAATTTGTCCAATGGGATAACGAATTCTATGAACAGATGGATGGGGTGGCCATGGGAAGCCCTCTCAGCCCAGTTATAGCAAACTTCTACATGGAACACTTTGAAAAAACAGCTCTAGAATCTGCACCCCACAAACCTACAGTCTGGTTCCAGTTCGTGGATGATACCTTTATCATGTGGAACCATGGTGAGGAAGAATTGATGGAGTTTTTAAACCACCTCAACAATATCCACCTGAACATACAATTCACCATGGAGAAAGAAACCGAGGGTAAACTTCCATTTCTAGATACCTTGGTCATCCACAAAGCAAACTTTCAGTTAGGTCACAAGGTCTACAGGAAACCAACTCACACGGATCGGTACTTACACAAAAACTCCAATCACCACCCTCGACAGAAAAGAGGCATAATAAAAACATTAGTAGACTGTGCAAGACAGATATGTGAACCACACTTTCTCAACAAGGAAATTAATCATCTAAACCATGCACTTCAAGCAAATGGCTACTCCAGAAATAAAATCAGAAGAGCAAGTAAACCAAGGATAAATCAAACAACTAAGGAAAAACAGTCTCCCACAGGAAAAGTGTTTTTGCCATATATCAAAGGAATCACTGATCAGATGGGAAAGCTTATGAAAAAGCACGACTTACAAACAGTATTCAGACCCACCAGAAAAATACAACAGATGCTACGTTCAGCAAAAGGCAGTAGAGACCCCCTCACTTCTGCAGGAGTATACCGTATACCCTGCAGCTGTGGACAAGTTTACATCGGGACCACGAAGCGTAGCATCCAGACAAGAATAAAAGAACATGAAAGACACTGCAGACTTGGCCATCCTGAAAAATCAGCAGTGGATGAACATAGCCTAACTCAAACAGGACACAGTATCCTATTCCAGGACACTAAAATACTTGACAACACTTCCAACTACTTTGTCAGACTGCACAGGGAAGCCATTGAAATTCATAAGCATAAGCACAATTTCAACAGGAAAGAAGAGACTTTAAGAATGAATAGGGCATGGTTTCCCGTCCTGAAAAACACCAGGCTAACAAAACACTCTATACCCGACAATAGCCCTGCAGAGAAGATTAGCACATCAAGCACCAATCCATATGCAAAAGAACCTCCTCAGGATACAGTGAAGCCTCCCTCCATTAGCATTCCACACCCTGGGAAACTCCCAACCCCACCCCTCCTGAGTAGATATAAATGACCTGCCAACTTCTTTTCCACACTGTGACACTGAGAGATCTCTGTCTTTTATTGTTACACCTCTGAAGATGCCAGCCACAGCTGCTGGCGAAACGTCAGGAACTACAATGCCAAGACCACGGCTATACAGCCCGGAAAATCCACAACAACCATCATTCTCCGGCCGTGAAAGCCTTCAACAATATACTGGTCTATGACTTGGCAATGATATTGCCAGTGTAGCCTATAATACTGAGAGAAAAAAATGCTGGCCTGGAAGCAATCTGAAGATCTTTCATGTATTTTTCCGTACATCCCATCTGTTCTTCCACCCTAGGCATGTATATGGGTTGCCAACAGGCCTGGAGAAAAAAGTCCGGTCTTTTGAATAGAGGTTTGATGTGTGGAAATAGGCAACGGAAGTCTTCACAGAAGTAAATCTCATCAGCTGGTAAATAACATCCATTCAGCTTCTATTAAAGGAATAGGATTATTTTTTTCTCCAGGTCCTACTGTTATGCACAACTTGTGCCTTAGGTGTCCCTCTCGCCAATCACAATAAGAGACACACACACCACGGAGTCCTGTAGAATGAAGCAATATATGATTGTTTAATTTAAACAATGGAGGAGACCCTTTACACAGGAGTAGGTGGTCTCCTTGTGTCCAAAGTTCATCAAAGCTGCAATATTTATTTTAATTTTTTTCAATTTATATACCGCCCATTCCCCAGGGGCTCTGGGTGGTGAACAGTTAAAATTGATAAAAACAAAAACTAAAATCAATATACAAATAATAAAACAAATTAAGAAGGTGCAGTAGAAGTGCAAAGCAATTTATACCCTCAGGTTAATTATAATAATATCACAATATTCTAATATTTGTTATCTTATTGGCTCGTAGTCTTTGACACAGGTATCTGGGGTTGGTTTGATTGGAAGACGCAAGTCTAGGTCAGCTACGTAATTGGGGAAATTCCAAGATTTGCAGTTCATTTATCTGGTCCTTGTGCCTGTTCCTTTCGGAAGGACACCTTCTGTGGGTGGAATGTCCCCTCACTTATCTGTCCTCTCTCCCCTTTTTGCAGCCTTGAGAGAGATAATGCCACAGGTGGCTGACCTAGCTTGCTACATTACTCAGTTTGTTCAAAAAGCATTTGTGTGACATTTCTACAGGTGCCTCTCTACAAGCAATATATTGTTCAGCCCTCAGTTCTTACAGAGTTTTAACATGTTTTAACATACATTCTTCTTTGATCTTATTTCAAATGTCATATTCTTGCAGGTTGCATTACAAATACTACAATGGCTCCTAAGCATAGAAAAGGTGCAAGGCATATAATACTGAAATGGTATATATAATACTGGTATATATAATACTGAAACACACAGAAATGGTATATAAAATCTCTTTCTTCAAATCCATATTCCTCACTACTACTAAATCTGCCTCCGCCCACTCATAAGCAGTGTCCATGATGGTTTCGCCACTCCAAAATAATATTCCTGAAGATACAGGATTCCGCTCTGGGCTTTTTTAGGAGGCCCTGTAGGGCAAGACCATTTAAGAGAACATTGGGGAAGTATGATCTATCAATTCACAAATTTTGTATCCCAACTTTTGGCTCAAAACAGAGCAACCAAATTAAAAGTGTACATAAAAAACAATTAAAACATTGTGCAGGAAGGAGGGTAGGTGAGGGAATGTGAATAAAATAGGATGAATCTTCACCTGCTGATCGAAGACAGTGAGAGAGGAGGACAGATCAATCTCCCAGGGGAAGGAGTTCCTTAATTTTGGTGCCACAGCTGAGAAGGCCCCTTCTTGTATGATTGTTGTGGCTGGCCAGGTTCATATTTTACTATGTATCGTAATATTGTATTGGGTTTTGTGCTTCATGTGTTTCAGTTGAGATTATTTTTTGGTACCTGCTGATTTTATAAGCCACTCTGAAATGGAAGGGGAGGCAGAATAAACAAATCTAAAGATTATTCTCATTTTTCCTTAACGTTTTTGCGATCTGTTTCCTGATTGACTGAAAAGTTTTCTAACATACTTGTAATCAGTACGACTGAAAAAAGATTATAAATGAAAAAGTAGCAACACAAATCAGATTGACTCCTGCTTTAAAAAGCATGGTCCGAAGGTCTGAACCCTAAATTATTCTCAGGAACATGTGCCTATCAGGAGCCTCTGTGGTACTGGAGAAGGAAAACCAGACAGATACAAGGTGAGACAGGGGGATTCCACCAATTTTTTTTTTATTTCAACCAATCATATTTACAAAGGAGAAAAATCACACCTATGAAGTGCAAGGCAAAATGCAGACAATACTCGAATCAGGGAAGGAAGTATTTTATATTAACTTGGAAACGTAAAAGTTTATCACCGGGAAGCGGATTCCCCACCTTTCCTACTGTGGAATGGGGCTCAGTACTTGGTAAGATCCAGAGGTGTCTCCTGGGAGACAAGATGGTGCAGTTACGCCCCTTTGCTCCAAGGCCTCTGGCTGCCTTCTCAGGCTCAATCCTAAAGCCGCTCCTCTTGGCAGCCCCCTCCTTCCCGCTGACATTCTTTTCTTCGGTCCCTTGATGCAGGATCCTTCACTTAACTAAACAGATTTTCATTTCTTGTGCAGAAGCTACCATCTTCACTTTCTGCTGATAATACATCCACCCTGAACACTAACACATTTGTGAACATTCTATGACATCACATTCGCTCAGCCCAAAGCTTGTAGGAAGTACTCAGATTTATCCCAATTTAAGTAAATATGCATGTGCATTGCTTTAAATTAAGAATAGGTGGCCAGGGAGGGACACATAAATGGAGGAGGAAGGAACACAACCACTACTAAGACCACCACATCAAAATCACTGCAGATGATATGCTAAACTAAAAACAGACTATAAATGAACTTTACTGTCTTTTTAAAAAACTACCATTTTGGTTACAAATATTTCAGCGCATATCCAATCAACCCCAATGGTTCAAATATCAGAAGAAAAACAAAATCAGGCTAAAATCCCCTGAATATCATCCCTCTCGACCCCTCAAAATCAGCCTAAAATACCCCTCGAAATCCAAGCAATACAGATGGAAGCCAGAAGTCATTGCTGGGCCAGAACCAGGATTAGGCGGCAGGACAGAGTTTATGGTAGCGGCAGCTCTTTGCTCTCTTGGATAGATCCTCTTCGTTCTCTTCTTACGCCTCGGGCATGGGAACTAAGAACAGGAAAAAAATGAGTCTTAAGTGAAGCTATGGAACTGTCAACATATATCCAAATCAGACAGTGGGGGGGGGGGGGGGGGGCGGGGAGAGACACAAAGGCCACCCAATGCAATGTTTTGCTAAAGGGGGGCCATCTCAGCCACCCTCCCCAAACAGTTCAGGTCACAGACAGCAGGTGCCACGCCAAATGCCACCAAATGACCACTCAAGCCGCTGGCTTCAAGGAAATCCACCGAGCTATAACTCCAGAGAGGAAATCCCTTCCCCAAGAGGGCTCCTGGTAAGACCCTGAGCAAAGTCAAGAGGAAGGAGTCCCTCCACATGGTCAAAGTTCAGAGCACCAAAAACAAGACTGACTGACTAAACAGTTCTGTTGTTCTTGTGCTGAAATTATTCCGTAACTCCACAGGTCATAATAATGGCTATAATTTGTACTCTGTCATTGCTCAGAGGCTAGTCTTGAGGACTGCAAGAAAACTGGCTGAAAAAACCAGCTGGCAGAGGCTCTGATTTCAAAAGGAAAACCAGCTATGGGCAGAGTTCACTGGATTGCAAATGGCTGTTGGTCTGTGGAACAACTGAGTCCTCCTGAGAGAATGCCGAGTGGTAACGGGACCCAGAAAACCCGGAAACTGGGAAATCCTGGCATTGCCCAGCAGGACAGGACAGGGATAAACGAATGAACTTCCTTTGGTGAGGCAAAAAAAGGAGTTTGTCTCTCTCTTTCTCTCCCCCTAGCCATAGGAAAAATGAAACTAAATTCTGGAGACTCGTTTCTCTCTCTCTTAGGAGTCTCTGCTCTTGAGTTTGTCATTCCTGGATCTTGTTCAGACGTGTTCTCTGAGTTGCATGTTGGAAACTCAATTCCTAAGGATACGGAGCCTAATTTGGATTGGGACCGTAGCAGACAGGGAAGCTAAGCCTCCTGCCGTACTACTGGACTGATCTGAAATGGCCTCAAGTGAATCTTCTTGCCCATCTTGTTGTGGCTAGCGCATGTCCGGAACTTAAATGCCAAGCACTGAACTCCCAGAATGTCTCTCTCGTCTGGACTGGGGCAGGCATGGAAACAAGACAGTATGTAGTCAGGGCCTTTGGTTCCAACATTATGAATTTCTTTTTTTAAGACAGATTTTGCTCAGAAATTGTTAGTGAACATTTTTCTTGGTGAATACTTTTCTTCTAACGACTTCTAATGACAAGCAAAAGTTTTTAAATTTATTTTTAACATGATGTCACTGTGTTCATTCTCCTCCCATACGACTGCCTGACCTGGCACATGCTAAAGAGGTGGGAAGAGTCTCCCCCCCCCCGCCCCCTCCTGAATTTTGTTGTTAATAAAATAGGTTTGGCTCATAAGAACTGATCTCCCTAAGAACTAGAGGTGGGAAGCCAGGAAAGACCAGTTTAACTTCCTTGGAGAAAAAGGTTTGAAGTACAGAAGGGATACAACAGATTTCTGCCTCCTCCTGTTGGATGGTACTGTACTGGATATTGAGCTCTGATGTTAGAAGCACTTTGCTGGGTGTCCCGGTGCAGACTCACTCTGGCAGCAGGCAAGAGAAAACTCCCTAGTTGTCCGAGCAGGGCAGCACCCAGTTCCAAGGTTCAGGCACCATTTGGGCACACTCACGGCTTCAAGTCCAAAGGAGGATTCCAGAAACACATCCACGGGAACAGGCCAAGGTCAGGGACAAGAGAATCAGTTCCAAACACAGCAGCAAGGTCAGTAGTAAGTGGACTCGTTGCTTCCACGCAGCCACTCCCTCTTCGGCTGCTTTTAACCCTCACAGTGCTCAGCCTTCAGAGCCTGCCTCCTCCTGCAGTGCCTCTGCCACTGGCTGTGGATCTGGGTCAGGTTCACCAGCTGCCTCTTCCTCAGAAGAGTCCTCTGAGAGCCAAGCTACACATGACGAATGACACTTGACCAGCAAGTGTATTTCTCCCTGTTCACTTGCCCTCCGCTCAATCCACTTGCCGTTGAAGTGTCATTCGTCATGTGTAGCTTGGCCCTGAGTCTCTCTGCTCCGATGGGCCAGGTTGGTCCATGACATCGGGTCTCTGTAGCTCTGATGCTAGAAGACTGGAATGTGCTCTTATTTCTTTCAGCATGCAGTTTCTCCTTTGCTGGGGAAGCCATCCTTGAAGTATCTCAATCACCATCTCGGCTGTACTTTGTTTTTCCATCCATTAAACTTAGCTAACTACCTGCTGAAAGGGGGCTGGGCTTAGATTACTATATACATTGTGTTGGTAGAGAAACACCAATCCTAAGAAAGATTGTAATAGGGAACTGAACTAGTAGCTCGTCAAATAAAATGCTTTAACTCATGCAGTGAAGTCTTTGAGAGTTATTTGGCAGAACCTTACAGTAAAAAGCTTTGGTGTTCTGTGGTTGTAGGGAATAAATGAAGTAACATGAGGAAGCCCTCTTAAAATCTGGACATATTCCCCACGGAGTCTGTCCCAACAAGGGCCTCCCATTTCTGAGACTGGTACCAACTGACAGTCCCCCATAAAACACTCACCCTTGGTGGAGCTCCAAGACCCCTGATCACTTCCTGCAAAAGGGGAAGGAGAGTAAATATAACCAGCTGAATTATGTAGAGGGCACTTGAAATCCTTCAGCCCCCACAAGAGAACCACCTCATGCTTTTTAGAGTGAAAAGAAGCACACACTGCTTTTGATTGGACTCCGGTCCCTAACAAACTACATTATTTAGCCCAGATGGATGGGATCCAAGAGAGTACAGAGAAGGAACCAAGAAATGGATGCAGATTCTTGAAGATTAGTTTATTTATTCAGGACCTGCAGGCCAAGGGTGTTCTAAAGTGGGTGTGCATTCCACAGGCCCCTCTTTTCTCTTCCAAGCTTCCCCTCCTTGTCCCCCAGCCTCAGCCTCTTTCTCTCCACTCCCTTCCTACCGACAAGACATCACCCCAATCCTGACCTTCACCCTCTGTTGCCAAGGAGCCCCCCCTCTCCTGTTCTGAGGCCTGCCATGAACTGTGTCAGTTTCCTGTGTTGCTATTTTTAAGTTACGTCAAAGACTCTGTTCTAGGGCAGCACTGCCCGTGCTGGTTACCTGATTAGCTCTTCTTTTGCAGGTGACAAGCAGTCCAGCAACAGTTATCTCAATGAAGAGGAATGTTTTGACTACAGCCCTTCCAGCCTTGGGAAAGTTTCACTCTATCAGCTTCAAGCTGTTTGTTTTGAGAATTGTGGCGGGAGGTTGGGACTTGCTGGGCTATGCTATTCTGTACCTTAACCTTTGCCTGTCATTCCTAACAATACTCGTGTACCAGCCAAGATATCGCTTCTTGGTTAGTGGACTATAATGGTTGCTTATATTCAGTAAAGTCTTTTGAAACCAATGGACTCATGTCTAATTGTAAGAGATAGTCTGGATTGCAACTTTTAGTAAGCCACAGTCTGACACCCTGCACAAGCCTGGCCAGGCACCCCCTGGTCAGTTTCCTCGGGGAATCACTCGCGGGCTGGTCACCAAGCTTGCCCTCGCTACCGGGCAGCCTGCTAGCAAGCCCCAGTCATGCCCAGGCGGCAGCCATGTTCCCAGGCAGCCAGAAGACCAGCCTGAGCAGCTTGCTCAGAGAAGCCATTTCGTGGAAGCGTGCAGACCATGTCCGCAGCGGCCAGCCTCGCCCTGTTCTGCATATCTTGATAGCCGCCCCGGAATGGAAGCTAAGTGCCGGCTGTCCTGAGCACTTAATGGACGCATCTCAAAGCAGCCTCCGCATTCCAGAGCTGATGACATCAAGACAAGCCCAGCTCCCTGGAAGACCCATTCAAATGGAGGAAGAGAGAGTGATGTAAGCTGCTCTGGGTCCCCATTGTGGGGAAACGTGGAGTATCCTTATATATAAAAAAGCGTGTTCTGAACGACTCACTTCCTACCCTGGTGCACCACCAGAGAGCGCTGCTGTGGAGAGAAGCCCAGGCGAGGCAGCCGGACCCTCCAGAGAGGGCACCATGTTGGGAAGCCCAGGCCAGGGGCTTAATGATCAGGAGGGGAACAAGTGGCAATGCCCACCCCCTGCCTTCATCCAGCTGGGATCAGGCGCAGAGCAGCCCACCTTTCCTGCCTTAACCCAGCTGGTTTTAGGAGTGGAGCAGGTGGCAATGCCCACACCTTCACCGGCTGAGATCAGTGAGGGAGGAGGAGGGAATGCCTGCCTGCCCGCCCTCTCCCTTCTACAGCCCGTTGTATTTTCCCCCCGCAACAGGCTTTGTTGCCAGTCATTATATAAAACAGCAGAACAGAAGGGGTGGGGTGGGTCCACAGTTTATAATAATCTGGTGACTGCACTTATAGGGAGGCAGATGATAACGTGTGTCGCCCCCCTAGCGGCGGGAGACCAGTAGGGAGGCTCCTAAACAACTGGCCTTAACTGTATGTCAGGTGGAACATCTCTGGTCTTACAGGCCCGCTGAAAGGACAGAAGGTCTTGGTGGGCCTGAGTGTCCTCTGACAGAGTTCCACCAGGTTGGGGCCAGGATTGAAAAGGCCCTGGCCCTGGTCGAGGCCAGCCGGGCCTCCCTGGGGCCAGGGATCACCAGTGAGTTCTTATTTGCTGAACTTAATGCTCTCCCAGGTACATATGGGGAGAGACAGTCCCAGTGTGTTTAGGGCTTTTAAAACCAAAACCTTGAACCTAATCCGGAATTCGACAGGGATGTGGATGGACTAAGACCCCCCCTTCCCTTTCCCAGACTACACCAGTGGGGGGCTGAGGGGAGCTTTTGGGACTCTCAGATAATTCTTTACAGGACTCCCATCCACATCTCCTGTGCTGAAGGAACCCCCCAAGGAGGAAGGGACATGGCTCACCTGGAGTTGCTTTGTAGCCACGCTCAGAATGACGTTTTTCTGCAGAGAGAGAACCAGCAGGTCAGAGCTGCCAGAGACACCCAGACACTACCTGGCCCCACCCTCTAGCGTGAAGCGGCCCTCTTGGGCTCCGATCCCCACCCCGGTAGATGCTCCTCTAGTTTTAACTGACTTCCAAAGGCTCCCTCAGGCAACCCGTGGTTCAAGAGAACGAAGGTGCCTCATTTACCCATGAGGACGAACCGAAAATCCTCCCAAGTATCAGAGCAGAGGTGGGGGTGGGGGAAAGGCCTGTGACCTGCCCCACCTTTGAGTGGGAGGTTTTTCCTGTTGGTTTCATGTCCTGTCATGTTTATTTAGTACGACTTTTGCTTATAGCCCAGCCCCCTTGAGTCCTGAGTTTAGAGAGAGATCGGGGGGGGGGGGGCTAGAAGTCGTTTACAACAGACTAATACTTCCCAGTCCACGTTCAAAATGCCTTTATGAGGGGATGGACTGTGGGCACTACAGATATGGCAGCACCCGGTGCCGCCACCACAGTCCTCGGGGGGAATCTACCACAAGAATCACCCCCCCCCCACACACACACCCCTTCTGCCCAGCCGAGGCACTCCCTGTTTACTTACTCAAGTAGTAGGCAACTCCAGCCCCCAGCAGGATGAGAGCAGCCAGGACCCCCAAAAGGACTCCCACAATGAGCCCCATGTTGGATGCTGAGGACGGAATGGAAGAAAAAATACCGTTATTCAGCCTGGCAGCAGCTCTCCAAGGCCTCAGGCCTTGCTTTTTCCAGACAAAGGAACTCAGGACCTTGGAAGTGTCAGGCGTTACTTTTAGGACCTCCTCTGTGTGCAACGACACACTCCACTCGAGAGTTCCTGCCCCTGCCCTGCTGCCAGGGAGGGGCCCCCAGAGCCTACACTCTGCCCTGACCCGCTCAGCCTCACTCTTTAACACAGGGGTACAAACAATGGGTTGATACCCCCAAGAAAGCACAGGGACCCACTGGGAGATGCTGCTGGAAACGGTGGGGGAGGGGCTTTTTCCGGAGCCTCCCCTTCCTCTATGGGCATCAATTCATCTTTTAGACTCTGCAAGTCCCCACCCCCTCCAAAGGGGGTCACAGCCTTTCCTCCCTCTGCCCAGTCTCTCACCTGGCTCCTCCCAGGCCAAGTCCAGTTTCTCCATCAGACTGTGGTGTCCCACCTGGCACCGGTAGCGGTCCCTGTTCTTGGGTTCCACCTCGATGCTGAGCCAAGTGTGGTAGGTCCCGTCCGAGTTGGGGACGACACCCCCCGTCAAAGTTTCCTGACTCCTGACCTCCCCGTCCTTCGTCCAGGTGATCTCGATCTCCTTGGGGTAGAAGCCATGAGCCCGGCAGATGAGGGTCTCCTCGCCACCGTAGCCCTCCTTACGTGCCACCTTCACCCTTGGGCGCTCTGTGGAAACGGTAGCACCATCCTGTGTTAACTCACCACATCACCTGAGCTGACAGACTTGAGGCTGGCCTTGAAGGGATCCCGGGGGTCATCCTGTCACACCCCAAACCTGGAGCATCTCCTAGAGATGAAACTCTCCACAGAAATGGATTCTCCAACATACTTTGAAATTAAAAGTCCGTCTTTCTCACTGAGACTCAGTGAGAAAGGTGGACTATAAATGACATAAATCAATCAATAAAATAAATAAATGGTGGTTCTGAGACTGGTCCAGGGAATTCCTTCAGGGTTTGGGGGCAAATATCTTCCTTAACCCATGTTTCATTTTTTTAAAATGATTTTTGTAGAGAAATGGGTTGTACTTTGGGGGTTTGGACTGTACCAAAGTCTCCACTGTTAGTTTTTAAAAGTTTTTCTCTCTCTTTCTCTCCAGACTTGCCCGCCCAGCCATCCTTGAGAAAGTTAACGGCCCCTGTGGCTGAAGGCAGCAACTAGCAGGGATTTGGGAGGTTTAGAAAGCTAGAAGGTCCCTTTCTTAAAACTTTCTGAAAAGATTTCTTTGGCCTGTCCAGAGGTGGGCAAACCGAGATGATAAAATCTCTTGGCACCAAGGGGAAGGTCTCTCCCTTATGGGCCGATTCCATCAAGCTAGGAGGATCTCTCACCTGGCCCCAGCAGGTGGCAGCTATTGACCACGTGGCAGGCTGTCGGCCTAATCCAGGATGCCAAAGTAAAGGGAGGTTTCTAGAAAGCTGTACCTTTTAAGTTACAGAGTCAGCCTTTGAATAGCATCAGCTAGGGTGCAATATAGAGTGAAGGACAGAGGAACTGCGTGTTTATGCCTTTCTTTTGGGATCCCTTCCTCAGTCGGTCGTCGTGCTTGAGAATACGCAGGCGCATGTTTTCTTTTTAATAAATGTGTTATCATTTCTAATGCTGATACTTGTTCCCTTGACCACAAAGACTTCCCAAGCTTGAATGTGCTATTTAAGTGGGCATCAGTAGAAGGGGGTGGTGCATTGGGAAACTGCAGGTCCCCCAGTGGTGCTCAAGTGCAGCAAGCAGTTCCTGTGGTAACCAGATGCTGGGTAGCTGGGTAGCAGGAGACTCAAGCACAAGGTGGGGCCTTCGAATGGCAAGCCAGGGAGAGGGGAGCTGTGAGCCTCGATCCTCTCAGTGGACAATTCCTACAAAGGCCAGGGGGTGGCAGTAGTGTACCAAAATAAACTCCCTTCGGGGTCCAGAAAGCCGGGAGAGTGGCAGGTTGCCAGGTGGAAACTTGGGAGAGCTGCTAGCGCCCAGATGCCTCGGATGGCAAGTCACAGCAGTGCCCAAAGGTCAGTGGGGCTGTTCCACCACAATGCTTAATATTCATGTGAACCAATCAAGAATAACCCCCCAATAAGCGCGCGCACACACTGCTGCTGTGGTGCAGATAGAGGATTCCTCCTGTTTTCTGCATGCTATCTTTCAAAACTGACTGACAGTCCAAAGAACACACCCACATATACTGATCTAACACTTCCAGCTGCAGAGACCCTAGGGCACAAAAACAAAGATCCAAGGACTCGTGGATCCTTACAACTTTTAAGAGGAATAATTTAAAACACACTTTTAAACCACCAATTAAATCCATATCCATGGAGAGCTCTTTTTTAAAAGGATCCAGGGCTCCATGGCACAAAAATCTGGAACCAAGGAACGGACCCTTATGGATGTTCACAGTTTTTACATGAAGTCCCAAAAAACCACTGCCACATCAAATTCCACAGAGTGCATAGCAAGAAGCACAGACCCAGCACTCCATGCTCAATCCTTATGGTGCAAAAACATGAATTCAACTCACAGATCCTTCTGAATTCATATGATTCTGACACTGAGACATCTCCAGGTCAAAAGAGGACTCCGGTGACAATTGAAAGATTAACAAAACGTACAAGTGCAGAAACTGTCGTGTGTCAGAGCCAAGGTGGAGAGATCTCTGACTCATGAAAGCTTCTCCTGAACTAAACTGTGTTAGTCTCTAAAGTCCCACCAGACTCCTGCTTCATTTTGCTGCTACAAATGAACATGGCTGTTTACCTGGAAACAGCACCATCAGACCCCAGTCTACAGACGATAACAGAGAAATCATGGGTCCACCACTTTACACTGTCACGATGGTAGAAAAATGCATTAAAACAGGTGCATCCTTAAGATTTTTACATGGACTATATCAAAACAGACCATCAATTAACACGTAGTATTAGTATCCATGAACTGAGATGCGAAAAAAATTCCCCCCCACCCCGGCTCCTCACCTGTCCTCTGCAAAGTCTCCTGCCCGTACTCCAGGTACTTCTGCAGCCACTCAATGCATTCTTTCTCCAGGTAGACCTTGTGGCTCTTGGAATAGTCCTGGTGGGGGTCCAGTTTGCTCTTGGAGATCTCGGCTTCGCGTGTGACGGCTATCCAGGTGAGGGTCTCCTTGTCAAAGCTGATGAAGTCCTCCCCGTCATAGCCGAACTGCCAATAACCCCTTCTAGGCCACCCTTCCGGCCCCACCTCACAGCCGTACATGAGCTGCAGGGTGTGTAGCCCTGGAAGAGACAAGCAGAGAAGGGGTGGTTTGTGTACGGGGGTCTGTCTCCACTTTAAGGAAAGTGACAGGGAAAGGGGGGCTTGAAGCATGATGGCTGCAGCCTGCCCTCCCCCTCCCTTCCATCCCTTCCCCACAAGGCAAACCCCTCCTCCATCATGGTTTCCCTCAACTTCAAGGGAGGGGCTTCCCAGAAGGTGCTTCACATGCCCCCCTTGCCCTGCAGTGACTTGTTTCCTAGGTGGAGAAAAGCAATGGGGGGGGGGTTAGCCAGATGTGCTTAGAGCAGCCTCCGTGCGTGTGTACTAATTTATTAATTTTATTAACGTTCCTTATAATCCAGTAAGACTCAAGGTTGATTAGAGGACCAGTCAGTACAATCAACAGCTGGGGCATTCAATAAACCTCTTTCTCTGGCCAGTTACATTGAAAGCCCTTTGAGGTGTGCGCTTGGCAATTGTTGTCCTTGCGTTTTCAGGTAAAGGGGGGGCGGCTCCAGTCAGGGTCTCAGGGTCTCACAGGGCCTTCCTCCTTCTGTTCTTTCTGTGCCCCCCCCCACACTTCTGCCCACAGACTGTGCCGAGAGGGGCCCTCCAGCCCTTGAAAATGGTGTTAGTTTGGGGTGTGTGTGGACTAGTTATAGGAGGAAATGGGTGCAGAGAAAAGTGGAGGGAACCTTCCCCAAGTACTGTCCTAACCACAGGTCTTGGGTCTATGATTCCACCTTTTCTTTGGGGGGGGGGGGGTCAGTCTTTTTCTTGTAGGGGATATTGGATGTTTTTTCTCCCTCCTCTTCTACACAGCACTGCCCATGTAGCCTCTTCCCCCATTGCCGTCTTGAAGGGCCCCGTCTCAGTGGGTCAGTCTAGATGTTCTCTGGAGATGCCTGAGTGGTGGCAGCCCCTTACCCTTACCCTTCCTCTAAGGCAGTGCTTCCCAAATAGGGTTCTGAGGGAAACTGTCAGGGGTTCTGTGAGAAATTGTGGAATAAATCAATAAAAATTTTGAAATGTTGCAATAAATACCAAATATCACTGAAAATAGCACAGGTACTAAGGTTACATTTAGCTTATTGTGCCTGCATTCATTTTGTGTTGTTACAGAGCACCGACAACACAAGTGACAATAATTTAGCAGTAACTGAATTGTGCTGCCTGCCAGCAACTTTTTCCGGCCCATAAACATTTTCATAGATAGGGGCTCCTCAGGATTTGAAAATCTGATTTAGGGGTTCCTCCATGGAAACATGTGTGGAAACAGTGGTCTAAGGGAACGTTTCCAGCAAGGAAGGCATCTTTGCTCCCTCATTCTACAACTTCTACGGAAGGGAGAGATGGGGGAAGGGATTACCTCACCCACTCCCCTTTTCGCCTCCCCCCTTTCTGATGATGTGCAAAGGGGAGGGGGCGTCTTGTCTCCTGGGAGGAGCCCCCCACCTTTTCCTTACCTCCTGAGCAGCAGACCTTCCCCCTTCACTTGAACTGGGGTGGGGGAGACACTGTGGCCGGCCCTTCCTACGCCCCACTCACCTGGGCCATTGCTCTGGTTGTAGCGAAGCTGAAGCGCTGCCAGATCTGCTCTGAAAATGTCCTCGTTGTGCTGCAGGACCTGACTCTCTGATCCCCAGTACCAAGGATTGTCCGTCTCCACCTTCCACATCCAGGGCACTACGGGCACCTTCCTCTTGGTGTTGATGTCATAGCGAGTGATGGGCTGTTCGTCCACATAGGCCAGAGCCATGAACCGGGGCAGCCCCTGGCTGGGCTCAGACACCACCGTGTAGAAATTCCGCATGGAGTGCGAGGAGGAGTCTGGAGCAGGGGAGAGACCGAAGGGAGCAGCGTTTAAGGGGACGGCAGGAGAGGAAGGAAACTCCCAAACCTCAGTCCCTGATCCAGAGACCCAGGCTGTAGGAGGGGGTAGGGAAACTAAACAGGAGAGGAGAACAAAAAGTGGCACAAGGGACTTCAAGGAATGGGAGGAGGGGTTTAAAATATTCTTAGGGGGCTGATAAGAAAGCTCAGCCTGGAGAGTCCCTGCCAGCAAGCAAAGGGGAAGACTCTGTCATGGCACCCAAGGAAGGCCTCAGCCATTTGCCTCCCCGGACGCAGGGTTGGCGTTGAGCACTCAGCAAAAAGGATCATCCGCTTGGCTCGGCCTAGGTTGCCAGACTCCAGGTGGCACCTGGAGATGTCCCAGAATTACAACGGATCCCAACCCATACAAACTAAACCCTGTTGTGTTTAATAAAGAATCCAGAAGCACCTTTAAGACTAACCAACTTATTTGTAGCATAAGCTTTCAAGAGCCACAGATGCATGCATCTGATGAAGACAGCTGTGGCTCTCAAAAGCTTACGCTACAACAAAATTGGTTAGCCTTAAAGGTGCTACTGGACTTTTTACTATTTTACTACTACAGACTAACACAGCTAACTCCTCTGGACCTATTGCGTTTGTCCATTAAATGTCCTAGCTGTTGTTCTTACTAACTTTGCATTGTGCAGTCTGCCTCGGGTCTCAGCAAGAAAGGCTGACTAGCAACATAAATAAATCTTCAGCCAACAGAGATCAGCTCCCTTGGAGAAAACGTCCTTATGCCCCCCTTCCCCAAACGTCACCCCAAATCTCCAGGGATTTCTCAAACATGAGTTGGCAACCCCTAGCTTGGCCTGCGAGGTGCACCTCAGAGGAACAGCAGCGGGAGAGAGGCAGAGGTTCGTGGGTCTGTTGTGGGGCGGGAGAGAGGCAGAGGTTCGTGGGTGTGTTGCGGGAAATGCTGCCGGAACGAAGAAATTCACAGGGGGAAATTTCACCGCTTCCCCAACGGTCAGAAACCAAAGTGACTCCTTGGGAGCCTCCCCCCGCTTTAGAAAAGAAGCTCCCCGGGGAGCCCCCCCTCGCCCCATACAGGCAAACTTCGAGGGCAGTGGGTCCCAACCAAGGGCAACTCGTACACGGGAGTCACGGAGTTCAGACGTCCCGTGGGGGCGGACGCCAATTACGGCGCTTCTCTCGTTTCCTATGAATTCTCCTCCCGCTGCCAGACTTTTTTGCTCCAATCTGGAGCCAGAGAAGGGGACTGCGCGCGGCCCCTGCCCCGAAGCGCTTACAAAACACGCGACTTATAGAAAAGGGGTTTTGCAAAGAGCTCCCGGTGGAGAAACCCCAAATCCTGCCCCTGTTTTGGGGCCAAGGCCTGTACAGAGGGGGCTCCCCCCTCCCGCCCTCTGCGCCCTATCCCGGGACAAACTCTGCCCTCCTGCACGTGGGCCCCCGCGTGCACTCACCGGAGCACCCCGCCAGCAGGAGGGCGACTCCCCCCAGGAGCAGGAGGCGCCGCTGGAGCGAATTCATGTCGGATCGCGGAAGCGCCACATCCCCTTTGCAACGCGCTCAGCGCGGACTTGCGAGAGTCCCCCGGGGGAAGAGGCGGACGAGAGCCGGGATTGGCTGAGGGGGACATATTCCTCCAATCGCAAAAAGGCGCTCTGTCTTCGTCACCGGTCGCTGGGCAGATCGGCTGCCGGCAGCCTGACGACCGGGAATAGAAAGCGAGAGCGGCTGCTGACGCCGCTGGGACATTCCCCGCCCGCCCACCGGGGAGACCCAAATGGGGGTGGGGGGCAGATGGGCGCGCGCGCCCCCGCGGGAGGAAGCGGGGCAAAGGCGCCCCATTGCCTGGGAAGCCTTTGCAAAACGCCGCAGGAGAAGCTCCAAGTGGGTGGGTAACGCCGGACCCCGGGAAGGCGGCCGAACCCGAAGTGAGGGGCTGGGGAAGAAATCCGAGTTTCTCTTCCTTGAGCCCACCAGGGAAACAGGCTCTGTGCAGGGCGGGAGGGGGGTCCCTTGGTTCGTGCAGGGGTCGAGAAGGGGAACCCAGCAGGGGAGAGGTCAAGTGGGGAGTGAAGCTAATCCACCCCACCCTCCCCTGCTAAATCAAAAAGAGTCCAGTAGCACCTTTAAGACTAACCAATTTTATTGTAGTATAAGCTTTCGAGAATCAAGTTCTCTTCGTCAGATGCATGGAGGGCAAGAAGAAACTGGTCAGATATAGAAGGGGAGGAGAGAGAAGAGACAAGTGGGGGGGGGAAGGGGAGGGTGCAACCAAAACATTCCTTTGCTAGTATATGTAAACATCTCCTTTTGGTGCGGGGATCAGTTGGCTTCAAAGGAGTTTGCCCTGTTAGTTTGTAGCAGCCAAACAGCTAGACCATCCAATTCCAATGCAGTATGGGCGTTCGATAACCACAGCTCTCCCTGCCAGATGCATCTGACAAAGAGATCTGTGGTTCCCAAAAGCCCACGCCAGGTGCCACTGAGCTCCCCCAGACCCCGCCTCTGTAAAGGAAATCTGTTACCTGTGATAATGTGATAACCATTCATAGTCCCTATTCAGTCCCAGCTTGACAGAGTCAAATTTGCATATGAATTCCAGTTCAGCAGCCTCCCATCTGTCATGTCTGGGGCCCATCCATGCCAGTTTTAATTCTGTTCTGCTGAACACAGCGTATCTTGTTATAGCTCAATATCACTTTGCTAGTTTCCTCAGGCTTTCACAGGTGTTTATCTGTTGGACTGTAACAGCGTCCAGTGTTTATGACTTTGTGCTCATTCCCAGACAGTGTTGTGTCTTGCCTCCTAGTAGCTCAACGTGATATCACAAATATGTGAAATGTTCTCACACCAAGAGAGCACCAAAGTATTGTTTATGGTTGGGAGCGGGGAGAAAGGGGTAAACTAGAAGGGTAAAAGAGAAGTTTCTCTCACATGATGTTATTCCTGTCAACTTCTGCTCATGCTGCTTAGATGCCTGCCTTGCTTCTAAGTAGACCTATGGACCTGTATATGGAAAGGATTTGATTTCTGAATAAAAGCCATTTTGACCAAGAACTTGTGTCTTACTGCAAATGGGCCGGAGATCTGCCTGCTGTATCCTGTCATCCATAGCCTGACACTGTCCCCCAAAGGCTCCCTAAGGGTTTTATGTGACCCCTCTATGAACATGTCTCGTTGCCCTGGACCAATAGGATATATTTTTGAGTACCTGGCATGCTTTGGTGAGCAGTGAGGAGCATGCCCTCAAGTCATAGCTGATTTATGGCGACTCCTGGCAGGGTTTCCATGGCAAGAGACTAACAGAGGTGGTTTGCCATTGCCTTCCTCTGCAGCCCTGGTCTTCTTCGGAGGCCTCCCATCCAATTACTAACCAAGGCCGGCCTTGCTTAGCTTCTGAGATCTGACGTGATCAGGCTCACCTGAGCTGTGAGATGCTACTACAAATACCTGGACTCAACAGGGAGTACTCCATTGTTGTGCAAACACAACAAAGCGCCTAACTTTCCGCTCGTGCATCTTATGAACTCAAATCCCTTTCTTATCGATCCTGGGTGATGAGCTGAGGGGGGATCACATGATACCTTTAGAGACCTCTCGGAGTCTCACATGTGGTAGAAATTCCAGCGCAAAGGGAGGTGGGACTTAGGCCCCCCAGAAGGGGGGGATAGGGCGCCTGTCAGTTTTGTGATGTGGGAGGTATGCCCCCTTCTCATAGAAATCATGCTGGGTTTTGTTTCTTTGCATTTTGCAATGTTATTTCATCTCAAGAATTATTTCTGCATCAATGAAATTACTTAGGAATGAAGTTCATGTTTCGTGGAGGCGTGCGTTTGTCGTTGAAGGAACATATAACAGTGTTTGGTGGGAAATTCTCAGTCAAACAGCAAACCAACTTACAAGCTATTACAGCAGCAGCTGAATCTAGTAAAAATTCTTGGTAAAACAAAATAATGCAGTAGGCCTGGGAAGGTGGCGAGTTCATTCCTTTGAATGCGTAGATCTATGCAACACATAACAGCACGGCTCTTGGAGCTCAGTCAGGACCCCTGAAGATGCATTCTCAATCCGGACGGTCTTATTAAGTAGAGGATGGGCCGCATCCAGCTCCCATGAAGAAAGAAGATCCCCATCTTGCACGCTCTTGAGGGATGCAGCCTGGCTGTCAACATGTTAAGGGGGAAAAACCACAGGCGTTAGACGTGTTCTTCTGGGTCACGAAGAGAGGCACACCTTGGCCTTGGTATTTCAGCAGCCAAATTCTCCATTTCCCAGGCAAGCCCTTCTTGGCCCGATCCCTGATTGCAGAGAGGTGGGTCCAGACTGCTGCCCAGCACCAAACAGTAAGGATTCTTGGCTACCTAACAGAAAAGAAGGTGGTTCAATGATTTGTTCGGGTTTTTGTGGAAAGGCCTTTTTTACAATTTTGGAGATCTGTTACCCGAATGCCTGCAGCAACTGTTCTGGGCCCTGGTTGTGAGAGACTATCTGCCTTCCGTTCTCGACACCACAGGCACTATTTCTATCTTTCCTGTTTTCGAAGAGCGGACTTTTCAATTTCAGCCACAGTCTTGATTGCTTGCGATCTCTGCAGGCTGACGGGGGCAGAGACCTGGATTTCTCCCAGCCTATCAGGAGTCTCCTTTTTTCATCTCAAAACGACACTGTGAGGCGGGCTAAGATGAGAAACAGCCATGTGCCTGCCAGAGGTCTCCTCATGAGCAACAGGACGGACTGGCGAGGGGTGTGTGCAAAGCTTGAACCTCTGAGACTCAGGCTCCATTTTGCCATCCTTGCCAGATGCCCCCCTCTCCCCCCTCCCACAGTGCCATGGCCAAGGGTTGGGTGTGCAATTGCCTTCATTCTGCCAGGGCACCCATGACTGGTGCATTTAGTACCTACAGCAATGAGGCACTTTTCAAAAATATTTTTAAAAACCAGCCTTACCTGGTCCCACCCCCATGGGTCAGTAATGACTAAGTGCTTGCACAAGGGACGACCTTTTCCTTTTTTTAACCTGAGATCTAATCAGCAAAAGTGGCATATAGGTACAAATCCTGCTGCAAATGGAAGGAGGGCAGTTTTGTCGGCAGAGAGGGAGCAAGAGCAGGGCTAGGCCTCCCCAAGGGTCTCCCAAGACTGCAGCTCCAGGGAGATAGAGATGGGGGGGCTGACATTTCCCCTCCCTTCTGTCCCCCCCCTGGTTCAGCAGCGCCATCTGCTGGTCATTTCCTGCCCTGTCATAGACAGCATCAGGCGGTTTCTGAGCAATTGTCACCAGGGCAGTTGGAATCTTGGGATGTGAGTCAGCAGGAACGTCAGCAGCGACTCTAGAAACCTCTGACTCACTCTTACCACGAATTCTAAACCCCTGCAGGAGAGACAGATGCATAAAGAGAGTTTAAAACAGGCCTTTTTGAACCCCTGGTCCTGGGTTCACTTTCGACTCGCCCCAAGATACCAATATTTATGCTTTCATTGATTGGTTAGAGTTACAAGCACCCAAAACAGGAAGAAAGCCTCCGTGAGTGTTCATCACCCCCACAATCCATCATCTCCACAACAACCCTGCAAGGTAGATGTGGCTGAGAGATGGCGATCGGCCCAAGGTTGCTCAGCAATTTGAACCCGGGGTCCCTCCAGCTTTCCACACTGGCTCTCTATAGCACTCCACACAGAACTGACTGCAATAATTAAAAAAAACATTTTGTGATTTAACCTTCCTTTGATGTTTAGTTTTTTAATGCAAGAACGCTCCCTTTCTTCCTTCCCACTGCACGACAGGAGCAAACTGAATTATTAGGAATTCAAAGGTCTGTACCTTCATCAAAATCAAGGCAAGGGGTCCCACTTAGGCGTTCTCACGGCCGCTTAGGAAAGGTGCTCAAACTATCTCTGTTTCCCAGGCTGGTTTCTTTTTTCTGGTCACCTGTAAATTTTCATCTTTGGGTAACCCTTGTTGAAATTCCCCCCTTCTCTGCTTCAGCTGTCCTGAAAGTTCAAGTGTCTGAGAGGGGCCTGGATGCGTCGTCATCTTTAGCACACGCACCCACACTACTATTCATGTGCCTGAACATGATGGCCCCATGTGGCGTACAGCCAGTTGTTTTCCACACGGCAGCTGCTGGGATGGCTTCTGGACTGCCCACAGAAGGCGAACATGTGTGTTGAGTCATAGATCCAGAGGAGTTAGCCGTGTTAGTCTGTAGTAGCAAAATCAAAAAGAGTCCAGTAGCACCTTTAAGACTAACCAATTTTATTATAGCATAAGCTTTCGAGAATCAAGTTCTCTTCATCAGATGCCTGATCAAAACTGGGCAGATACAGAAGAGGAGGGGGAAAGAGAGAGAAAAGGGAGGGGGCATAAATCACAAGAAGACAGAATGCAATTAGCATAGAGGCAATCAAAACATTCCTTTGCTTGGAAATGTAAACATCTCCTTTTGGTGTGCAGTCAGTTTGTAGCAGTGAAGGTATCCAATTCTTATGTAGTATAAGCCTTCGGTAACCACAGCTCTCCCTGCCAGTTGCATCTGACAAAGAGAACTGTGGTCCCCGAAAGCCCACACCAGGCGTCACTGGGCTCCCCCAGATCACGCCTCTGTAAAGAGAATCTGTTACCTGTGGTAATGTGATAACCATTCATAGTCTCTATTCAGTCCCCGCTTGACAGAGTCAAATTTGCATATGAATTCCAATTCAGCAGCCTCCCGTTGGATTTTGTTTTTGAAGGGTTTCTGTTGAACTACAGTGACCTTTAAGTCTTTGGTGGAATGTCCTGGTAGATTGAAGTGTTCTCCCACTGGTTTTTGGACGTTTCCATTTCTAATGTCAGATTTGTGTCCATTTATTCTTTTGCGTAGAGGTTGGCTGGTTTGTCCAATGTACAGAGCAGAAGGACATTGTTGGCACATGAGGGCATATATCAGATTGGAGGATGAGCAGCTGTAAGAGCCAGAGACAGTGTAGTTGATGCCATTGGGTCCTGTAATTGTATTCCCTGGGTAGATATAGGGGCAGAGCTGGCATCTGGGTCTGTTGCAGGGCCTGGTACCTGTGCTTGTGACTCTGCTGGCCGATTCATGGTTGTGAGTGAGAAGTCGTTTAAGATTGGGGGGCTGTCTGTAGGCAAGGAAAGGTCTTCCACCCAGGGCTTCTGAGAGAGAGGTATCATTTTCCAGGATGGGTTGTAGCTCACTGATGATACGTTGGATGGGTTTGAGCTGGGAGCTATAGGTGACAACCAGTGGTGTTCTGTTGTTAGTTCCTTTAGGTTTGTCCTGGAGCAGACTGTTTCTGGGTACTAGTCTGGCCCTGTTGATTTGTTTCTTCACTTCATTTGGTGGGTACTGTAGTCCCCAAAATGCTTGTTGTAAATCTCTTAAGTGTGAGTCTCGGTCGAGAGCATTGGAGCAGATACGGTTGTAACGTAAGGCTTGGCTGTAGACAATAGACCGAGTGGTATGTTTAGGGTGGAAGCTGGAGGCATGTAGATATGAGTATCGGTCTGTTGGTTTCCGGTATAAGGTGGTATTTATTCGTCCATTATGTAGTTGTACAGTGGTGTCCAGGAAGTGTACCTGTTGTGTAGAGTGGTCCAGGCTTAGGTTGATAGTAGGGTGAAAGTTATTGAGGTCCTGATGAAATCTCTCAAGGGCTTCCTTCCCATGGGTCCAAATGATGAAGATGTCATCCAGGAATCTTAAGTATAGTAGTGGTTCCAGTGGATGGGAGCTGAGGAAGCGTTGCTCTAAGTCCACCATGAATATGTTAGCATATTGTGGTGCCATGCGTGTGCCCATGGCTGTGCCATTAACCTGTAGATATAAGTTGTCACCAAATTCGAAGTAATTGTGAGTGAGTACGAAGTGACAAAGTTCAGTGGCGAGGTGTGCTGTGGTTTTGTCCGTGATAATATTCCGTATGGCTTGCAGTCCATCTGCATGTGGGATATTGGTGTACAGGGCCTCCACATCCATGGTTGCTAGGATGGTGTCATCTGGTAGGTTGTCAATGGACTGTATTTTCCTGAGGAAGTCAGTGGTGTCCCGTAAGTAGCTGCGTGTGCTGGTGGCATAGGGCCTGAGGATAGAGTCCATGTATCCCGAGACTCCTACTGTGATGGTGCATTTTCCTGAAACAATTGGGCGTCCTGGGTTACCTGGTTGGTGGATTTTGGGTAGTAGGTAGAATCTTCCTGGTCGTGGTTCCTGGGGTGTGTCCATATGGATGCATTCTTGTATGTCCATGGGGAGTGTTTTTAATATTTTATTGAGTTCCCTTTTGTATTGTTCAGTGGGGTCAGAAGGTAGTATTTTATAGAATGTTGTGTTGGAGAGTTGTCTTTCTGCTTCTTGTATATAATTTTGTTTATCCATGATGACAACTGCTCCGCTGTGTGTTGAGTGTTTCTTTAACCAAAAGAACACACAGGCACCCTCCTCGCTTTTGAAATAGGCGACGGCAAGTGGCCGCCAAATATCTGAATATAACATGTGGTTTGGCGCATGCTCCCCACCAGAGAATGACGAAAAGAATATGAACATCTCCTGTTTTTTTATCTGTGAAGCCATTCTTTGAGGTCCTTTAGATAGACCTTTGGATGGAGAGGCCAGGAATCGCACCCGAGGCCTTTTGCCTGCAAAGACGTCTCTTCTAATGAATCATGCCTTGCCTGCTTCCCACATTATAGTGTTTTGTTTCATGTCAACAGTGAAGCTGACTGAAAACAAACAAACCATAAAAGTCACCCAAAGCAACGCCCACTTCAAACAAAAGGGGCTGCCAGCCAGGTGACCTTCGGCCGCTTCTTCTCTCTGAGCTGTCTCACCCACGTAACAGAGCTGTTGAGAGCCTAGCAGAGAAGAGGATCCAGGGACAAAATATGGGTTTGAAACGTGCTGGGTGGGTTTTGAATGCCTGAGAAAGTCCAGAGAAGTTTCCACCTGGTCCCTACATCTTTAACAGAACCGATGGCAGGCCTGAACTGGCACATAGCACAGCGTCTACGGACAGAGGCCATCCCGCAGATATGTGGGTCCTAGGACGCGAAACGCTTCCGAAGGCATCAGCACCACTTCAGATGGGGCCCAGAAACAAGCAAGCAGCCCGAGCCCCTCCTGCGTTTTCTCGCATGCCCAGAAAGAAGGGGGTTCCTCTTTCCGTTTAAAAGTTGGCAGGGCTGAAACACGGACGAGGGGCGCGCAGGCAAGGGAGCAGAGCTGCTTGCAATCCGGAACGGCGCTCAGTGCCGAGGTGCACGGCCACGTTCGTCTGACTGACGCCCCGAGGATTCGTTTGTTGTCAGTTCCACACACAAGTATGCAAACACGAGAAAACTCACAAGTCTCTCCTCCTCCTGGGCACGGAGGCGTTTTTGCTGGAGCTCCGGCGCCCTCTGCTGTCCGAAGAAGGAAAGGCCGTTCTCCGGGAGTATGAAGGCAGATCACGAAGTTTAGCAATGCAATGGAAGCAGTATAGGCAATACTAAGCGTTGTAACAAGATTGCATTACAGCCTAAGGCATGACATAAGAAACGCACATATTTCCGGTACTGAAGGTCCTACCTGACCAAGAGTTCTGTGGGACGCCAAGGCTTGCAGTAGCTCATTTGTGACATTTTTGTCGGACAACCCCCCCTCCCATTTCTCTGTGGACCATCCTGCCTCAACAATCTCACAAAAGTCCAGTGGCACCTTGAAAAGAACATTTATTTTGACACTAAGGTTCCACACCACTCACCAACTCCATTGTTTGTTGTGCTCTCAATATTATTTTAGAGCCATACTCTTCCTACCTCCTTTCAAGAGTCACACTCCCACCCTGGAAATCTAGTTGGTTTCTAAGGTGGTTCTGGACCCAAATCTTGATATTCTGCTACTGACCAGCACAGTTACCCTCCTGATTTTATCAGAAAATCCCAAATATATTTGGCCATTTTTCCTTACAGAGGACTGGAGGGCATTTTTCAAGTAAAGTTCCCCAGTTTGCAGGGAACCTAGTCCTTCCTTAACCCAGCTGGTATTATTAGCAGAGCAGGTGTTAATGGCCACTCCCCCACCTTAACTCAGCTGGTATTAGGAGCAGAGTAGGTGGCAATGCCCACTCCCTCCCACTTCTGCCAGCTGGGATGAGTGGAGGCAGAAGCAATGCCTGCCCCCCTGCCATAACCCAGTTGAGATTAGGAGTGGAGCAGGTAGCTGGGATCAGGTGCAGACCAGGAGGTAATGCCCTTCTTTTCACCCAGCTGGGATAAGGAGCAGAGCAGGTGGCAGTACTCACTCCCTTCAACCTACCGAAATACGGCACTGAGCAGGCAGCCATACCCACCCCCTTCACCCATCTGTAATCAGGAGGCAATGCCCGTTTCCCCTTCACCTGTCTGTGATCAGGAGTGGAGCAGGTGGCTATGCCACCCCTCTTTACCCAGCCTGTATCAGGCGTGGATCAGGTAGCAAAGCCCCCCACCCGTTCATGTGACCGAGATCAGGCGTGGAGCAGGAAGCAATGCCCGTTCCCCCTTCACCCAGCTGGAATCAGGTGTGGAGCAGGTCACAATGCCCTCCCCCCCTTTACCTGACCTGTACCAGGCATGGAGCAGGTAGCAAAGCCCACTCCCTTCACGTGGCCGAGCTCATGCATGGAGCAGGTGGCTGTCGCCACGATCAGTGATGGCAGAGGAGGGAATGCCTTCATATCCGCCCTCCCCTTTCTAGATCGCCTTGTATTTTTTCCCCACAACAGGCTTTGTTTCTAGTCTTAAATAAAAGGAGCCGTAAGGACTCTCAGCAAAATACTACACATTTGTCCAAACAAAAAGCAAGACTCTTGGCTTCTAAAAGGCTTATTTATTTATGTAATTAATCTTATAGTCCGCTTGCCCTACAAGAGGGATCAGAGCAGATTAGAGTCATAATATAAAGAGAAAACATAGCAGCATAAAGCCGTATAAAAACATCAATATAAAGCTTGATAAAAAACAGCAACAAACCTGTGGAGCAAGGTAATAATAATAATAACAACAACAACAACAACAACAACATTCGATTTATATACCGCCCTTCAGGATGACTCAACACCCACTCAGAGTGGTTTACAAAGTATGTCATTATTATCCCCACAACAAAACACCCTGTGAGGTGGGTGGGGCTGAGAGAGCTCCTAGAAGCTGTGACTGAGCCAAGGTCACCCAGCTGGCTTCAAGTGGAGGAGTGGGGAATCAAACCCAGCTCTCCAGATTAGAGTCCTGCGCTCTTAACCGCTACACCAAACTGGTAGCCAGTTGATAATAAGCAGCAGAACCAGAGGGGCATATGACCTCCTATGGCAGGAGGCTGGTTGGATGGCTTGCCCACCTCAACCACCATATACCTGGCGGAACATCTCTGTCTTACAGGTCCGGTGGAATGATAAAAAGTTCCTGTTCTGCCCACATCTCCATAGACAGAGAGTTCCACCAGGTTGGTGCCAGGGCTGAAAAAATCCAGGTCCTAGCTGAGGCAAGGCAAACCTTCTTGGGGCTAAGGATCACTAATAGATGTTTATCTGCTGAGCGGAGCAACTTCTGGAGAACTTATGGTGAGAGGCGGTCCCGCAAGTATGCCAGTCCCAGTCTACCAGGGGCATTAAAGGTTGCTGCACAAACTTCTGTATCTTGTCTTGTTTTGGCTCAATTAGTAAAGGAGTCCCATGAGAGAGATAAGCATAGGCCTTTTTATTTGTTACTTATAAGCAAGGAAGAACAATGCAGTTAACCAACCAGGTAAAGAAAAGCTCCTTGGACTGATTAGTTCTTCGGAGCTCTGACGCTACAGCATAAGAATTTATACCTTTTGGTCCAGTGGCATAAGTTATATAAGCTGCAGCCTTGAAACTGCATTGGTCAAGCAAATGACTATGCCAATGGTCTGACTGTCTCATGTTGGCAGAACAATTCTAAGCCTTATCGCAATATGCATACTTTCTTAATTAAGATTGCTCAACACTTCAAGGATGCTCAGAGAACATCTTCTGTCTTTCTCACACTTTCGCTTTCATAAAGGTCATATTATTTCCTGTCCTTTTGGCATCTGAATGTCGCTTGGGCAAACCTTGTACTTTACAGGCAGAGATTGCTTCTCTGGATTCCATGGGAGGGGAGCGCTCTTCCTTCCCAAGGAATGTGTTTGAAGTTGCATTTAGCACCCCATTCCCCTTGCTCTGGGACTCCTTCTCAGCCTTGAAAAGTACTGCTAATCTAATTATCTCACAGCCAGCTTCCTCCTTTCAGTGGCTCACTTTGTTGGCCACCTCCATAGTCCAAGGTTTGGCCGCTATCCTTGGTTGCTTAAGAGTAGCTATTCAAATTTTCCCTTCTGCAGCTGGTCTGTCTTTCTATTCTCTTTTTTTGCTACATATGGCATGAACAACTTTACAAAGAAGTTTTCCTTGTCAGCCTATAAACGGTGTCCAGCTAACAGTGAGTACACGTGCAGGTGTAACTACCTTATAGCTAGCTTCACAGTGACTGGTCTCAGTCTTCACAGTGACTGACATACATAAAAACAGTGTTTCACTTACTGTAACTGTTGTTCATCTAGGTCTTCCGTGCAGGCACACATGGGACTGCGCATGCGCAGGCCTGCCGATACCGGAGATTTCCAAAGCTCAACAAACACCAGGGGGCGTTCTCGCCTCTTTGCACGCATGCGCGGCCGTCTTCCCGCCGAAACAGCTCCTAAGAGGCAGAGCGCCCCTCACATACCCTCAGTCCTCTTTCGCCGCCCCCTGCAAGGTAAGTACCAAGAGAGTCAGCGGGGAAGGAGGGAAGGCATGTGTGCCTGAACGGAAGACCTAGATGAACAACGGTTACGGTAAGTGAAACACTGTTTTTCATCTACGGTCTTCCTGTGCAGTCCCACATGGGAAGATTACAAAGCTTAATACCTGGGTGGACGTGTCACAGATTTTATTATTATTATCATCATACTTTTCTTTTCTTTTTTACAGAAACATTGACTGAAGAACTGCTGTGCCCACTGCAGTCTCTTTCCTGTCCAGGATGTCCAACACGTAGTGTTTCACAAACGTCTCAGCTGAGGCCTACGTCGCCACTCTACAGATGTCATGAAGAGAGACATCCTTCAGGAGAGCCGCAGACGATGCTTGGGACCTCGTAGAGTGGGCATGCACCTCCAGGGGACAAGGTAGGTTTTATAACAGGTCAAAATAGCTTGTACAACCCACCGGGATATAGTCTGCAAAGATGCTTTCATCCCCTTCTTCTGTCCCGCAAAACACACAAACAGATTGGAATCAATCCTAAAAGATTTTGCCCTATCCAAATAAAACAGGATTGCCCTACAGACATCCAAAGAGTGCAGGGCCTTCTCTGCCTCCGATGTCTCTGTATGAAAAAAGACTGGTAAAATTATATCTTGAGCTAGGTGGAAGCTAGATACTACCTTTGGTAAAAAAATCTACCTTAGTCCTAAGGACCACCTTCTCATTATGGAACTTTAAATATGGGGGATCGCAGGACAATGCCGCCAATTCCCCTACCCTCCTAGCTGATGTTATAGCGACCAGGAAAGCCACCTTTAGGGACAAAAAACGTAAAGGGCACGAAGCTAAAGGCTCAAAAGGTTTAGTCATCAAACGTGACAAAACTAAAAGTAATTACCACTGCGGGAAATGGTCCTCACCGGAGGAAAAAGATTATTTAACTCCTTCAAAAACAGTTTAGATGCATAATGAGAGAACACCGACTTTCGGTCTATAGGAGGGTGAAAAGCGGAGATAGCCGCTAGGTACACTTTCACAGAGCTGTTAGCCAACCCTCTCTGCTTAATCTCCCATAAATAATCCAGAATCTCGGATAGGGAAGACTGAAAAGGATCTGATCCCCTTTGTCGGCACCACACAGTAAACTTATCCCACTTAAGCATATAAGAGTGTCTAGTAGATAGCCTTCTGGCATTTTCTAACACGTGAGTCACTGCAGTGGAAAAAGAGAGTCCTGACTGATCAGCCATGCTGTCAATCTGAGTTTCTCGATGTTGTGGTGGAAGATCCCACTCCAGGACAACAGGTCTGGAACCAGTGGGAATCTGAGTGACTGACTCTGTAGTTGTAGGAGGGTGTGGAACCACGGCTGACGGGCCCAAAACGGGGCTACCAAGATGACAGACGTCCTGTCCCTCTGGATCTTGCTGAGAGCCCTGGCCAGAAGTGGGAATGGGGGGAATGCATAGAACAGGTGACCCGACCACTCGAGTTGAGATGCATCCCCAAGAGACTTTAGGCCGACGTCTCCTCTAGAACAATAGCCCTGAGCCCTGCAATTCTCCTCTGAGGTGAAGAGGTCTATGTCTGGGAACTCCCACTGGGCAAAGACAGGGAAAAGATATTTTTCTTGAAGGGACCACTCGTGATTGTCCCCATGCATTCTGCTCAAGTGGTCTGCCATTGAATTTTCCACCCCAGGAATGTGCACTGCTTGTAGCCACACCGAGTGCTCCAAGGCCCATGTCCATATCTTTATTGCTTCGGCGCACAGGGACACCGATGCCATGCCCCCCTGCTTGTTTACACAGAACATCGCCGTCGTATTGTCTGTCAGGATCTGGACGGATTTGTTCTGGACGGCATCTGAAAAGGAAATTAGAGCATATAAGACTGCTCTCAGTTCAAGTAAATTAATGTGCTCAGTGCGTTCTTCATCAGACCACACCCCATGGGCATACGAACCCTCACAATGTGCTCCCCAGCCCAAAAGTGAGGCATCAGTAGTGACTGTAATATGAGGTTGTTTATAACCAAACTCAACACCTCTGAAAAGATTCGAATCAAGCAACCACCAGTCCAATGAGTTCACCACTCTCCTGGGAACTGATAGTCTCCTATTTTGGGAATCCCTTTCAGGGGAAAAAACAGAACTGAACCACATTTGCAGTGGCCTCATAAAAAGTATTCCAATAAACTGGAGTGATTTAACGGGAGTCAATTTCGATTTTTTAGGATTCACAAAGAGTCCCAACCGGAGGCATAACTCTAGGGTAAGGGAAACTTGTTTAGTAACTGCTTCAGAAGAGGCCCCCACCAATAACTAATCGTCTAGATAGGGGAAAACACAGCATCCCTGAAGTCTCACCGCAGCCATACATTTTGTGAAGACTCTCGGAGCTGTTGCCAATCCAAAGGGTAACACCCTATATTGGAATACATGGCCATCATATGTAAAGCGAAGAAACTTCTTATGTTCTGAAAAGATCGAAATATGAAAATAAGCATCCTTAAGGTCCAGGACGGCAAACCAGGAGTGTGAATAGATTAGAATAAAAACCTAGCCAGGAAGATGTATGAGGGACTTCCTCAATAACCCCTTTCTGCAGCAGAGCATCAAGCTCTGAAAGCACTTCACGCTTGGGTGGTTCAGAATTAAAGACAGGGAGACACAAATAAGCTAACTCCAAAAATTCAATTTTATAACCAACATCAACTATAGACAAAACCCAAACGTCTGAAAAAACAGAGTGCCATTCAGCCAAGTAGGTGCTCAATCTGGCCCCAAACATCGAGTCAGAGCCCAGTAATTGTCAAAAATGTTTTTGTAATTGTGATTGGTTCTTTGCCTGCTGCTGCTGTGAGCTGGCTCGACCTCTCTTGTTCTGCCTACATCGGTAGTAAGAAGGCTGCGGGCTTTGGTAATTCCTACGTTGGTAGGCATACCCCTGATATGGTTGGTACCGCTGCTGACGGTTTCGTTGGAAAGACCTATAGTATGGTCTAGTGGTTTGATGTGGAGTCTGATGGGTCACTCCATACGATTTTGCCGTCAGCTAATCTGTTCTTTTCTTTGATAGTCATCTGTTCTCTCAGAAAATAACAGAGTCCCTTCAAAAGGGAGGTCCTCGATCTTGTTCCTCATATCAGGAGGGGGTGCCGTCATTCGCAGCCAAACATAGCGGCGTAACGCCACCGCAGAAAGCAGAGATCTGGCAGAGGTGTCTGCCATGCTTCTGCTCGCGTTGATCTGGTGACGGGAAAGCCTCGTCGCCTCTTCCTGAATCACCCGAAGAAACAGTCTTTGGTCATCAGGGAGCTTAGGAATAAACGTCACCACCTTCTTCCAGAGCAGCAGCTGGTAAGCTGCCATCATCACTGCATAGTTGGCAACCTTAATCCCAAATGCGGCTGAGGTGTAAAATTTTCTTCCCATCGCGTCTATCCGTCTACTGTCCTTATCGGCAGGGACAGACATAGACCCCTGTTTGGGCCTATTCTGCATTTCCTCAGTGACCAAAGACGAAGGGGGTGGGTACGTAGAAAGAAACGGGTGGGCATCGTCCTTGAGACGGTAAAGGTTCTCCACCTTTCGATTAGTCGCTGGGGCAGATGCTGGCTTTAGGTTCAGTCCTTTCCAGAGGTCCACGAATCCATCAATTAGAGGAAAGGCTACTGTTGGTGTGGAGCCTGAATATATATGTTGGAGAATGTTGTCTGTGAACTTGGATTCCATAGACGACACTTCAGTGTCAAGTGCCTTGGCCATTCTTTGCAAAAGTTCATTATATGCCCTGAAATCATCGGTGGGTGAAGCCTCCTCTGCAGGGCCAATGTCTCTGGTCGGTGAATCCAATAGGGGAGAAACACTGTAGCGAGCACGGCTCCTGGGAAAATCCACCTCAGACAGGTGTGGCATTCCCCTGTTCGTCATATGAATAAGCCCAGAATGAAGAGGACCAAGAATCATGTCAATATGGCTGGTTGGAACCAGGGGAGTCTCGACCTCAGTAGTAAGAGGTAGCCGGTTCATCACTGAGTCGGTCCTCTCGAGATCGACTCCGATACGATCGTGGGCTATGACGATGGCTGGTTCGGCCCCTGCCACTCCCCAAAGACACCAACGAACAGGGATCCCGTGAAGTCAATCGCAGACGTCCCGAAGGTGTGGGAGGTTTGTCCAACACCACGACGTCCTCCACTGGGCTAGCCCTTGTACAACGGCTTCGAGGCGAACGGTGGTCTCCCGACCCCTGATGTCTCTCTTCAATCAGAGGGCGATCTTCGGTCGGGAGTCAAGGTGGAGTGGAGATAAGGCTCTCCAAAACTGCTGCATCATGTTCCAACGAGTGCTAGCGCTTCTTTTTTCTCTTCTCCACTGTTGGTTCCTGGCTCTTCGGAACCGATGATGGTTCCGACGGCTTCGGATCCAACGAGGTAGTCCTCGGAACCGATGGTGTTCTACTTCTAGGAAGCGTTGGTTCCGGACTCTCACACGTCGATGACCTTGAAGCAGTTGCAGACATCAAAGGTGGATGGTTCCGATGAGATTTCAGAACCGATGGTCTTTGTTTGGAAATGGCTGGTTCCAACGCACTTCTTGCTGAGGTGATCCACGAATCAGTAGATCTTGGTTCCAACCGACTCGGGAAAGGGCGGGAACGGGAGGTCCTCGAACTAGTCGATCCCGGGCTGGGTCGCGGGGCGGTTTTGTTGGACGTAGCGGTCGACACAGAAGGTGGATTGGTAGCCGCCATCGCCTGCTTCCAAAGGGAAGTCTGTAGACGACCTGCCCGCTCCGCTCTCGCCTTGGACGTGAACGCCCGACAGTGCTTACATGATTGGGTATTATGGGTCTCCCCAAGGCAATATAGGCAACTCGAATGGCCATCAGACCAAGTCATTTTCCCTCCGCAAGTCTCACATCTTTTGAAAAGGGCTGTCTCCAACATTGCGATGACGAACGAGCTAGGAAACCTACTTTGATCGGCGGCGAAAGAGAAATGGAGGGTATGTGGGGGACGCTCTGCCTCTTAGGAGCTGTTTCGGCAGGAAGACGGCCGCGCATGCGCACAAAGAGGCGAGAGCGCCCCCTGGCGTTCGTTGAGCTTTGGAAATCTCTGGTATCGGCAGGCTTGTGCGTGCGCAGTCCCATGTGGGATTGCACAGGAAGACTGTAGATGAACATACATTCTGCTTTGGTCATTTTGTTTCAAGTCTCATTCTCTGACAAGCTGCATTACAAATTCGCTCCTGAGAATAATAACGCATAGAAATAGTAAAGGCACATGAAATCATCATCATTAAATCTACTTCTCACAAGGTTAAAACCAAAACCTTGAGCCCAACCTGAAATTCCACTAGTGCAGCTGGCGCAAGACCAGTGTTATATGTGACTGGAACAGCATCCTGGTCAGAACACACGCTGCTGCATTCTGGACCAGGTCCAAGGGCAGCCCAGCATAAAGTGAGTTGCAGTGGTCCAATCTGGAGGTGATCAGCCTTACCCTGGGCATGAAAGAAGGGGCCACGAGAACTAAGCACTGAGGTAACCCTCCCTGCCCTCCCTCTCACGATCTGCCCAGGTTCACAGAATCAGCACTGCTGTCAGATGACCATCTAGCCTCTGCTTAAAAACTCCAGAGAAGGAGAGCCCACCACCTCCCGAGGAAGCCTCTTCCACTGAAGGACCACTTTAACAGTCAAGAAGTTCTTCCAAATGTTTAGCCAAAAACTCTTTTGATTTCATTTCAACCTGTTGATTCTGGTCCAAGCTTCTGGGGCAGAGGAAAACAACTCCGCACCATCCTCTGTATGGCAGCCCTTCAAGTACTTCTCATATCACCTCTCAGTTGTCTCCTCTCCAGGCTGAACATACCGCGCTCCTTCAACCTTTCCTCATATGACTTGGTCTCCAGATCCCTCACCATCTTCATTGCCCTCCTCTGGATACGTTCCAGCTTTTTGACATCCTTCTGAAATTGTGGTGCCTAAAACTGAATACAATACTTTAGGTGAGGTCTAACCGGAGCAGAGTAGAGCGATACCATCACTTTAGCCCAGTTTTCTAGCCTGTCAAGATCATCCTGTATCCTGACTCTGTCTTCGACTGTATTTGCCACCCCTCCCAATTTAGTATCATCTGCAAATTTTATCAGCCTTCCCTCTATTCCTTCATCCAATTGTCAATGTGCAGGGTGGTGGAATACACAAAGGCCATCCAGTTTAACACTTTGCTAAGGTGATGCCATCTCAGCCACCCTCCCCACACAGATTAGGTCACAGGCAGAGAGCAGGTGCCACACTGAGAAGGCCCTGCAGAGTAGATGTCTCTAAATGACCACTCAAGCAAGTGAGTCAAGCCACAGGCTTCAAGGAAAGGCAGGAAGTCCACTGGGGAACTAACCCAAGAGAAGACATCTCTTCTCCCAAGAGGGCTCTCGGTAAGTCTCTGAGCAAAGTCAAGAGGAAGGGGTCCCTCCTCAAGGTCAATGTACAGAGCACCAAAAATGGATGGAATCACTGAAGGGCAGATTTACTAGCACTGCTTCTCGGCCTGCCATCCCTGGATCATGTAGACAGAAGTATTCTCCAAGTTCCGTGCTGGAAACTTAGGCTCCTGATTTGGATCAAGACCATAGCAGATAGGAAGACTGAAGCCTCCTGCTGCTGCAGTATTGGCCTGAACCGAAATGGCCCCGAGTGACTGTTCTGCAAATCCTAATTGGTCCAGGGCAAGCCTGGAAATTAAACACAGCACTCCCAGAATGCATCTATGAACAGGGATAGACTTGGAAACAAGGCATTGCGTAGTCAGAGCCTTAGGTTATTATTTTTTAAAAAGATATATGGAATTTTCTTTTGCTCAGAAGTTCAAAGAATCACAAGAGCTGGAAGCGGCCTATAGACCATCAACCCCCTGCCCAGTGCAGGAACAGCCTAAAGCATCCTTGACTAGTATTCATTCAGCTGCTCCTTGAAGACTGCCAAAGAGACGGAACCCACCACATCCCCAGGCAGCCGATTCCCCTGCTGGATTACTCTTAATGAGAAGTTTTTCCTCAAGTCCAGCCAGTACCTTCCCTCCTGTAATGAGCCGTATCCTCTGTTGCCAACAGAGCCTCTTCTTCTCCAAACTGAACATTCCCGGGTCCCTCAGTCTTTCCTCGCAGGGTTCGGTCTCCGGGCCCCTGAGCATCCTGGTTGCTCTCCTCTGCACCCGTTCCAATTCGTCCACATCCTTTTTGAGGTGAGGCCTCCAGATCTGCACAGTTGTTATTAGCATCATAAGGGGCTCCTTCTCCTCCCATATAAATGTCTAAGGGTATCCCATTTTCAAGACTAGTACCAGCTGACCCACCCACCCACTCCAAAAAAACAACACACCTACCATCCATGGAGATGTCAGACCCCTGCTTACTTCCTGCAAAAAAAAAAAGTGGGGAGAGTTAGTATCACTGGCATCATAAACCCTTCAGCTGCCCTATGAAAACCGTCCCCATGCTTTGGAAATTTAAAAAAAGCGCCCACCGTAGAAAATCTGATCCTAGATCAGATAAATGGAATCCCCCAAAAAATACAGAGGAGGGAGAAGAAACAAAGAAATAGACAGAGATTCCTGCAGAAGAGTTTATTTACTTGGGACTTGCAGCCAGAGGGCATCCTAACTTGTGTTGTATTGATTTGATTTGATTTATACCCCACCCTCCCCACAGATGGGCTCAGGGCAGCTAACAACATAAAAATACATGAAAAATCACAAATATAAAATTGATAATAATTAAAAAATTAAAAAATCATTGAAATACTCCAGGAGCAGGCTATTCAATAAATACTGGGGGTCCGTATGCGGGCATAGCAGATGGCCAAGGGCAGCCCCAGAAGAAGTGGTGGTCTTAGATGGAAGGAGGACACCCACTGGCACTCAACCGAAGGCCCGGTGGAACATGTCCATTTTACAGGCCCTGCGAAACTGTAACAGGTCCTGCAGGGCCCGGATCTCCAGTGGGAGAGCATTCCATCAGGCCGGGGCCAGGGCAGCAAAAGCCCTGGCCCTGGTGGAGGCCAGGCGGATGTCCTTCAGGCCGGGGACCACCAGGAGTTGCTTGTCTGCAGAGCGCAACACCCTGCGGGGGATGTAATGGAAGAGGCGGTCCCCCAGGTATGCAGGTCCCAGTCCATGAAGGGCTTTAAACACCAAGGTTATCACCTTGAACCGGATCCGGAACTCCACTGGGAGCCGGTGCAGCTGGCATAGCATAGGATGAATGCACGCTCGGATTGGCATTCTGGTAAGGACGCATGCCACTGCATTCTGGAAAAGCTGTAAGTTCCTGGTCAGGCCCAAGGGCAGCCTAGCGTAGACTGAGTTGCAGTAGTCTAGCCTGGAGTATCCAAGATCACACCCAGGCTCCTCACCGTCAGCGAAGGTTTCAATTGTACCCTGTTGAGGGCTGGGAGCTGGGTCCCCAGTTCAATTGCCCCATGACCCAGACACAGAAACTCCGTCTTCAGGGGATTCAATTTCAGGCGACTCTGATGTAACCATACTGTCACAGCCTCAAGACCCTTGGCCAAGGAATCCAGGACGAGATCAGACTGGCCGGTCATCAGCAGATAGAGCTGAGTGTCATCCGCATACTGGTGACACCCCAGCCCAAAGCTGCAGGCTAACCGGGTGAGGGGGTGCGTATAGATGTTAAATAGCATCGGGGAAAGAATCACCCCTTAAGGGATGCCGCATACCAAAGAATGGCGAGTGGACATCTGTTCCCCGAGTGCCACCCTCTGTCCCCGATTGCGAAGGAAGGAGTTCAGCCATTGCAGGGCTGTTCCACGAATCCCCACATCGGCAAGGCGGTGGGTCAGAAGATTACGATCAACCGTGTGTTGAACGCTGATGTAAGATCTAAAAGTATCATCAGTGCCGACCCGCCCCAGTCCAGGTGTCGCCGCAGATCATCTGTGAGGGCGACCAGAGCCATCTCTGTACCATGGCCAGGCCTGAAGTCGGACTGGAATCTCTCTCTCCAGGCCCTGCTTCCAAGCCCAGGGTTTTACCTTCCTTCAGCCTCCCTGGACTCCAGTCCCTTTTATCCCCCAGCCTCCCAGCCCTCTTTCTGCATGTTCCCAGCCCTCCACTTCTCTGCCTGCCCTGTCCAGCATAATCCTTCCTCTCTCTTGGACCCTTGATGCCTTCTTCCGGCAACCAACTGGACTACTCATTTTCCTTACAAACCCTGTGCTGTTTGATATCATCAGTCTCCCATATAGCCAGGGCTCATTTCGAGGGGGAACGTGCTGGAACACAGTTCCAACAGTTCCCCAAAGAGGTCACATGCCAGGTGGCCCTGCCCACCTGACTCTCGGCCATTTTGGGCCCATTTCAGCCTGGATTGGGGCCAAAACTGCCCAGATCGGGCCTCCGACAGGTGGTGGATCACTCTCCTGCTCAGCAGCGGCCCGATCCTGACCATTTTCAGCCCTGTTTTGCCATTTTGGGCCCAAGTTTGGCCCTGAATGGCCAGGATTGGGTCCAAAACAGCCAGGATAGGTGATGTCAGGCAGTATGACATATGCAAATCAGTTATGCTAATGACACACTTCTGGTGATGGCAAGGGGTGTGGCATATGCTAATGAGGTATGCTAATGAGTTCCTCCAGCTCTTTTTCTACAAAATGACCTCTGCATATAGCTAATGTTCAACAAGGTTCTATCTGCAGATAATTCAGTCCAGGAATTCGCATCATGAACAGGAAAACCAGGACATTCCAGAAACTTAAGAAAAGTCCCAGGTTTGCAGGAAAAAATGAGGGGGGAAATACATGGGGCGGGGGGAGGGTTTAATCTCCTGCAAAGAGAGAAGCAGTATCTGTAGCTGTAAGAAATGAGTGATTTCAGTGGCTATTCTAGGGGTTTCTAGAAAACCACACCAGTATTGCCAGCCTTCAAGCCTTGGTTTCTGTTACTGTAAGGCAGAGGGAGAGGGCAAAGCTCTTTCCAGGGCTGTTTTGGTCTTTGAGGGAAGACTAACTGGGACTGCTCAGGCCACTTGGTACCAAGCGACTTGTATGATTCACCCAGGCTTATCTGCTTGCCAGTGTTCAACAGCACTATACCAGCAGCCACCTCCTGAGATAGCTACTATGGAATAGTAAAAGCTTCATACTAGGGCAGCAATAGCGAACCTATGGCACGCGTGCCACAGGTGGCACACAGAGCCCTCTCTGTGGGCACGCAAGCCAAGTCGCTGGATGACTAGGTCCAGGGCTCATTCGGAGGGGGAACACATTGGAACGGCGTTCCGTAGCTCTGAACAGAGATCATATGGGTTTTGGCCCTGCCCACGTGATTCCTTTTCCTCAATGCTGCCTCCCTGCTGTGGGTCTCTTTAGCAGCAGGAAGTGGAGGCAGCAGCTGGGCTGGCTTTCTAAATGAGGGCAAGCTGCTTTGATTTCACTTGCTTTGCTTTCATTTGTCACTCCTCAGTGAGTGAGTGAGTGAGTGAGTGAGTGAGTGAGTGAGTGAGTGAGTGAGAGAGTGTTTGCAAGCCGGACTGCTGGTATAACGGCAGGCAAGCTGCTTTGATTTAACTTGCTTTGCTTTCATTCCTGACTCCTAAGTGAGTAAGTGACTGAGAGAGAGAGAGAGAGCTTGCAAGCTAGGCTGCTGGCGTAAAGGAGGGCTAACTGCTTTGATTTCACTTGTTTTATTCTCATTTGTGGCTCCTGAGTGAATGAGAGAGAGAGAGAGAGATGTCAATTAGTTCGGACAACTGTATGACTTGTTTTTTCTAAATTAAAACCTCAGTATTCAGGTTTAATTGCAGTGTTGGCACTTTGAAATAAATAAGTTGGTTTTGTGTTGCAGTTTGGGCACTCAGGCTCAAAAAGTTTCGCCATCACTGGACTAGGCTCTGGGAGGCCCAGGTTGAAATCTACACTTAGCAAGAGTCGCATAACCTACTGGCAGGGCCGGCGCCACCATTGAGGGTGGGAAAGAGATGAGAGCAGGGAAAGGGGAGAGGATATGGGGGCTGCCAGAAAGAGGGGATACAAGGGTAAAATTTGGTCCCCCGCTGCCAAGTTGTGTATTCCCCACTTGTCTAATTTCCCCTCAGCTCCGATTGAAAAATCCCTTGAAGATTGGAGCTGGCTTTTCTTCTCCATTTCTGAGGACTGTTTTTACTGATAGTGTTTTACTATTTTATTTTATTATAAGCTGCCCAGAACATGTTCTGGAGGGTCGGGAGAGAGACACCTCAAATACGCTTATTTATGTTTCTTGTCTTGACTAAAATTTGCCCTTCAGGCCAGCTCTCCGGAGGCTCCGCTTGGAGCAGGCAAGCGACTCTGTAGCCAAGGAGTAGCCTGGCTGCAGAAGGACTAAGACCCCCCCCCCCTCCCTTTCCCAGACCACTTCAGTGGAGGGTAGAGGAGAGCTTGTGGGCCTGTCAGGTGACCCCCCCCCCCAAAGGAAGAGACATTACTTACCTGTTGCTCTTTCATAGCTGCTCTCAGGACAACGATTTTTTTCTGTAGAGAAAGAAACAGCAGGTCAGATCTGAAACTCTTAGTTCAAGAGAATTGAGGTGCCTCATTTACCCACGGAGAGGAACAGAGAAGTCCCTCCCAAGTATCAGAGCAGAGGGGGACCAGAGCAGACCCCCCCCCTTCCAGGCAAGAGGCTTCAGCATATTCAGAGGTGCCGTGCAAGAAGGGAGGGGGAGCGGACAGGCCTCCGTTCCTAGAATTGCAACATCAAAGGAAATTGCCTCTTTAAAATGAGAAATATATTTATACGCCAGATGCATTCCACAGAAGTTGGTGGGGCTTAATTCATTCCCGGCGTGTTTAAGGTTCTGGGTGAAAATCCAGCCAGGGGACAAGATGACCTCACTTGCCTTTCACCCCCCTGAAATTTGGATTTTGTAGGTTCAACATGAGAGGATTATTTTAAGTCTCATGTCCCGAAACATCCTGCCTCTTCAGCAAGGGGGAGGCCTAGAGGCCCTTGAGGCCAGAGTGGGGCGGGTTCCAGGCAGGGCTGGGGGGGGGGACAAGATGCTCAGCCCCTCCCTCCCCTCCTGCCTGAGGCACTGAAGGGACCCCTGGCCTGGGGAAAGACCTGTGAGCTGTCCCACCTCGGAGTGGGGGATTTTTACTGCTGGTTCCATGTCCTGTCGTATCTGTTTGGTATATGACTTTTGCTGTCAGCCACCTTGAGTCCTGCTTTTCGAGAGAGAGAGGCGGGCTAGAAGTAGTTTAAAGCCAACAAACACTTTCCAGTCCATGTTCAAAATATTATGTGAGGGGAGAGATTGTGGATCCCACCAGATGTGGGAGCTCTGCTGCTGCCCGAAACCCTTTGCTTCCACCACAGTCCTCAGTGGGAATCTACCACAAGAATCAGTCACAGACACGCCTCCTACACACACACACGCCTCCTACCCAGCCGAGGCATTCCCTGTTTACTTACTCAAGTAGTAGGCAACTCCAGCCCCCAGCAGGATGAGAGCAGCCAGGACCCCCAAAAGGACTCCCACAATGAGCCCCACGTTGGATGCTGAGGACGGAATGGAAGAAAAAATACCGTTATTCAGCCCGGCGGCAGCTCTCCGAGGCCTCAGGCCTTGCTGTTTCCAGATGAAGGATTTCAGGGTGCTCAAGGTGGTAGGCGTTAAATTTAGGAGTTTCTTTGTGCAACTCCACGCTCCACACGCAGTTCCTACCCCCACTCCCCCTGCCAGAGAGGGGCCCCCAGAGCCCCCCTCTACATTCTGCCCCGACTCACTAAGTCCCACCCCTTTAACAGAGGAGTACAAGCAAACAGGTGAATACCCCCAAGCAAGCACTGGGGGCTACTGGGAGATGCTGCTGTAAACTTTGACATTGTGTGTGGGGTGGTTGGCGGGGGTGTCATGGAAAAGGAAAAGAACTCAGATATCTATAGTTAGGTACACAGAGCTCAGGGGCTGGATGGAGAGGCAGGGACAAAAGCAGGTATCTTGTGTTAGTGTATCGAAATAGCAGTGACTGAGGGGATCGAGGGAAATATCCTGAGACAAAGCAAACTATTTCGATAGGCTGAATTTCTTGGGTGGGTCTATTTGTAGAAAAAGAGCTGGAGGAACTCATTAGCATAACATATTAGCATAACTTATTAGCATATGCCACGGCCCTTGACATCACTGGAAATGTGTCATTAGCATGACTGATTTGCATATGCCACACCCCTTGACATCACCTACCCTGGCTGCTTTGGACCCAATCCTGGCCATTCAGGGCCGAAATTGGGCCCAAAATGGCCAAAAGGGGCTGGAACTGGCCAAAAAGGGGCCCAAAATGGTCAGGATTGGGCCGCTGCTGAACAGGAGCATGATCCACCACCCGTCAGAGGCCCGATCCAGGCTGTAACGGGCCCAAAATGGCTGAGAGTCAGGTGGGTGGGGGCCGCCTGACATATGACCTCTTTGGGGAACTGCCGGAACTGCGTTCCTGCGCATTCCCCCTCAAAATGAGCCCTGGGTCTATTATTTATTTATGTCACATGACATTTATATTGTTTTATTTACGTTTTATTTATGTCTCACTGAAACTCAAGGCAGATTACATAGTGTGAGATTTGTACAGTCAGTATCAGGGACATTTCTGTAAACTATGCCACAGGGCAAATAAATGCAAGTTTCCAAAGGCAATGCCTTAGCAAGACTCCAATACAGAGTTGAGGAAATGGTGAAAGAGAGCATAAGCAATTCGAGGGCTGACATTAGACAACAGGAAGCACGGCTATCACATAGGAGCACACATTTAAAGCAACATATACAATGGAAGGCAGCATAACGGTGAAGTCGATGGTCCCTAACTCATTAGTGAAGCATCTCTGAGACCATCTCCCTACAATACAGTCCTCCTATATTAATTAAAAGGTGTTTTGAATAGTTCAGTTTTGCGTCGTTCCATCTTTCTCTCTCAGGCAGATACAGCCTGTCATTTCAATCAAGGCGGGGTGTGTGTGAGCGATTGTAATTTTGTTGAAGCAGAGTCCTGCTTTCCCCTCCTGTAAATAATTCTAATTTGTACTCCTTGCTTTATCCACCAACCCAATCAGCGTCGAGCCCGTCTAAGGAAGAGAAAAATCCACTCATGACGTTCATTGTGGAACAAGAAGCAGCTGAAATGACCTCCGGTTCCCATTGTGACCTCCCCAGTGTCTCTCTGTGACAGCAGCATGTATTTGTTCATATGGCCTCAATGGCCACTTGCAACTCAGGCCATAATAATAAAATCAACTTGGTCACTGCTGCTGGAAGGTGTGATAGGAGAGATTGGAGACCCCAGAAAGCACCTGGCGGTCTCAGCCTCCCCCCCTCCTCTATAGGCAAGAATTCACACTCCATACTCAGCTCCTATCCAACCCCAAAGGGAGACAGCCTTGCCCCCCCCCCCCACGTCTCTCACCTGGCTCTTCCCAAGCTAAATGCAGGGGCTCCCGCAGGCTGTCATGTCCCACCTGGCACCGGTAGCGGCCCCTGTCCTTGGGGTCCACCTCGATGCTGAGCCAGGTGTGGTAGGTCCCATCTGAGTTGGGGACAACACCCCCTGTCAAGGTGTCCTGCCACTTGACCTCCCCATCCTTTGTCCAGGCGATCTCAATCTCCTTGGGGTAGAAGCCGTGGGTCTGGCAGATGAGGGTCTCCTGGCCACCGTAGCCCTCCTTGCGTGCCACCTTTACTGTTGGGCGCTCTGTGGAAATGACAATGTCATCCTGTGTTAACTCACTACATCTCCGGAGGTGACAGATTGGAGGCTGGCCTTGAGGGGAACCCCATGGGGTCATCTAGTCCTACCCCAAACCTGGAGCATCTCCTAGAGCTGAAACACTCCCTAGAAATGGATTCTCTAGCCTTTATTTCAAAATTAATGGTGCCTCTGAGACAGGCCCAGTGAACATTTCAGGGCTTGGGGGTGAACATCCTTCCTTTACCTGCATTTCATTTTTTACTCTAAATAATAATATTCATTTAGTGAACCCATCAAGAAGCAACTCCTCCTTACACCCCACATATACACACTGTCAGGCCTGGCTAGGGACTCTCTCGGGCTCTATCCTTCATCAGACACAGCTGTATGAGTTAAAGGTCTTTATTATGAGATTTCCACTAGTAGAACACTGTACAGAGCAAATTGCCTGAAATGCCAAAGCGAAGCCCTCCCAGAAAAGTTGTCCCCCACCCATCTCCTCCCCCTAGTCCAAATGAAAGTCAGTTGAAGTTGGCGCATAGCTTCTAAGCGGGGAAAACCCAAGGAGAGATGCAGAGCTCAGTCCTCCAAGTGGGTCGGCTCCCAGATGCTCCCTCCCACCTGCACGGATAACACCGTTCGGCAGAGGCAGCAGCGAACGCCCAGCCAAGAAAACAGCGAAGCAGCTGGTCTACTCCCCATCCCCTCCCAATAGTTAGACCCCCACATGAATGGCTTGCTAGCCTGTCTGACGTTATCCCCCCACCCCAAACAATCTTTATATCACAATTACTCCTCCAATTCATTGAGGGGAATAGTGCAAGGAGGAAGGCAGAGGGAAAAGCGGTAATTCATCAAACGTATTAGCAAGGCTTGTTTTAATAAAGAGCGGGAAGCATTGGCATAACTCCCCTCCCCCAGGCAAGACTCTTGCACGTGCCTGCCTGGCTCTTGGGCAGGATCTATCTGCATGGGCAGTCCTGGGGTGGGGGAGGACTGTAGCAATTTAACCTGTGGGGGGGGAGGGAAGAAGGAGCCACTTCTTTAAGCGCGCAGCCTAACCTGAAGACTGGGCTGGGACAGGAGAGGGAAAGATCTTGAGCCCTGGGAAGGATCTTTTGACTCATGGGGAGTGCCCAGACCCAAGCCCCAACGGAGCCCCCCAGAGGATGCCTCTACCCCCAGGTTCCTCACCTGTCCTCTGCAGAGCCTCCTTTCCATACTCCAGGCGCTTTTGCAGCCAATCAATGCATTTCTCGTCCAGGTAGGACATGCATTGCTTGGAATAGTTCAGAAGGGAGTCCAACTTCTGCTTGGAGATCTCGGCCTGCCTATCTGCCGCCGTCCAGCTGAGGGTCTCCTTGTCGAAGTCCAGGAAGTCCTCCCCATCATAGCCAAACTTCCAGTACCTCAGCCCAAGCTGCTCTTCTGTTCCCCCCTCACAGCCATACGTGAGCTGCAGCGTGTGGAGCCCTGGAAGAGGCAAGGGGAGAAGAGATGTGTCTGTATATGGGGAGGGGCCTCTCGCCTCTTAAAAGGAAGCAACAGGGGAAAGAGGCTTGAAGAACAGGGGGCTGCAGACTGCTCTCCCTCTCCCTGGTGGCCCCAGCCTCACAAAGGCACCCCTCCCCCAGGGGTCCCTGCCTGCCCATTTGCAAAGGGGCTGTTCAGACAGGAGCTGAAGCAGGGAGGGAGGAGTAGATCTTCCTTCCTATCCAGTCTCATTGGAGAACTGTTCTGCACCCCTGCAGTGATGGGGGAGGATTTCCTAGGAGGAGGAAGGATCATGGAGGTCATGAGATTAGGGCATATGTACAAAGGAGTCACCCTCGCCATATCTCCTGCTTGGGGTTGCTTCCAGTGGCCTGTTGGCGGGCAGTCCAATTGAATTCAGGTCTTGCTACCAATCCGCACCCCCTCCCCATTCCTCAGGTAAGGAGGCCTAAAAATTAAGGACGGAACTAAAAGCGAGTCTGGTGGAGTGGTCAAGAGCGGCAGGACTCTAATCTGGAAAACCAGGGTTGATTCCCCACTCCTCCGATTGAAGCCAGCTGGGTGACCTCAGATCAGTCACAGCTCTTTCTGAGCTCTCTCATCCCCAGCCACCTCACAGAGTGATTGTCATGAGGATGATAGTAACATACTCTGTAAACTGCTCTGAGTGTAGCATTAAGTTGTCCTGATGGGCAGTATATAAATCAAATGTTGTTCTAATAGCCTAATATTCTTGAAACCCAACCCGGTACTTGGGTGTTTGTTTCTAAGTTATTTTGGATGATCTTTTATGTTGAAAATTCCCAGGAACTTGAAAAATTTACTGCATCCTCTTCCACACAGCATTGCCCATGCAAGCCCTTCCTCCATTACACATTTGAAGGGCCTGTTCTCAGAGGGTCAGTCTAGATGTTCTCAGGAGATCCCCAAGGCGTGTCAGCACCTGGGACCTGTTGGTCTCAGGAAATGTTTCCCAAACAGAGTTCTGCCGAACCCTGGGCTTCCATAGATCATCATCTAGGGTTCCATTAGAAATTGTGGGACAAATATAAAGTATGGTGAAAAAAACCAAAAATTGCTCAAAAGATCACAGTTATTAACATTCTATTTAGTTGTATTGTGCCTGTGTTTGTTTCCTGATGTTACACAGCACTGACGATACAAATGACAATAATTTAGCAGTAACAGAATTGTTCTCGCTGCCATCAACTTTTTCTGGCCTGCAATTAATTTCATAGGCAGGGATTCCTCGGGGTTTGGAAAATTGATTTGGGGGTTCCTCCATGGAAACACGATTGGGAGCACTGGTCTAAGGGAACGTTCCAGCAAGGAAAGCCATCTTTCCTCCCTCCCTCCCGTTGTAACACCTATGGAAGGGAAAAGTGGGAGGCGGATTTCCGCACCCATCCTCCTTCCACCTCCCTTCCCCAAGTTGTAGGGATTGCAACACCCCTCCCCCCAGGCTCTGTGCTGCACAATAAGGAAACTTTGCTGCTGTGGGTGGGGGCAACTTTTATTCTAGCCTGCCCCCCCAGAACACCCCCCTGCGCTGATTACTGGCTTTGCCAGGTGCTGAAGGGGAGGTGCAGCTACCCCACTGCTTTAGTTGGCATCAAAGTCTGCCAGTGAAAGAAAAGCCAGAATTGGTGTAGTGGAAAGGAGAGAGGGCTTCTTGTCTCCTGGGAGGAGCCCCCACCTTTTCCTTACCTCCTGAGCAGCAGCCCCGCCTCCTTCTCTTATGCTGGGGAGGGATGGGGAGGCGGAGACACTCTGGCTGGCTCCTCCCACCGCCACTCACCTGTGCCACTGGTCTGGTTGTAGCTATTCTGCAGGGCCACTAAACTTTTTTTGAACAAATCCTCATTGCGTAGCAAGGCTTGACTCTCTGCACTCCAGTCCCTGGGATTGTCCTTCTCCACCTTCTTCATCCAGGGGGCAACAGGCACCTTTTCCTGAGTGTTGCTGTCATAGTGAGTGATGGGCTGGTCATCTATGTACACCACAACGATGAACCGGGGCAGCCCCTGGCTGGGCTGAGATACCCCCGTGTAGAAATACCGCATGGAGTGTGAGGTAGAGGAGGAGCCTGGAAGGAGGAAGAGAAGCTGAGGGGGGCAGAGTTAAGGGGACGGCAGGTGAGGAAGGAAACTCCCAAACCTCAGTCCCTGATCCAGAGACCCAGTCTGTAGGGGGGGGGGACTACACAGGAGAGAACAAAAATTGTTACAAGGGACTTCAAGGAACGGGGGAGGGAGTTTAAAAGCTGGGGAGGGGAAGGAAAGAGGAGAGGAGGGTGGCACACCTCTGTAGAAGGAGAGACCTTTGGGATGGAGAGAAGATTGTCTGGGCTCCCGGGCATCGCCCCGTCTCCTCGCCAAGGCTTCCGCAGTCCCACATAATCCTCTGGGCTGGACTGAAAGGAAAAGATTCTTCAGAACCAAGTGGAAAGCTTCTGGATTGCTGGCAGAGACTGGGTGAGTGATTCAGCATTCGTTTATTTAAAATACATTATTTTGAATTATATAAAATATAAATTCTCCCCTGGATTAGCCTGCATGAAGAAAACCCTGTTGCCTGGAGAGTCCCCGCCAGCAAGCCAAGGGGCGGACTCTGCCACAGCACGCAAAGAAGGCCTCAGCCAGGCAGTCCGCTCAGCAAACAGGGTCCGCCGCTTGCTGGCCTCAGGTTGCTGACCTCCAGCATTGCAAGGGATTCCCACCCATACAACCGACATCCGATTGTACTTGTTCTGTCAGTGTCCCAGCTGCAGTTCATACTAAGTTGCGCCGTATACTCCACCTTGGGTCTCAGTGAGAAAGGTAGACTATGAATGAATGGCTGAATGCACGCATGAATGGCATTATGCACTGGGTCTCTATGGCATTATACAGCTCTAGATCTCCTGGAATTTCTGAAGATTGAGTTGACAACTTTAGCTTGACTCACCGGGGGGGGGGGGCAAGTCACAGGAAGCCTTCAGCATATATTATGGGGTGGGGGAGAGACAGAAGTTCAGGGAATCTTCTGTCAGAAATGCGGCCAGAATGAAGCAAACCATAGGGGGAAACGCCCCCCCCCGCAAAGGCCTGAAAGCTCAAGGGGGGGGAGTTCCCTGGAATTCCCCCAGCTTTAGAAAAGAAGGTACCTGGGGACCCCCCTTGAGCTTTCAGGCCCCCATACAGGCAAATTTCTAGGAACAGGGCGGGGGGCACTTTAGGCACTGGAAGCGCGGAGTTCCAAGGGGAGGGGGCGCCATTTAGGGAACTGGGAGCCAGGCGCTGCAAAGAGGGGAGAGCAACGCGGCGCCTGCCCCGAAGCACTTACAAAACGCGCCAGTTAAAGAAAGGGGTTTTGCAAAGAGCTCCGGGTGGAGAAACGCACCCCCTCCCCCAACACACACACATACCCCATGCATCATCCCCCGGCCACTATTGCCCTCCCTCCAGCAATTAAGGAAATGTTGGCACTCACCGTAGCCCCCCACCAGCAGAAGGGCGACTACCCCCAGAAGCAGGCGGCCCCGCGGGAGCGAATTCATCCTTCATTGCGGAAGAGCCATGGCCACCTTTTTGATCCTGCAAAGTTCGCGCGGAGTCAGTGCGAACCTGCGAGCGGTCCCAGGAAGAAGGCGAAATTGGCAGGAGAGGGGGCTAGTCCTCCAATCGGGAAGAGGCACTCTAGTTTCGTCATCGGTCGCCAGGCAGATCCTCCGGCGGCAGCCTGAGCGCTCGCTGGGAATTGAGGAAGCCGCTTCGGCGGGGGCGGGGGCGGTGCAAAGGAGACTCTGCACGAGAACGAGACCTTGCCAACCCGACGGGAGAAGCTCCGGGGGGGGGCGCTGTAAAGGAGGCTCTTTGCAGGAGAACAAGCCCTTACCAACCCGACGGGAGGAGCCCCGGGAGCGTGAGCACGGCAGGAACTCCAGAGGGCGGCCGAACCGAAGCGAGCGGGTTGGAGCAGAAATCCCGGTTCCCCTGGGCTAGCAGGGCAGCGTTTCTTGGCTGTCCTGCTTGAGCGCTGGGGCTCGCTGGTTCTCGCGTCGGGAAAAGAGTCTCAAAAAGAGCCTCAAAAAGATCTGCTGGGGACGGGGTAGAAGCCGGGACGGGCTTGGAGCCGGCGCTAAACAAACAGAGGTACCCCAAAACAGTGGGAAGCATTAAAGACTCTTACAGAACAAGATTTTAGAAGTGAAAACATGGAAGTAGCATGCTTTTATTAACCCTTTCCCAGCTAAAATTGCTCCCGGGCTCTCACTGAATACTAGAACCACCCAAACCGGTGGGAAGCATTAAAGACCCGGGAGAACAAGATCCTCGAAAGGGGGTTCCTCCTTTTCCTAAACCCTTTCCGTCACAGGTCCCACCCCCCAAATCTCCAGATTTTTCTCCAAGCAGGATTTGGCGCCCCTAAAACTGGGGAGTCCAAGGATGGTGGTTGGAGCAGCCAACGTCCTCCTCGAGCATGTAGCAACAGGCGAGGAAGAGAAGGGGCTTCCAAGCCGGAGCAGGTTTGCTATTCTATTTCTGGGGGACTGGCCCTCAGGAGGCCAGACCTCCGACTGAGTTCTGCTGGCAGCTGAGCGTGGAGGAAGAAAGGCGTCCCCAAGGACCCTCAAGAGACCCCCCCCAAAAAACTAGGAAAGCTTAGAAAGCGCGCATTAGTGTCTAGTCGGAGGGCCAGGCTCTTCCTCCATGGAGGGAGGAGGTAGGGTGGAGAAAGTCCTGCAGCTTTGGGAGTGGAGGCGGGAGGCGTGGCGTTGGGCTAGGGGCGGGACTTCAGTGGAGCATAACGCCAAAGGTCCCCCCCCCCCTCCAAAGCAGACGTTTTCTCCAGAGGAACTACTCCCTGCATTCTGGAGATCAGTTACAATTCTGGGAGATCTCCAGCTCTCCCCTGGAGGATGGCAGCCCAAGAGGGGCTGAGGCAGTGGCCGCTGCCCCTCTCCTCCCATCTGGGGACTCGCCTCATCTCCACCCACCCATGGGGGGCGTGGGGGGCAGAAAAGAGGGGCTGTATGTGGACAGAGGCCCGTCTGGAGGGTGGATTCCCAGATGCTTGTGCAAATCTGTTGTGCTTTTTAAAATTAATCCATGCTTCATCTTAACATTAAAGAGCATAAAACCACGGCTGCTGAATAATAGATGAAATTTGCTGGGGAAAGGGGGTCCACCATTCTGATTCCCCCGCCTCCCCTCCACCCACTTAGGCAACAGCCTCCACCTCTCCCCTCCTCCACCCGTTTTTCTAGCCAGTGTTTTGAGTGGGCAGGGATTAATGGCTACATGGAACCTCCCTCTTCAGTGGCAGTGTACCTGCCTGCCTGGCTTGTGGGCTTGCCGGGGTCACCTGGCTGGCCCTCCAGGAAGCGGTGTGCTAGACTAGATGGGTGCCCCTTTGGATCCAGGAGGGCTGTCCTTTCTAGAGTAGCCGCTTAGCGGATGCCCTCCCCCAACTGATAGATATAGGGAAAGTTGCCAGCCTCCAGTTGGGGCCTGGAGATCTCCAGGATTGCAACCAATCTCCAGGCTGAAGAGTTCTTCCCCTGGAAAAATGGCTGCTTTGGAAGATGGACTCACCAGATCTCCAGGAATTTCCCCAATCTGGAGTTGGCAACCTCAGTTTATAGTCCGACTATCTCGTTTGAGTGGCCGTAGCGTGTTATGTATGAGTGCCCCATTTCAACCACTTTTAAGGACAGGTGGGAAAACCCAGGCCTACCCACCCAAGTGCTTTGAACAAAAGAGGGGCGGAAATAATCCGTGCACCTTGCTGGACCATTGGCCGTGTCTCCCTTCTCTTCAGGCTCTGAGAAGACCCCTGTCAGGGCCTGTTATCCATTGTGACTCCATGTTGTATTCAGATGCTTTCTCATACTGTAGTTTCCCAGTGCCTTTCTGTCCACAGGTTGCAGATGCGTTCCCAGGGAAACGGGAAGGCATCTTATCTCCTAGTCCTAAGCAGCGCCCTTCGAAGTTCTCCCTCGCATTCCCAGGCTTCAACTGTAGCTAGACCATGGGGGGGGGGGATTCTGAGGGACTGTGTGATATACTGCTTTTGGTATCTGTCAAGTCATTATCAACAAAGCTTCCCTGTCAGCCAGAAGCTTTGATGCCTTTGGATTAATTATGGACACTTGTGCTATGAATGTAATCTTTCAATAAAGAACCTTTTGAGTCAAGACCTTGGATTTCTTGTAGCAAGGGGTTGGGAGATGAATTCAGAGTAACTTGAATTCCATAAACTGACAACCCATTTCCTCACAGCATCCAGAGACGGCTCATCACCTCCAAGGAGCAAAAGGCCCACCTGGTCGCCCTGAAGATGGCCCTTCTTCTGCTCCAGGGGCTTTTCTGCTCCTTCCACAGACTGTCCTATCCCTCCCTCTGGATAAAATGCCTGGGGTGGTCCCTCCCTCCCTCCCTCCCTCTTGGAGTTCACCCCCCAAGCCGAAATCAGTTTCCCTCTCTTGCGCTCAGAGCTTCCGGACCAGTTCCCAAGATGCAGGGAGAAACGGCCCACAAGTCTTCCAATCATAAAGGTTTACAATGGTAGAAGAGACCCCAGGCCTTCCCGCACCATTCTTAATATTAGCTGGCTTAATGTGGGGTGTGGGAATTGCCGGCGGGGGGCATTGCCACCTATCCTGCTCCTAACACCAGCTGGGTTAAGGCAGGCGGTGGGCATTCCCATCTGGTCCTCTCATAATATCAGCTGGGTTAAGGCGGGAGGGTGGGAATTGTCAGGGTGGGCACTGCTACCTGCTCTGCTTCTAATACCAGTTGGGTAAGGCGGGGGGCAGGCATTGCCACCTTCTCTGTTCCTGACCCCAGCTGGCTGAAGAGGGGTGCCCATTGCCATCTGCTCTGCTTCTAATACCACGGGAGTTAAGGCAGTGGGTGGGCATTGCCATCTACTCTGCTCCTAATACCACCTGGGTGAAGGCAGGGGACAGGCATTGCCACTTGCTTAGCTCCTGATCCCAGATGGCTGAAAGGGGGGGCATTGCCACCTATTCCGCTCCTAAAACCAGCTAGGTTAAGGTGGGGGTGGGCATTAACACCTCCTCTGCTAATAATACCAGCTGGGTTAAGGTGGGGGTGGGCATTGCCACATGCTCCACTCCTAATATTAGCTGGGTTAATGTGGGGTGTGGGAATTGCTGGGGGGGGGATTGCCACCTATCCCGCTCCTAATACCAGCTAGGTTAAGGTGGGGGTGGGCATTACAATCTGGTCTGCTCCTAATACCAGCTGGGTTAAGGCATTGGATGGGCATTGCCACCTACTCTGCTCCTAATACCAGCTGTCTTAAGGCAGGGGTGGGCATTGCTATCTGCTCCACTCCTGGTCCCAGATGGCTGAAGGGGAGTGGGCATTGCCACCTTCTCCGCTCCTAATGTCAGCTGGGTTAAGACAGGGGGTGGGCATTACCTGCTCTGCTCCTAATACCAGCTGGGTTAAGGCATTGGATGGGCATTGCTACCTGCTATGCTCCTAATATTAGCTGGGTTACTGTGGGGTGTGGGAATTGCAGGGGGTGGCAGGCATTGCCATCTGTCTCGCTCCTAATACCAGCTGATTTGGGGGGCATTGTGATCTGGTCTGCTCCTAATACCAGCTGAGTTAAGGTATTGGATGGGCATTGCTGCCTACTCCACTCCTAATACCAGCTGGGTTAAGGCAGGGGGTGGGAATTGCCGGGGTGGGCATTGCCATCTGCTCTGATTGTAATAGCAGCTGGGTAAGGCTGGGAGCAGGCATTGCCACCTGCTCTGCTCCTGGGCTCAGATGGCTGAAGGGGAGTGGGCATCGCAACCTGCTCTGTTCCTAATATTAAGTGGGTTAAGGCACTAGACGGGCATTGCTACCTGCTCTGCTCCTAATATTAGCTGGTTGTGGGGTGTGAGTGTGTGTGTGTGTGTGGGGGTGACTATTACCATCTGTTCCGCTCCTAATACCAGTTGGGTGAAAGCGGGGGTGGTGGTATTGGCACCTGTTCCCCTCCCAATCCCGGCCTTCCTGTCACGGCATGTTTTCTCCAGGGACATGGTGCCTCACCTGGGCTTCTCTCTGCAGCAGCGCCCTCTGGTGGTGCTGCAGGGTATAAAGTGAGTTGTCTGAAACACGCTTATTCAATTATATAGTAGGTGGTATATGTCTCCAGATAAATGAGCAAAAATGGGTAAGGGAATGTCAAAGAAATGCTGGAAATGTGATCAACACGAATGAACATTTTTATCAGTTTTGATGGAGTTGTCTTAATACAAAAAATTTTTGGTGCAAATTCATATGATAATAACAGAAAATTTTGAAGATCAATATACAGCTTAAACCGGAAGCCTTTTTGTTGGGACTAATGGACAAAGAGATGGAAAATAAACATGGCACCCTATTTTTATATATGACAACAGCAGCTAGGCTTTTATATGTGCAAAAAATGGGGAAATACAGTACTGCCTTCTGTGGGTGACTGGATTGTGAAAATGACGGAGTTAGCAGAGATGGCTAAACTTACAGTTCTGATCAGAGATAAAACACTGTCTACTTTTATAGTAAATTGGAAGCCCCTTATTGACTTTCTGCATGGGATGAGAAAAAATGAACTGATGATGATTTGTGGATTTGATTTCTAAGAAGATACGTTTGGGAAAACTAAATAGAAGGGGGCATTACTGAACAGGCAAATTTTGGCGCTATCAAAACAAGTATGATGTTTTAAAAGCTATGATAGGTGCTGTAGAGAAAAATGATTTTTATATATGTAGTTTTCTTTGTGCTTTTTCTTTAATTTTTGTTCTATTCTTTTTCTCTCATTTTTTTCTTTTCTCTCTCTTTCCTTTTTATAGGGATTTTAAATTTATCAATAAATAAAAAGTATTCAAAAAAGAGCAACTATTATTCAATATAAAGATAGAAATATATTTAAATAGAAGTGAAAATTAATTAATTGAATTTACTTTATTGGATTTCTTCCACGCCGCCCCTGCAAGCCAGCTCAGAGCAGGTTACAACACCATTCCAGTGATGCAATACATTAAAACAACAATACTGAATAGGGATAAAACTCCACCATTTCATTGTTCCAATACAAAAGTAAATCAGCATTAAATGGTTCACCATAATACATCCCACACACCAGTATCATGGAGGGAGGGCAGGCAGGTCACCAAGAATGTAAAATAAATGGACCAGAGGTTGCAGCAGAGGGGCCAACTGGGCAGTTTGCCCACACCTCAACCACCTCAAGTCTGGCAGAACATCCATCTTACAGGCCCGGTGAAATTGTATCGTGTCCCAGAGGCCCTAGCTTTGATGGAGAGTTCCACCAGGCTGGAGCTAGGGCCCTGGCCCTGGTTGAGCCAAGGTGAACATCCTTGGGGACAGGGACCACAAAAAGGTGTTTGTTGGCAGAATGAAGTGCCCTCCGGGGAACATATGGCGAGAGGGGGTCCCAAAGCTATGTTGGTCTGAATGAGGGGTTATTTCATAGAAAAAGAGCTGCAGGAATTCATTAGCCTAACTCATTAGCATATGCCATGCCCCTTGACATCACCAAAAGTGTGTCATTAGCATAATTGATTTGCATGTGCCATCACATATCCTGGCTGTTTTGGGCTTAATCCTGGCCATTCAGGGCCGAAATTGGGCCCCAAAAGGGAACATGGCCGAAAAGGGGCACAAAATGGTCATGATTGGGCTGCTGCTGACTGGGAGTGGGAGTGATCCACCACCTGTCAAAGGCCCAATCCTAGCCATTTCAGGACCAATTCTGGCTGTTTTGCACCTGATCCTGGCCATTTTGGGCCCAATCCTGGTGGAAATGGGCCCCAAATGGCAGAAAGTGGCCATTTTGGGCCCAGATTGGGACTGAAATAGCTGGGACCAGGTCGGTGCTGCGCAGGGGAGGGTTCCCTCACCCAGCACCGACCCAATCCAGGCTGAAATGGGCCCAACATGTCTGAAAATCAGGTGGGAATTGCCAGTTGACATGTGACCTTCTTGGAGAACTACCGGAACTGCGTTCCTGTGCATCCCCCCTCGAAATGAGCCCTGGTCTGAATCCATTAAGGGCTTTCAATACCTTAGTTAGTACCTTAAACTTGACCCAGAACTCGACTGGGAGCCAGTGCAGCTGACGCAAAACAAGTTGAAGCTGCATCCTAACCAGAGTCCAAGTAAGGATATGTGCCGCCATGTTGTGGACCAGTTGTAACTTCTGGATCAGCCTCAAGGACAGCCCTGCGCAGAATGATTTACAGAAATCTAACCTGGAGATGGCCGTTGCTCGGATCACCGTAGCTAGGTTGCCACTTGAGAGGTAGGGAATAAGTAAGCCACCTGATCTGATGAAGATAGAATAATGCAGATCTGGCAACTGCCATAACCACGGCCCCCATTGACAGACATCCAGGATCACGTCCAGGCTCCTCACCGGCATAGGTGCCAGCGTTGCTCCATCTAGGGCTGGGAGCCGTATTCCCGTACCTATCAATCCTTAATACAGGTAGAAGACCTCTATCTTCGTAGGGATCAACTACACTCGACTCTGCTTTATCTATCCAGTCACAGCTGCCAATGCTCTAACTAAGTATGTATATAAGCAAGTTTTATATAGTTACGTGATTTAATTGATGAACTATGATTTAATTGACAGTATGTTATACATTATGTACACACACACAAATAAAGATGATGTGTTTGGGTTCATATATGACCTAGATGATTACTGATGACCAAAACCGTGGATCAGTGTAGAGTTATGATTTAGATTATTATATTATGTAGTTTATATTTTATGGGTTTATGTTGATGAGTTTATTATTTGAAATATATAATTAACTATTTTTAAAAAATAAAGTATTGGCAAAATTATTCAAATTTAAATAATAACCATATCTTTGAGGGAATAAAAATAAAAAGCAGGGAAGGTCTTCCCATCACAGTCCCGAAGATAAAAGTGTTTGACAAGAAGAGGCTGGATGAATACTTGTCAGAGATGCTTTAGGCTGATCCTGCACTGGGCAGGGGGTTGGACTAGATGGTCTGTATGGCCCCTTCCAACTCTATGATTCTGTGATTCTATGATTCTATTCTATATATTCATGCTCTCAAATTCCAAAAGAAAAGTTATATTGAGGTAACAGAGATGTAACAACCCTTGTCCATAAATGAAATAACTGTTCAATTTTTATATTACAGAATCAAATCTATCAAACGACTAAGAAATCAAAATTGGCAAATGTTACGAAACAAATGATGAAAAAACAGAATAAATCCAGGCGGTATTCAGTTCTCCTTTTGACTAAATGTGAAGAACGTTGAAAGACTGATGTGAAGAAAGCTAACTGCGATTAGGTGGCTTTCTTGTGGTGTAAGGTAAGACAGCAACTGTGGGCATAACTCTTTCAATTTTCCAAGCATTCATATGGTTTCTCCCTTGAATGCATCTTTTGATGCAAACTTAGTTTGTCATTCCGAGAAAAACTTTTTCCACATTCCAAGCACTCATATGGCTTCTCCTTTGAGTGAATCTTTTGATGCACAGTTAGGATGCAGTTCCGAGAAAATCTCTTTCCACACTCCAAGCATTTGTATGGCTTCTCTCCTGTGTGAATCCTTTGATGCACAATTAGGCTGCTATTGTGGTAAAAGCTCTTTTCACACTCCAAGCATTTATATAGCTTCTCCCCTGTGTGAATCCTTTGATGTGCAGTTAGGTGTTGATTCTGAGAAAAGCTCTTTCCACACTCCAAGCATTTATACGGCTTCTCCCCCGTGTGAATTCTTTGATGTGCAGTTAGGCTGCCATTGTGGGAAAAACTCTTTTCACACTCCAAGCATTTATATGGTTTCTCCCCTGTGTGAATCCTTTGATGATAAGTTAGGCTGCTATTGTGGGAAAAACTCTGTCCACACTCCAGGCATTTATATGGCTTTTCCCCTGTATGAATCCTTTGATGCTTAGTTAGAGCACTACTGGCAGAGAAGCTCTTTCCACACTCCAAACATTTAAACGGCTTCTCCCCTGTGTGAAACCTTTGATGTATAGTTAGAGTACGAATGTCAGAGAAATTCTTTCCACACTCCAAGCATTTATATGGCTTCTCCCCTGTGTGAATCCTTTGATGTACTGTTAGGCTGCCATTCTGACAAAAGCTCTTTCCACACTCCAAGCATTTATATGGCTTCTCCCCTGTATGACTCCTTTGATGCTCTGTTAGGTGGTCATTCCGTGAGAAGCTCTTTCCACACTCCAAGCATTTATATGGCTGTTCCCCTGTATGAATCCTTTGATGCTCAGTTAGGGTGCTATTCCGAGAAAAGCTCTTTCCACACTCCAAGCATTTATATGGTTTCTCCCCTGTATGAATCCTTTGATGCTCAGTTAGGTGGCCATTTCGTGAGAAGCTCTTACCACACTCTAAACATTTATACGGCTTTTCCCCTGTATGAATCCTTTGATGTGCAGCTAGCCTAACACTGAGATGAAAGCTCTTTCCACACTCCAAGCATTTATATGGTTTCTCCCCTGTATGAATCCTTTGATGAGCAGCTAAGCGATAATTCCAAGAGAAACTCTTTCCACATTCCAAACATTTATATGGCTTCTCCCCTGTGTGAATCCTTTGATGGGCAGTTAGCCTGACACTGACATGAAAGCTCTTTCCACACTCCAAGCATTTATATGGTTTCTCCCCTGTATGAATGCTTTGATGAGCAGCTAAGCAATAATTCCAAGAGAAGCTCTTTCCACATTCCAAACATTTATATGGCTTCTCCCCTGTGTGAATCCTTTGATGTGCAGTCAGGAGTCCATTCCGTGAGAAGTTTTTTCCACATTCAAAGCATTTATACGGCTTTTCTCCTGTGTGAATCCTTTGATGTGCAGTTAGGCTGCCATGCTGAGAAAAGCTCTTTCCACACTCCAAACATTTAAATGGCTTTTCCCCTGTGTGAATCCTTTGATGTGCAGTTAGGCTGCCATTGTGAGAAAAGCTCTTTCCACACTCCAAGCATTTATACGGCTTTTCTTCTGTGTGAATCCTTTGATGTGCTCTTAAGGGATCAGTCTCAGGGAAGCTCTTTCCACACTCCAAACCTTTATATTGTGTTTGCCATGTTGTAATGTTCTGGTATTTTTTCAGACTGAATTTGTAGCTGAACTTTTTCTCAATTACGGGACCTTTCTGTCTTCTCTTTCTAATCTGCATTTCATCTTCAGCTGGGGCTGCCTGCATTTTTCTGCTCTGAAAAGCAACCAATCCCTTCGTCTGAGTTTGCTTTGCTTCTATTTTCCATCTGCATTGTCCGTCTGGTACCCACTGATCTCCAGACGTCACTTCCGCACACAGATCTTCCTCTTTTTCCACAATCCCTCTTCCTGATTCCTTCTCACTTGCCCTCTCTCGTCTATCTGCAACTGAAAAAGAGAGAGAGGAGTCAGTGGGGATGAAAAGGAAGAGAATACTAATTAGCAGGTACGGACAGTAGAGAAGGACTTTTTCCACAGTGAGAACCAGGGAGCTGGAAAAACCTTAGCAATATCTAACCACATGCTAGTTTGTTTTGGAAACAGAGAAAGTGATAAGATAGAGAGTTGCTGTTAAGGTTCATCTGTTTTTTGTACTGATTTAGGATGCACACAGATACAGAATGGGAAAAGAAATGCTTTTTAAAAAGTCATGAATTTTACTGATAGTTTTTGTTTACCTGAAAGGAAAAAACTATGGAAAGAGTTAAATCCAGAGTCTGAAGTCATGAGCAGACAAGACAGGTCCTCATACCTGAAAGAAACCCAAGTTTGCAGAAGAAGCAGAAATAGTAAAAAGAAATAGATTGCCAGGATGGGGGAAGGGATGGGGAGCTATAAGAAACAAATGTCCTTGGTTGCTGTTGCTAGGCAACCGCACAGTATTGCCAGCTTTCCTGTTTTGGTTTCTGTCAGACAGAACCACAGTGATCGGGCACGGCTCTTTCCATGGCTAAGGGACAACTCATCAGGGTCTGCAGCAACCCCTGGGTTACTTTAGACCACACGAGTTGCATAACTCACCCAGGACCGTCTGCTTGCTACTAGTCAACAGCAGCCATACCCAAAAATACAGTGTAAAATAGTTAACAGTTTCAGTAGTTGGGACAGTTTTTTGTTTCCTTGACATATTTCTCCGATCGCCTCCTGTGTCTTCTGAACCAATTCAGTAGATAAAAGTTTGGAAGTGGCGTGACGTGGAGGACATTACTGCAGCTTACCACTCTGCACCACAGGGTTCTTTCTAGGGGAATACAGAAAGGGTAAATTTTTGAGGTATTATGACTACAAGTATAGTATCTGTAAGGATATTACAGGTATTGTAGAGAAAACTGAAAATGATTTCTTACATATGTATTATAGATCCAGAGGAGTTAGCCGTGTTAGTCTATAGTAGCAAGAAAGAAAAGAGTCCAGTAGCACCTTTAAGACTAACCAACTTTACTGCAGCATAAGGTTTCGAGAACCACAGGTAAGCCCTTTTGTTTCTCCACAGATGAGAAAGGAAGTCAAGAAAGGGAGTGTGGGAACAATCTCCTGCTTTACAAAACAAAGGAGGGCAGGGGGGTTAAGAACATCCCTAAAGTATTGAACTTTAGTGGGCAGTGTTCCCCCGCTCCGGAACTTCTAGCTTCCCTGGCAACTCTGGGTGTCTCTCAAATAGTGACACATGAAAGCGGCCACACCCGATACTTTACACTGAGCCTTTGAGGGAAAACCCTATTTCAACATTGGAGGTTCAGTCTGGGCAAAGTGATTGAGAGAGCAGTGGCTGACCACTTCCAGATCTTGGCTAATTCTAGTGCTCTGGACCCTTTCCAGTCTGGATTCAGACCACCGCATGGGACAGGGACAGCACTAGCTGTGTTAGTGGATGATCAACTGAACAGAGACAAAGGCCATGCTTCCTTATGGCTCCTCCTGGAGGTGTTTAAATAGTTTTTCATGGAATGGACTCAAAGGGTTGCCGTCTAAGATCAGCTATCTCCAGAATGGGAACTATCTTGTGGGGTTCCGCAGGGCGCAATCTTATCTCCCATGTTATTCAACCTCAAAGTTTTTAGGAGAACTCATTTACAGCTATGGAGTAGGATGTCACCAATATGCAGATGACACTCAACTCTGTATCTCGCTATCTCTGCTGAAACAGAACATAAATCAGTTCTAGGACTGACATTAGACACCATGAAGCAGAGGTAGTACAAAGGACATAGGAGTAGGTATTTAAAGCAACAGATAATACGTAAGGCGACCTAGTGGTGAAGTCTATGATCCCTATCTCATGGGTGAAGCATCTGAGACCCCCTCCCTACAATACAGCTCTCCTATCTGAGCAAAAAGCCCTTTCTGAACAACTCGGTTTTTCCATCGTTTGTGGAAAGCCAGGAGACTGGGAGCAATCCTGACCTCTTCAGGCAGGCCGTTCCACAGGGAGGGGGCACACAAGAGAAAGCCCGTTACTTATTATTACTTATTGTTGTTATTATTATGCTGGGGGTGGGTGGGAACATTCTTAGTAGCAGCTGGAAGAAATCTTTGCCTGGAACAGGATGTTCTTGGCTGAGTTGATGAGAAAACAGCGACACAAACAAACAAAAACAAAAATAAATAAAAGACAAATATCAATGCCAGTGCTGTCTAGCGTTTGGAGTGTGCCAGTTTTGAGTAGTCAGGAGGACTCTGCCCTAGAATCTGAACACAGAAAGGCCGGAGAGGGAAACAGGAGGGGCAGGGTTTGGCTAGCGTGAACCTAACCGAGTGTTGTCCATCTCTCCTGAACAGGGCTCTCTTCAAGCACAGATTTCTCTTTACAGAATGAGGGTGTCTAATGCTTTCATTCACAGGGGATATAGATTCCCCAGGTGTGGGACATCCGTTTCTTCCTCTTTGGTAAAGGAAGGGGTGTTCTGAAAACAAAGAGGGCCAAAGGAAGGTAACACCCCCTCGCTTCTCTTCCATATTCACAATCTAAGGGGAAAAAATCCTTACCAAGGGAGGCCACGGTCTGGTAATTTTCCTCCATCACCTCCCAGTAGAGTTTTCTTTGGCCTGGATCCAGCAGAGCCCATTCCTCCTCCGTGAAGAACACGGCTACCTCCTCAAAGGACACGGGGGAGCACTGAAAGAGGAAAAGATTTTCCACCTGTTCATTTATTCCTGTCCATGAGCACTCAAGAAAGAAAGAAGACTCCCATTGGCCAGTCAATGGATTCAAAGAATGCAATACATGAAAACAGTGGCAAGAAATTTGGATTGCATCAGGTCTTGCAATCTCCAAGATTAGATGTGTTCCCTGTTGAATGCTAGAAACCCTTTTCAGATTTTTTAATCCCAAAACATATCAATTGTACAATGAGATCTTTGACTCTGGTTTCTTGCCAGTCTTCCCATATAATGTTTGTATTACTGCGATTTCAAAAGCTGCAGGCACAGCACTCAATGTGCATATTTCCAACCCATTTCTTCGATGAATGCAGATACTAAAATATTAACTGATGCAGAGGAGTTAGCCGTGTTAGTCTGTAGCAGCAAAATCAAAGAGTCCAGTAGCACCTTTAAGACTAACCAGCTTTCGAGAATCACAGTTCTCTTCGTCAGATGCATCTGATGAAGAGAACTGTGATTCTCGAAAGCTTATGCTACAATAAAGTTGGTTAGTCTTAAAGGTGCTACTGGACTCTTTTTGATTAAGATATTAACTGCTATTGCAGAAGTTACTTATCTGTTCCCGTTTTTTAAATGGAGTGTGTATGTCACTGAAATATCAATTTGACCCATTTTCACATATTAAATTAACATTATCGGCCAATCCAGATTTAAAAATTGGGAGGAAATCTTTTCTAGGAAGGGCTTGGAAAGACAGTGGGATCTTTACTTTGGATCCACTGGGATGATGACATGGGGGCTTTCTTGACTGCCCCAAGCAGACTGTTTCACCAGGGGGGCAACACAGGGAACATGCAGGTATAGGGAGTCCTTAATTTTGCCCATATGCAGGGTGGCGCTTACAGAAAGCCCTGCTCAGACAAGCGAAGCTGCCGTGGGGGAGCATAGGGAGAGAGCCAGCCCCATAGATATCAGGAGTGATGCCAAGAAGGGCTTTGTAAGTGATCGGCAAAAGCTCAGTACTGTGACACTGAGAGATCTCTGTCTTTTGGTGCTACACCTCTGAAGATGCCAGCCACAGCTGCTGGTGCAACGTCAGGAACTACAATGCCAAGACCACGGCTATACAGCCCGGAAAACCCATAACAACCATCAAAAGCTCAGTAACTGATGGGAAGCCAATGGAGTGAGGGCAGAATGGGGGGGCCAGTACAGCAAAAAAGTCCTTCTCCCAGTTTAGACTAGCCTGGAAGATGGCCCTTTTCTTGATCCAATAGATCTGGCCGCATGGATTCATGCCATGGTAACATCGAGACTGGACTACTGTAATTTACTTTACACAGGTCTCCCCTCAAAGCTGACTTGGAGACTCCAGCTGGCACAGAACACAGTGGCTTGTTCACTCTCAGGAACGAGGAGCATGCAGATAACTCCATTTCTATAGCCACTCGATTGGCTTCCCATCCATTACCAGGTCCAGTTCAAGGTCACGACTACCATATTTAAAGCCCTTCATGGCTTTGGGACTGCACATCTGGGACTCCCCCTATGTTCCACCAAGGCAGCTTTGCTCACCTGGACAGGGCATTCTGCAGAGACCACCCTACAAGTGGGGCAAAATCAACAGCTGCCCGTACACGTGCTTTCTCTGCAATAGCCCCTACTTTATGGAAAGGCCTGCCTGAGGAGGCAAGGAAAGCTCCCCCTCTCCTGGCTGTCTTCAAAGTATGCAAAAGTGAATTATTCAAGAGGGCTTTTTACCCCAATAACAGGACTGTGTCACAAAAAATAACTCATAGAGATGCCTTGGTAGGGACAAGGACTATATGCTATGCTACTGGGGACTGCCTGCTGATGTCGATACTCGCCTACTAGAGAGTTTCTATGCTGCTAAACATGCCATAGAAATTAGTTATGCTTTGTTTTAGAAAGATTTCATCTTTGTATTCAGATTTACATTTGTTTTCAATTTGTCTGCAAACATATCCTATTGTATCTGTTTCACTGGATCGCCTAACTGTTGTAGATTACTTTATTTTGCTCAGTGAATGTCCTAATTGTTGACTATATTGTATTTCACTTGCACTGTATAATCCACCTTGGATCTCAGTGAGAAAGGCATTCTATAAATAATAGTAGTAGTAATAGTAACAACCACTGAGCTGCAGTGTTCAGCACCTACTGGTGGTCTCTGAGCTGACTTTGAGGGGAGACCTATGTAGAATGCACTGCAGTAGTCTAGACTTGCTATTACGTTAGAGGGGATCCAGGTGGCCACATCAACTGAGTCAAGGCAGGAGACCATCTTGTGGGCTAGACTGAGTTGAATGATGCATTAACGTGCTTTTCTAGCGCTAATGATGCACCCCCCCCCCCCCGCTTGTGACCGTTGGACACCATCAAAACTGGAGGAGCACTTTTGCCTTGAATAGGAGATCAGTGCTTTTACACATGAGGGAAAGTATAAAATCACCAAACTTGTGGATAGAATTTACAGCGGTAAGTTTTATTTGTCATAAGGATAAGGGCAGCAAAGCCAGCCAAGGTTTCAGAATTTGCAAATTCGAAATTTGGCCTTTTCAGTTCTGGGACTGCAAATGAATGTGCAAAAGACACCTCCGTGTGAGTTTCTGACATTGCATAGTTTAAGGATGAGCTTTTTGTTCTGCCTAGTCCCTGTGGCTAACTTCGGACCACAAAATACAGCTACTGGCCTCAGTGAGGAAAAGATCTCGTTTTTGCTTTCTCAGAATCTGGAAGAAAATCCATGATGTGATTAGGGCTCCCTCACTCTTGAGTAGGAGGTTCCTCTGCCAACCATCCCACGCCCCATAAAGGTTAAACAGGCTATTTAATACAAAACAGACTGCTTGGAGGGGACGTTATTCTTGTCTATACTAATAAACTGAAAGGAGCTTGCCAATGACTGAGGGTGGGCGATGCAAGATCAGCGGGGAAGGGAATTGCCCCGTCCGGACCCCCAACCTCCCCGGAACACCCCTCGGCTCTTTTGCAAGGGCGGTTTACTCCCGAGAAGCCCGGAAGGTGGAGGCAGCGCGGACGGGGAGGGGGACGAGAAGGGGGAGACCCAGTTCAGAGAATCCCTCTCCCGAGGAAGCCACGAGCCAAGCGCGGCCAGAGCCCTCCTCGCCTGCGGGGACCAAGGGCGCCTTTCGGAGCCAGCGCGGCGAGGGTCGCTTCGGGGCCCAGAAAAGGACCCTTCCGGATCAGACCGGCGGCCCGTGCAGCGGCTCCGGAGGGAATCGGCCCAGGCGGCTTGCAGGGGGCGGGGGCACAGGCAGCCATCTTGCCCGGGAAGCTGCACCGTCTCTGCGCTCCCCCCGCCCAGTCCTGCCTCATTCACACGTGTTTTCTCCCCCCGCCCCAGATCCCTCCGTGCAATCCCGAACTCACCTTCCCTGCAGGCGTGCAGAGGCCAAAGTCTCCCCCCGGCCAAGGGAGAGGCGGCAGAGGAGAGGCCCCGCGGAACTCCATGCCACCAGGATCGCCTTCTCTCTCCGAGGGGAAACAAAGCCCCGTCCCCGCCTCGAAGGCGCAGGCTCGCCTCGCTGGTGCTCGCGGAGCCTTCTGGGGATTGTAGTACTCTGGGACTACAAGACTCCAAAGTGGATTTGGAAACTTGGAAGAGGAGGGGCCTTGGCTTTTCCGTGCAGGCGAGGCCCGCTGGATAGAGCCTGAAGAGAAACAAAAACCGAGGGGAAGAAACCTCTCCAGGATAAGTTTATATACTGCTCTTCAGGACAACTGAACATCCACTCAGAGCGGTTTACAAAGTATGTCATTATTTGCTCTGCGACAACAATCCCCCTGTGAGGTGGGAGGGGATGAGAGAGCTCTGAAAGAGCTGTGACTGACCCAAGGTCACCCAGCTGGCTTCACCTGCAGGACTGGGGAATCAAACCCGGCTCTCCAGATTAGAGTCCTGCACTCTTAACCACGACACCAAACTGGGTCTCAGTAACCAGTTTCAATTAGTGTAACCTCTTGGGGGGGGGGGGTCCTATGGGGTTAATTTAGGAACACAACTTGCAACACACACCTCAGTTAACAAAATGCCTTTAAACCAAATCTTTCAACCCTCAGAACAGTCTTTTAGGGGCGAGAAGCTTGCAGCCAGTCATGACCTTTAAGTTCAGGTAAGTAACTGGTTGTCTTGGAAACCCCTCAGGGTAAGCCGGGCCCAACTTTTTGGGTCCCACCAAGAGCTGGAACCCAAGCGTCTCTCTGCAGCTTGGGAATGACGGCCCTTATTCAAGGTGGCAAGAGCAGGAAAAATGTCCCCCCAGCTCCCCCACCCCACCGGCCTCTTCCTCAGCTGCCTGCCCCAGAGAGGGACTCCGCCCGCCTGGGCTAACCGAGTTCGCTCCTGGGGGCTTCTTCATGTCCTTCCTTTCCAAGGCATCCTCCCAGCAGGAAGAAGGTCCTCCTGCCCGGCTAGAGTAGCCAGGGAGGAGATGGTACTAGCCAATCTATCTAACTCTATGGTTCCTGCCTTCCTTTTGTTCCGCTTGCAGTTTTGCAGTCTGAGCCAGAGACATCGCCAGTCTAACAGACCCCCCTCCCCGAGAATTGCCCCCTCCTGCAAGTCCTGCTCCGGGGAGGCACCCCCTGCATCAACCACCCCTTGAGAGGGGCGCATCCTGTCCAGGCAAGGTGCTGAGAAATGGATGGGGGGAGATCCAGGCTGCTTCTTGGTTGGGGCTGCCCTTGGCGCAGGGATGGGATTTGGGGTGCCCAAGTGCCAGGCGGGGCGGGTCTCCCTCTCCCCCCTAAAGTCTGGGCAGGCATAGGAGCTGCGGGGCTTCCCTCGTGGGGCTTTTGTGCAGAGGGAGCATCTGAGGGGAGAAAAGGGTGCATGGGTCTTTCCAGGGCCTGGTGAAGGGCTGAGAAGGCTAAAGGGGGAGCCCAAAAGTCTTTGGGAAAGGGAGGAGGGGGAAAAGGTGGGCTGGGGTCTGAATGCAAGAGCTGAAACAGGGAAAGGGTGGGATGCATGTGTGTGCACAGAGAGCCCCCTCCCCAGTTCCCCTCCTGCCCTACTGAGAGCCTCTTGGCCTTCTGTGCAGACCAGCCTGTGGAGGCATGAGGCTTAGAATTGGAATCCGGCACCTTCAGAGGCTGCATGGGTTCCAGTGCTCCGCAGAGGGACCTGAGGGGGAGATTTCGGGTCGAAGCTTGGGGCAGATATGAGGGAGGGGGCTGAAGAAGATTGAGGGAGCTGGGAAGTGGAGTGTAGAGTGGGGGACATGGACTGTGTCTGTGGCACCAGGGAGAACTTGTTAAAAAGATCAGAAAGCTTCAATGAGCTTATAGAGCTTTGTGGGTGATATCTAGGCTGGCGTGGGTGGGACCTATCTAGCGTGTTACCTACAATGTGGTTAAGGTCCCACCCTATCAATAGCCCCCCTTCGGCAAAGGCTGCCAAATCAGACAGCGATTCCTGGATAAATTCCAGTTGGTTGCTATTAGGGGCATAAACTGACACCAGTGTCACTATAGCGCCATTTACCTTTCCCTTGACCCACAAGTATCTCCCTTGGGAGTCAGCCTTAACTGCCAATGATTGAAACATGATATTTTTAGCGACCAGGATAGCCACCCCCCCCCTAGCTTTAGAGGATCCTGGTGCTTGGAAGTGGTATTGGAACCAGTTTGACTTGAGAACTTGGGGCAATTTACCCTTCAAATGGGTTTCTTGCAACAGCACAATGTTAGGGCGTTGCTTGACTAAGCAAGACGTCACTCGCTTCAGTTTAATAATGTTGTCAAGCCCCCGGCAGTTAAAAGAAATTACCTTGAGGTTTTCAGACATGGCTTATTGTAGTAAATGCTATTCCCCTACAGTGCTGGCGATTTCCCTGCGCAGTTGCGCCTTCTGAGACAGAAGGGAATTTTTCATTGAGACTGAATCTAGTGTGGTGGATAGCGAAGAGCGCACCGTGATCGCATGGCGTCTTGAAAGACCAAGGGAATAGAACAACAAGGTTATAGGCCAGTTCCAGGTCACTATGATTAACATGTTGCAAGAAAAGAGCAGCCCATTTAATACACCTTTCTGAAGTGTTGCCAAGCAGATTTAACACACACCCCTCCCCTCCCACCCCCCTTCTTACCTCCTGTACCCCTTCCCCTCTCACCATTCCCCCCCTCCCTCCCCAACTCCCCACCCAAAACTAACCAAACATGAAAAACAGTTAGAACAGTAAAATCAAAAGAGAGTCCAGTAGCACCTTTAAGACTAACCAATTTTATTGTAGCATATGCTTTCGAGAATCACAGTTCTCTTCGTCAGATGCAAGTGAGAACAGTACTAACTCCTCCTGCAGAGGAAAAACTCCAGCTGCACTGTATTGTCGAACGCTTTCACGGCCGGAGAACGATGGTTGTTGTGGGTTTTCCGGGCTGTATTGCCGTGGTCTTGGCATTGTAGTTCCTGATGTTTCGCCAGCAGCTGTGGCGAAACGTCAGGAACTACAATGCCAAGACCACGGCAATACAGCCCGGAAAACCCACAACAACCATCCAGCTGCACTGTTGAGAAACAGAGCAATGAGGGCACTGCACCCTCGTCCTGGAGGGCCCTAACCCTATGTGGGGGTAAAGAGAAGTCACCCCCCCCCCACGTCTCCAGCCGCGTCAGAACAGCTTGAACAACCTGAGGACAGAAAAGCGGTTAATAACAATCAGGTTGGTAGATAGGGCCAATTGGCTAAACAGCAGCTACACTGGCCTACTCACTGACATATAGCAAGACGGGCAGTGGGACTACTGTCTATCAAGCATCGATCTGGTGGGAATCTTGCTTCTTTTCTTCCTGGTGTCGGTTGACAAGTCCGATTCAGTGTCGGAGTCAACATTGGCGCGTTTATCAGAGCATAAGTTTAAGCCCTTCAGAAGCCTCTTGCCGGAGTCAGCGTCGTGTGCTTGATAGGAGCGGCCTTAATGGTGGACCAGGAGTTTAGTAGAGGAGATCCATCTGTATCTGATGTTTTCTTCAGTAAGTTTAGCCGTGGTGGTTAAGCATCTCTAGGGCGGATGCTTGAGAATCTGACAATAATGTCCTTTCCCTGTTTAAGCTTAGAGTTGCGAGGTGAGGCTTGTCTGTATGCATAATCAATTAAGGGTGCTTATGCCCTCCTCTTAGCTCAGCAAGGCTGGCAGCCAATTGGCTATAAAAGACACCAGTTCAGAGGAGCCTTCTACACTTTCATCAAAACCTCGAAATTTAAGATTATTGAAATTCAGTTTGTTCTCAAGATCAAGGATTCGTGCCTTCATCCAACTGCCCTTCTCTTGTAAGCTTTTAGTTTCTTCCTGCACAGCGAGCCCAAGTTGCAGCGCAGTTTCAGCCGTTTTAGCCACTTGCTGAATGTTGCTATTCAGCTCCTGAAGCTGCAATGTCAGGGGCTTTAGCAAAGCTTCCAGCTTATTGATTAGCTTGCTCTCAAGCAGGTCTACTTTAAGGGAGATTTCCTTGTCTAGTGCAAGGATTGCTTCTTCTTTGCCTGCCTCAGGGCTCACAGTGGCCATCTTGGAGCACTTAGCAGCGCTTTTATTAGCTGATTCTTTAGGAGGCCCAGAAGGAAAAAGGCTTTTACAGAGTGGGAAGTGGGTTCGGCTGTTTTGCCCTTGCCTCCCCCAGACTTTCCCGTTACTTGCTATTTCGGATGGTGTCCTTAGGGTGCTTTTAAGCGGCTGCTGGAGACGCAGGAAGACAGAGCTCTCTTTTTAGGCGTCCGGCATCGTCGGCGCCCCCTCCCTCCCTCAATGGAACGTTATTTTAAAATGAATTTCAGCAGAGAGAAATGTAAAGTTCTGCAGCTAGGTTGGAAAAATCAAATGCATAATTATAGTTGCAGGAGACTTGTCTTGGCGGTAGCATTTTCGAAAAAAGATCTAGGGCTCTTAATAGACCATACACTAAATATGAATCAGCAGTGTGATGAGGCAGCTAAAAAGGCAAATGCGATTTTGGGCCCTATCAACAGAAGCATGGTGTGTAGATCACACAAAGTGATGGCATCCCTTTACTCTGCCCTGATTAGAGCTCACCTAGAGTATTATGTTCAGATTTGACCACCGCAATTTAAAAAGGATATAAACAAGCAGGAACGTGTCCAGGGAAGGGCAATGAAGATGGTGAGGGGGTCTGGAGACCAAGTCCTCTGAGGAAAGGTTGAAGGAGCGTGGTAAGTTTAGCCTGGAAAGGAGACAACTGAGAGGTGATATGATAACCATCTTCAAGTACTTTTTTGTTTTCCTTTTTTTTAAATCAATATATCTTTATTTAAAAAATTATAACAATAAACTATTAAACTATATACAATCATGAATTTGCAGTCATACAAGAAGTTAATACTAAAATCCATTAATAAATACATACATCAAAATTAATAAACATAACATGTCATCATAAGTAACAACTGCGTGCACTTTAAAACATGTATTGTCGAAGGCTTTCACGGCCGGAGAATGATGGTTGTTGGGGGTTTTCCGGGCTGTATTGCCGTGGTCTTGGCATTGTAGTTCCTGACGTTTCGCCAGCAGCTGTGGCTGGCATCTTCAGAGGTGTAGCACCAAAAGACAGAGATCTCTCAGTGTCACAGTGTGGAAAAGATGTAGGTCATTTGTATCTACTCAGGAGGGGTGGGGTTGAGCTGAGACATTCTGTAAGAGTTTCCCAGGGTGTGGAATGCTAATGGCGGGAGGCTTCACTGAATCCTGAGGAGGTTCTTTTGCATATGGATTGGTGCTTGATGTGCTAATCTTCTCTGCAGGGCTATTGTCGGGTGTGGAGTGTTTTGTTGGCCTGGTGTTTTTCAGAACTGGAGCCCATGCTCTGTTCATTCTTAAGGTTTCTTCTTTCCTGTTGAAGTTTTGCTTATGCTTGTGAATTTCAATGGCTTCCCTGTGCAGTCTGACAAAGTAGTTGGAAGTGTTGTCCAGTATTTTGGTGTCCTGGAATAAGATACTGTGCCCTGTTTGAGTTAGGCTATGTTCAGCCACTGCTGATTTTTCAGGCTGTCCAAGTCTGCAGTGTCTTTCATGTTCTTTTATTCTTGTCTGGATGCTACGCTTTGTGGTCCCGATGTAAACTTGTCCACAGCTGCAGGGTATACGGTATACTCCTGCAGAGGTGAGGGGGTCTCTGCTGTCTTTTGCTGATCGTAGCATCTGTTGTATTTTTCGGGTGGGTCTGAATACTGCTTGAAGGTTATGCTTTTCCATAAGCTTTCCCATCTGATCAGTAATTCCTTTGATATATGGCAAAAACACTTTTCCTGTAGGTGACTGTTTTTCCTTGGTTGTTTGATTCATCCTGGGTTTGATTGCTCTTCGGATTTCATGACCTACATCTTTTCCACACTGTGACACTGAGAGATCTCTGTGTCTGAAGATGCCAGCCACAGCTGCTGGCGAAACGTCAGGAACTACAATGCCAAGACCACGGCAATACAGCCCGGAAAACCCCCAACAACCATCGTTCTCCGGCCGTGAAAGCCTTCGACAATACATCGAACACCTCTACGGGGAGGAAACATTCCAACAGACCCGAAGATTGGAAACACTTCGGAACAAGAAAGCACATCTACTCTGTTCTTTGACCTTTCTTCTACGCTGCAGGGACACAAGAACCATTCCATCTTTTCTCACAACTAAAAGAATCTTCAAAACCACACAGGCGAACCGCATTTATGACCGTCTAGAACAGGCCCTCTTACGTGAGAGAATCCACACTACCCGCAGAGAACTTGCTGCCACAGACAAGGAGCTATTTTGCTTGCATATCAACACCAGCCATAAAATGAGAAGTCAGGATTGGGACAAGGTCGATAATCTCACCTACAGGAAGATGGAACAAGTGTTTACCAACCACACATCCAGACAGAAGCAGAAGTTTAACAAACTACAGGAAAAAAGACAGACAAGCCCAATGCTCGACAATGCACGCATTGTCATCAATCTGACAGACCGTCAACTCTCACCAGAAGAAACCTCCATCTTGGCAAAGGGAGGAAACTTTGCAGTCACCCCCACCAGAATTCCTGTGGAAGACATCATTGCAAATGTAGAAGCTGCCATCCGTCATCTACCGGAAGAGGAAGCTGAGGAAATAAGAGGAGAGACAGCCAGGATTCTACGAAAGGCAAAGCTTCCCACCAGCAATTTAACACGCAAGGAGAGAAATGCCATCAAGACCCTCAATGCAGATCCAGACATCATCATTCTACCAGCTGATAAAGGCAATGCTATAGTGATCATGAAAACGGAGGAATACAAAAAGAAGATTAAGGAACTCCTGGACCCCTCCACCTACAAAAAACTAAAACGAGATCCCACTTGCAAAATCACCAGGCTAACAAATGAGCTGATCAAGAATTCCTCACTACATCCCGACACGCACAGAAAACTATGCAAGACTGAAGCACAGCCACCTAGACTATATGGACTCCCCAAAATACATAAAGATTCAGTCCCACTCCGACCCATTGTGAGTGCCATTGGTTCACCGACATATGAATTAGCTAGACATCTGGCAGATCTCCTGCAGGACCACATCGGGAAAACCTCGTCTTACATCAAAGATTCAGCAGATTTCATCAACAAAATCAGTTCTCTGAAACTCAATCCACAAGACATACTTGTCAGTTTTGATGTTGTATCCCTGTTTACCAAGGTTCCAGTAAAAGACACTATTGCACTGATTAATCAGATTTTCCCAGAGGATGTAACAGCCTTATTCCATCATTGTCTGACAACCAGTTACTTCCAATGGGACAACGAATTCTATGAACAGATGGATGGGGTGGCCATGGGGAGCCCACTCAGCCCAGTTATAGCAAACTTCTACATGGAACATTTTGAAAAAACAGCTCTAGAATCAGCACCCCACAAACCCAGTGTATGGTTCCGGTTTGTGGATGATACATTCATCATTTGGAGCCATGGGGAGGAAGAATTGAGGGAGTTTTTGAATCATCTCAACAACATCCACCTGAACATACAATTCACAATGGAGAAAGAAAGTGAGGGAAAACTCTCATTCCTGGATACCTTGGTCATCCGCAAAGCAAACTTTCAGTTAGGTCACAAGGTCTACAGGAAACCAACTCACACTGATCGGTACTTACACAAAAACTCCAATCACCACCCCCGACAGAAAAGAGGCATAATGAAAACATTAGTGGATCGTGCAAGACGGATATGTGAGCCGCGCTTTCTCAATGAGGAAATTAATCATCTAAACCACGCACTTCAGGCAAATGGCTACTCCAGAAATGAAATCCGAAGAGCAATCAAACCCAGGATGAATCAAACAACCAAGGAAAAACAGTCACCTACAGGAAAAGTGTTTTTGCCATATATCAAAGGAATTACTGATCAGATGGGAAAGCTTATGGAAAAGCATAACCTTCAAGCAGTATTCAGACCCACCCGAAAAATACAACAGATGCTACGATCAGCAAAAGACAGCAGAGACCCCCTCACCTCTGCAGGAGTATACCGTATACCCTGCAGCTGTGGACAAGTTTACATCGGGACCACAAAGCGTAGCATCCAGACAAGAATAAAAGAACATGAAAGACACTGCAGACTTGGACAGCCTGAAAAATCTGCAGTGGCTGAACATAGCCTAACTCAAACAGGGCACAGTATCTTATTCCAGGACACCAAAATACTGGACAACACTTCCAACTACTTTGTCAGACTGCACAGGGAAGCCATTGAAATTCACAAGCATAAGCAAAACTTCAACAGGAAAGAAGAAACCTTAAGAATGAACAGAGCATGGGCTCCAGTTCTGAAAAACACCAGGCCAACAAAACACTCCACACCCGACAATAGCCCTGCAGAGAAGATTAGCACGTCAAGCACCAATCCATATGCAAAAGAACCTCCTCAGGATTCAGTGAAGCCTCCCGCCATTAGCATTCCACACCCTGGGAAACTCTTACAGAATGTCTCAGCTCAACCCCACCCCTCCTGAGTAGATACAAATGACCTACATCTTTTCCACACTGTGACACTGAGAGATCTCTGTCTTTTGGTGCTACACCTCTGAAGATGCCAGCCACAGCTGCTGGCGAAACGTCAGGAACTACAATGCCAAGACCACGGCAATACAGCCCGGAAAACCCCCAACAACCATCACTTTAAAACAGTTTAGAGGATTATATCTGAGTATCTATCTGAACAAATATAAGGAGAAAGTACTTGTAAATGCTAACGTATTAAACTGACAGATGACTTATATATTTGCATATGTATGAAAGAGTTTAAGACCAGGTAAGGAACTATTATTTTCGAGGTATTCAAAGAAAGGAAACCATTTCTCAATAAAGTTGGTTGTTCTTGGAAAATTTTCTACTTGGTAAATTTTATCATATAATTTTTCTGATATATAATGGTCCCAGATTTTTTTGTGCCAGTTATCAATTGAGGGTGTAGACTTGGATTTCCAAAAGGTAGGTATTGCGCTCTTTGCGGCTACTAGTAGGGTGGCTATTAGGTCTCTTCTTGTTGTTGAAATTTGGTCTTGGTATTTGTCCCATTGGTCCAATAGAATAATTTCTGGCATCAGGGGATTTCATATCCTGTTATTTTCTGAACTTCCTTTAGCACTGCTTTCCAAAATGATTCAATATGTTTACATCTCCACCAACAATGGGCAAAGTTCCCTTTCTCCCCACAATTTTTCCAGCAGTTAGGTGGAGATGTGGAAGAAATCTGGGAAAGTTTCTTTGGTGTTATATACCATCTGTTAATTAATTTATAAGTTTGTATTTTGGTAAGACAGGGTTAACATACCTGTAACTTATGTTCATCGAGTTCTTCTGTGCCGACACACATGGGTACTGCGCACACGCAGGCCAGCCGCCGGAAGATTCTTCAACGCTTACCCAGCTCCGAAGGGGCCGTTTGCCGTGCGCCTCAGCGACCGTTTCCCGCCCAAACGGTCACATGCTCCTCCAGCGGCCAACGGCCCCTTCCCTCAGTTCTCCCTTGCCGCCGCTCATCCAAGACACATAGCCCTAACTTCACTAGGGAACTCATGTTATAGCCCATATATGTACAACAAAGCAGCAGTGGAGTTCACAGCGGGGCAGGAGGGAGGGTTGTGTGTCGGCACAGAAGAACTCGATGAACATAAGTTACAGGTATGTTAACCCTGTCTTCATCTTCGTTCTTCTGTGCCTCCACACATGGGAGAGTACCAAGCTTCACACAATAAGGAAGGTGGGGTGAAATCCAACTCAATTTTATTATGTACAGTAGGAACAACACATATACATACGCACACATGGATAAACATACTAAACCCCACAATATTCAATAAAGTACATATCTACAACTATATACAGTGCCCTCGTCTCCCCCATCAGAGCAGATTAAACCAACAAACTCCTAGGGGAACAAGGAGTGGAGGACGGCCCTAGCTACAGCCACATCCTCATTAGCATTTACATCAACAGCGTAATGTCTTACAAAAGTATCAGCGGACGACCATGTTGCAGCCCGACAAATATTAGCTAAAGGTACACCCCTGAGCAGAGCTGAAGACGCTGCCTGGGACCGTGTGGAGTGGGCCCTGATACCCAAAGGACAGTCCACCTTGGCTGAAGCGTAGGCCCTTACAATGGCTGTCACAATCCAACGGGACACCGTCTGTGCTGACGCCCTGTGGCCCTTGTCTTTTGCCCCAAAACATACAAAAAGGTGGGGGCTGTTCCTGAACACCTTTGTCCTCTCCAAATAAAAGGCCAATGCCCTCCGCAGATCCAAAGTGTGGAGGGCCTTTTCCCCTTTAGTAGAAGCCTCAGGGAAAAACACAGGTAGAGAAATCTCCTGTGAAAGGTGGAATGTTGACACCACCTTGGGCAGGAACGAAACACATGGGCGCGAGACCACCTTATTCGCATGAAAGCGAAGGAACGGAGGGTCTGCCCTAAGAGCAGCCAGCTCACTGACCCGCCTGGCAGAAGTAATCGCCACCAGAAATGCCACCTTGTAGGAGAGCAAGTCCAGAGGACACGTAGCCAGAGACTCAAAGGGGGGCAGCATCAACCTAGCCAGGACCAGGGAGAGAGACCACTGGGGCACAGGGGGTGACACAGGTGGGTAAAGGTTGAGCATCCCCTTCAAAAACTGGCGGGACTGACGATGCGAGAATACAGTGCAGCCATCCACCTGGCCGTGGAATGCGGAGATGGCTGCAAGGTGCACCTTCAGAGTCGCCACACTAAGGCCCCGGTCTTTCAGCTCACAAAGATAGTCCAAGACCATCCCCAAGGGGCTGCACCGAGGCGCCACCTTCCTACAGGCGGCCCAAGCCTCAAACCTACTCCACTTTGCCTTGTAGGTACGCCGTGTGGAGGGCTTCCTAGTGTTTAAGAGGACCCTCTCGACCGGCTCAGAGAACCCTAGGGACGGGGTCGAATCCGCCAAGCGGTAAGATGTAGTTTCCTGGGCTCGTGGTGGAAGAGCCTCCCGTGCAGGAGGAGATCCTGCCGGGGTGAAAGGGCTACGTAAGTACGGGCGGACATCTCCAGCAGCTTCGGGAACCAGAGCTGCCGCGGCCAGAACGGGGCCACTAAGATGCAGTCCGTGTTGTCCCTCTCCACCTTGCATAACACTCTGGGTATTAGAGGGAAAGGTGGAAACATGTAATGTAGCCCCTGGGCCCAAGTAAATTGGAAGGCATCCCCAATAGAGAGGGGATCGCTCCCTGCCCGGGAACAAAAAACCTTGGCCTTGGTGTTCGCTGATGTCGCAAACACGTCTATGCTCGGGCGACCCCACTTCCGAAAGATCGGCCCAACGTACTCTGCGTTGAGCCCCCACTCGTGATCCAGCATGTGCACCCTGCTGAGGGTGTCTGCCTGCACATTGTCTGACCCAGCCACATGAATGGCGCGAAGTGTCACCCCGTTCCTGATCGCCCATTCCCAAATGAGCGTGGCCTCCCTGCAGAGGATCATGGACACCGTGCCGCCTTGCTGGTTCAGGTAATACATGGCGGTAGTGTTGTCCGTCTGCACCAGCACCTGATGGTTCTACAAGAGCGCTGTGAATGATACAAGTGCAAAACGAACAGCCCTCAGTTCAAGCACATTAATATGGAGACCCCTCTCTCTTTCTGACCACACATCCTGCACACAAAGCTCCCCACAGAGGGCCCCCCACCCTTGCAGGGAGGCATCCGTGGTCACCGAGAACTCGGGATGATGGTAACCAAAGGGGGTCCCTTTAAACAAATTAACATCCGACAACCACCAGTCAAGGGAGGAGATAATAGAGAGTTTTGTCGTCGGAGGATGCTGTAAGGGATTATACCTCCTCACAAACCAATTTTGGAGCGGGCGCATCCGCAGCCTCGCAAAGGGGACCACCGAGGTGGCAGCAGCCATATGACCCAGCAAGCATTGAATCATGCGCACAGGCTGAAAACGATTCCTTTTAAACAAGGACACCAGGCCCTTCAGGGAACGTGCCCTTCCCAGGGGCAACAGAGCTTTGGCCTCCACTGAGTCCAACACCGCCCCAATATAAGGCACAACACAGACAGGTGTCAGCCTAGATTTTTCAAGGTTCACCAGGAGGCCCAACCGTGTGCAAGTGTCCAGAACCAATTCCACATCTTGCAACAGCTTAGTCTCCGAGCCTGCCGTTATAAGCCAATCATCGAGATAGGGGTAGATGGTACAGCCCCGCTCTCGAAGAAAGGAAACCACAGGAGCCACACACTTTGTAAACACACGCGGAGCTGTGAAAAGGCCGAAGGGGAGGACCTTGTAACGGAATACCCGCTGCTTATAAACGAAACACAGGAATCTCCTGTGCTCCTCTAAAATCCCCATGTGGAAATAAGCGTCCCTTAAATCCAGGACAGCGAACCAATCCCCCCTCTTCAAAAGGGCAATTACAGCAGGCAATGTAACCATCCTAAACTTGGTTACCCTTAAAAAGGCATTTAGCCCCCTCAAATCCAAGATAGGACGGAGGCCCCCGTCCTTTTTGGGGACCAGGAAGAAGCGGGAAAAGAAACCCCTTTCGGATTCCCCATATGCCACCTCTTCCACAGCCCCCTTAGCCAAGAGGGACTTAATTTCATCCTCCAGCTCAACTAAAGTATTATTCACCGCACTAAGCAGTGAAGTACACATTGGCAGTTCAGTGAATTCCAGCCCATACCCCTTATCAACAATTGTTAAGACCCATGAGTCAGATGTTATTGACTCCCATTCAGACAAGAAGGGTCTGAGTCTGTCCGAAAAGTTCAGAGCTGCCGCAGGGCTGGGCCTTCAGAACTGTCTTCCAGCCCCTTGCGGATCTTTTTGCTGGGGCGGAGGCTGAGACAAGCGGGGCTTGAATGGCCTACGCCTCCTGCCCTGGTGCTGCGCCGGGGTGTACTGGCGCTGTGAGGAAGGGTACTGTTGGTAGTATGGACGGGGCTGATATCTGCCACGGTACTGGTAGGGATTATACCTCGAAGAGTACCGAGGCTTGAACGTGGACCTGTCCGCTGGGGTGACCCCCAAGGAGCGTGCCGTCTGCCGGTCCTCCTTCTTCTTTTTAAGTGCCTCGTCGGTGGTGGTAGAGAAGAGGGAGTCACCCTCGAAGGGCAGGCGTTCAATCTTGGCCTTCACCTCCTGCGGGAGGGCAGTCGACCGCAACCACGAGTGCCTCCTCAGGAACACCGCAGACGCCATGCCCCGAGCAGCCGCGTCCGCCACATGACTCCCGGCGTTCATCTGCTGCTTTGACAATCGTACTGCCTCCGTCTGCAGCAACTACACTACCGCCTTCTTGTCAGCAGGGAGGTCAGTGACATAGTTAGCCAGCTTCTCCCAGAGGTAGAGTTGATAGCCCGCCATAATCGTTTGATAATTGGCTATCCTGAGGGCTAAAGCAGCAACCGAGTACTGACGCCTACCCAGTGCGTCCATCTTCCCTCCTTATCTGGTGGGACGGAGGAGGACCCCAACCTCTTGTGCTGAATCTCCTCGGCTATCAAGGATGACGGTGGGGGATGCTTGATGAGGGACTGCCACGTCCCTTGTTTAATTTTATACATCTGCTCGATGCGTTTGGACGTGGCAGGCAGGTCAGATGGTGACTTCCAGACCTTGTCGATGATCTCCTCCAAGCCCTCCAGCATAGGAAAACCCACTGTAACCGGGTTCTCCCCATAGATTCTGCACAACAACTTGTCCTTCGTCTTCGGGACCACAGAAGACACGTCAATCTCCAGGGCCTTGGACATGCGGGCCATTTGATCCGCGTAAATCTGCAGGTCCTCGAAGGGTGAGCTGGTGGACGGGCCCACATTGTCGTCCGGGGTCGGTTCGGAGAAGGACTCGGAACGGTAGCCGGCTCCTACGTCGTCATCCTCATCCGAGGCCGGAGCTGACTTCCCCCTCCAGGAAGGGTGGCGGCAGCCACTCATGATGGCCAGACGACGACGGCCCTGGATCCGATGGTCTGAAACCACGTGGAGCCCCTTTCCACTGGCACCGGTAGGCCTCTGGCATACCTGAAGCCTGGTGGTGATGCGCAGCCGCGGACCGCTCGGATCCGACTCGCTCGGATCCGACACTCCCCTCGGACCAATACCGTTAGCTACGGGCGGAACATGCAGGCGATGGTCCCCTAGTAGCCTCTCGGATCCGACGACGCGGAGCCGGGCTCAATTCCGGCGTAGGCGAGCGCCGCCCGCTCGACAGGACCACATAGGCCCCTGGATCCGGCACCTCTTCCTCAAGGAGGGGATGGTCTGGGGAGTCCAGGTGAGGCGATGGCGTAGGCGGGGACACCAGGACCACCTCCTCTGCCGACCAGCGCCAAGGGGACCGAGAGCGATGCTTGGCCTTCTTCTTAGTCTTCTTCGGAACCGGCTCGGAAGAAGCCCTCGGAACCGACGCCCTCTTGCTCGACGCCTTCCACGCAGCCTCCGGTCCCGGGGCTGCAGCAGGCTGTTTGACCGACGCCGGGGCTGATCTTATCGGATCCGATCTGCTCGGTTCCGGCCTCGGAGGCGACCCCTCCGGTTCCAACCTCACCGACGCCGATTTTCGCGGCGATTTCGATGACCTCGCCACCGAGCTTGCCCTTGATGCCGACTTACTTGCCGGGCGGGATGCAGGCACAGACTTTGAAGACGCCACAGAGCCCGCCCTAGATTGTCCCCCGGCATGGGTGGGGACTTGGCCGGCCTTCTTCGCGGCCCCCGGCATCTCCGCCTCGGAGGGCCCCGGGGCATCCAAGACCCGCTGCCACAGCGAAGCCTTGAGGCGGGCGGAACGCTCCTGCCTGGCCTTATGTGTAAAACCCTGGCAGATCCTGCAAGTGGGGACTACATGTTCCTCCCCAAGGCAGAGCAGGCAAAGGCTATGCCCATCCGTTTGGGCCATCTTAGTACGGCACTGGGCACAGTGCTTAAACAGGGCCGTAGAAGCCATTCCGAGGGGCAAGCCAAAACGCGACGTCAAACACAGTCCGGGTCAAATACACTACCAAGATCAGTCCGTCCAAATCACGAAGCAGAAGAAAGGTCGAATCCAGAATCCAAGTCAAGTCACGAAAAGGCAATCCAAAGACACAAGCAAAGCACGGAGCTACAAGCGGAACGTTCTCCTCAAGCGGCGGCAAGAAGAGAACTGAGGGAAGGGGCCGTTGGCCGCTGGAGGAGCATGTGACCGTTTGGGCGGGAAACGGTCACTGAGGCGCGCGGCAAACGGCCCCTTCGGAGCTGGGTAAGCATTGAAGAATCTTCCGGCGGCTGGCCTGCGCGTGTGCAGTACCCATGTGTGGAGGCACAGAAGAACGAAGATGAACAATAGATTTTGAAGTATTAATGTTGGACGACCATATGCGATTCCATCTATCAGTGGATTTTTCAATTTGGCAGTCTTGAAACCTTTGGTCCTGATACTTCCATGTTCTAGTTGTTTGGGTAGATAGTATTATATTATATGTTTTAGATATCATTCCCTTGCTATGATTCAAAGCTGAATCTATTAGATTCTCAAATTCTGATTTGGGAGTGTCATGTAATCTATTCAGGTCAATGTGGTCAGCTAGATTCTGTAATTGAAGGTATCTAAACCAGTGATTTTTTTAATTCATTATGCAGTCTATTTCTGATTTTTCCAATAAACCTCTGAGATATCTACTAATCTAGATAGCTCTACTCTACTCCAGAACTCAATGAAGGATTTGTCTAGTCCTAGTGGAGACCAGCATTGATATGTGAAGATAGAATACCTTGATATCTTTGGTACTAGATTTTTCCTGTTCTTGTCCCATATTTTCAGCAGAGAGGTTAAATAGATGTTATGTCGGATTGTTTGGGGACGGTCCTTTGGTCCATTCCAGACTACATTGCTAATTGTAAATTGTTTTAGGAGTTGTTTGAATATATTTGCCCAGATTGGAGGTTCTGGGTGGTGCAACAATTGTAGTAAACTAATCTGGCCGCAGTATGGTAAAGTAAAAGATCTGGGTAATTAAGACCACCATTCTTATTTTTTTGGTGGAGTATATCAAATGCTATCCTCGGTTTCTTGTTCTCCCAAAGACATTTGTTTAGTTCTCCTTGCCATTGCTGTAGTAACTTAGCGGAATATAAATTGGAATGGTTCTCAGGATATAGAGTATTTTAGGAAGACAAATGATTTCACTAGATGGAATTTATCATACCATGACAGGTGCATACTGGCCCAGTCTTTAAAAATTGATTTAATTTGTTCCATTGTTTTCATATGGTTTAGATTGATAAGTGAAGATGTATTAGGTGTGCTATAAACTCCTAAATATTTAATTTGTCGCTCAGCTATTTGATATTTGTATTCCTTAGATAATTGCTTGCATGTTTTTTTCTCTAAGTTAATTGGAAGAATATGAGATTTTGAAGTATTAATTTTTAGGCCAGCAATATTTTCGAATTTTGCTAGAAGTTGCTGTAAGTGCTCGAGAAATGATTGTAGGTTAGTGAGATATATTAACATATCATCAGCGAACAGACTAATCTTACAGAGTTGGATTCAATAGTGATACCATTTATATGCTGATGATCCCTAATTGCTGCTGCTAATGGTTTGATGGCAATAGCAAACAAAGTAGGTGACAAACGGCATCCTTGCCTGGTACCTCTTTTTATCTCAAAGGCTTCCGATAAATGCCCATTCACTTTAACATTGGCTAAGGAATACGAATATATTGATTTAATTGTTTTGAAGAATTTATTTCCAAAACCCATATGTTGAAGAATAGACTGTAAATATATTGGTTCTAGTGAGTCGAAGACCTTTTCAACATCCAGAGATAGGAAAGCTGCTTCTATTTTGTTTGAATTGCAGTGAGATATGAGGTTCAATGTTTTAAAGATATTTTCTGTTATATCTCGGCCTGGAAGAAACCCAGATTGGTCTACATGGATATATTGTGTGATAAAGGTGTTTATTCTTTTAGTTAAGATTGTGGTAAAAATTTTATAATCATGATTCAATAGGGAGATGGGCCTATACGAAGCAGGGTTTGTTGTCTTTACCTTGTTTTGGAATTACTATAATATTAGAACTAGTCCATGATAAAGGGATGTGGCCTGTCTCCATTATTGCATTGCAGACATCTCTGAGAGGGTTTAACAACAATGTATTGTATTTTTTGTAGAACTCAGACGGAAAACCATCTGGTCCAGGGGCTTTTCTATTTTTCATTTGTTTAATTGCATTCATTAATTCTTGATAAGTTATTATAAGTACTTGAAGGACTGCCATAAAAGGATGGTGCAGAGTTGTTTTCTGTTGCCCCAGAAGGTTGGACCAGAACCAATGAGTTGAAATTAAATCAAAGGCATTTTCAGCTAAATATTAGAAAGAACTTCCTGACAGAGCAATCCCTCAGTGGAACAGGCTTCCTCGAGAGGTGGTGGGCTCTCCTTCTTTGGAGTTTTTAAAGCAGAGGCTAGATGGTCATCTGACAGCAATGCTGATTCTGTGAACCTGGGCAGATCATGAGAGGGAAAGCAGGAAGGGTTACATCTGAGCGTAGTGGCTCGTGGCTCCTTGTTTCCATCTTCTGGGCATGGAGCAGGGGTCACTACGGGTGTGGGGGGAGGTAGTCGTGAATTTCCTGCATTGTGCAGGAGGTTGGACTAGATGACCATGGAGGTCTCTTCCAACCCAATGATTCTACGAGAGTACGTTTTCCATGCTCAATTAAGATTTTTACATAATCCTGAAATTTATATGGTTTCTCCCCCCGTATGAATTCTTTGATGAGTAGTAAGTTGTATACTTTGACTGGCAGCCCAATCCTAAGAGGGGCGGGGAAACTGAATAGGAACCGAACTAAGGCTTGCGACGGCGCATCTGGCCCTTACGCCCACGTAAGTGGCCCTCCGCCCGCGCTGGGATGCGGCGCTGGCCCACCGGTGGGCCAGCACCAGTGCAAGCCACAGGCGCCCGGGTGGCGGCGCAGGAGTGGCATAGAGCCCTACGCCGACGCAGGGGGGGCGGGGAACAAGGCGGGGTCAGAGTTAGTCCGCTCCCTAAGCTCCTCCAGAAGCGGGAATGCCCACAGCGGCGCAAAAAAGCTACGCCACGGAAAAAGAAGGCATAGCCCATAGGCGTCCATGGAACGGCGAAAAATCAGCCCCCTCTCTGAGCGCCCAGCCCCGCCCCTATGGCCCGAATGAGCATAGGATGAGAACTATCCCGGGGACCAATCAGCATGCGCGCCCGGCGTGGACAAGCCCCCCTCTCTGCACCCAATCATCTGAGAACCCGCCCTACAAAACATCCGGCCAGCGCCGCCCAAACCCCCAGGTAAGTGAGCACTCTGCCGGAGGCTCTGCCCGTGTGCTGAGTGGCATTGCCCCTTTGAAAACCGAAACGGGCTGAGGGCATTCACGTTGGCAGGCGCAGAATGCACTCGGGGGACTTTGCGAAAAAGTGGGGGAACTTCTCGTAAAGGGGAAGAGGTGCAAATGTCTGCCTAACTCCCTTTCTACCGTGATAGAAAGAATGACTCAACATCTAACTGGACTCATGCACGCTAGTTGCTTCTAACTAAGCACAAACAAATTAACCCTTCCGAGGCAGAAGGGAATGACACTTGGCAAATTAACTGCAGCCTCTCCTGTTTCCTTGCAGGTGCCCTGACTCTGGCGCTCCCGCCTTTTGATGACCGACAGAGCACTGACAGGTGAGGAGGAGGGAGGGGGGGCTGTTCCGCAGATTAGTGCAAACCGCCCATTCACCTGAACCCACCCGCTCACTTGCTGCTTTGGGTGAGGCCTAGCAGGGGTGGGGGGGCAACCATGGCCGCCCCGGCCGCCTCAGAGGCAGGCGCCCCGAAAACCACATGTGACCAGGTGTTTGTTATGACCAGCTCATTCCCTCCCTTAAAGGTAAAGGCTTGCTAAGGCCGAGCGCATCCTCGCCAGACTGTCATGCATCAGCTGGTTGCTGCTGGCGTCGACTATATGCATCCTCCTGGATGGCGGAGTGTGGGGCTTGCCTCGCCAGTGGAACGAGGCAAAGCCCACATGTGTCTTTTCCCCCCACAGGCACGTCCAGGGCAGGGCTGCTTCCCTGCGTCCCGCCCTTCCCAAACATCTCTGACAGACGGTTGGCTGCAGCCCAGGAAGCACTTTCACGCTGTGGCCTGCATCCCAGCCCCACCCCGCCGAGTGGGAAGGAGGGCTGTGAAGAATTCCCCGGCTCCCTTGCTAGCCTAAAAACAAACCCACTTATTCCAGTGCAATAAAACGAGTTGTCAAACCACTGCCTTCTGTTTCTGCGAGTCTGACTTTGTCCTCTGCTCCTCCCCCAACACTCCTGTCACATATCTCCACCTCCACATCGCCACAAATGACCCCGTTCTGCCTCCCCGCCCCCCCTCCCCTCACAGTAACGTCAGGTAGAGGGTTGGGGCAGGGCATGTCAGCGAGGAGGGGGGAGCCATCGAGGGTGATCAGTCCCTGGTAGGGCGAGCAGCTGGCACCTGATAATAAGCCAGGGAGAGGGTTGCCAGGGGTGCTGCTGTAGGGGGGCGGGAGATGGCAGGGGAAACGGTCTGCTCTCCCAAATCCTAGCCACGCGCCAGAGGAGGGAGCAGCTAGAGGTGCATGCCGCATGGGAGGAGGCGAACAACTGCGGGCGGGAGTTCATGGCCGCGGTACTGGAGGTGGGAGAGGGGCTCCGCGCCTCTCAAGCCCGTGCTGAAGCCCTGCTCGGGCGGCTCGTCACCATCCTGGACCCGCCGGCCCCGCCCGCTGCAGCAGCTCCACCTGCCCCAGAGGCGCCCCTCCCTCGGGCCCAGTTACATGCAAGAGGCCAGGCCAGTGGACGGCCAAGGGGGTCTGGCTGCCGGCCTCGCCGGTGAGCCCCACTGCCACGTTCCGGGGGGTGGGGTGTTCTGCTAGACAGGCGGGGCCGCAGACAAAGGTGTTATATAGCTGCTGGAGACAAGGGGGAAGGGTCCTGGAGGCGGGGGCAGTGAAGCAGGGCTTGGCCGCGTGACCTGGTTGCCGCAGCCGGGAAGGCTGGGTGGTGAGGCAGCTGCTTCTGACCATGCACTCGCACAGGCGCTGGACGGCACATGGGGTGAGCAGGGAGGGGGCTGGTGAGGCAGCGCCTGGGCCGTCGACGGGCCCCTGCCTGCCTTTCCTTCCAAATGGGCTCTGCCCAGCCCTCGACACCCTGCCTCTCCTACACGCCTCCCCTTCCTCAAGTCTGCTGGGGGAGGTGGGATGGTATAATAATAAAGACTGATTTCTGTGCAACGGGTGTCTGTGGTCTTTGCCTTGGGACGGGGACTGGGGCAGGCCCGCTGTGTCTGCCTCTTGGTGGCGGCCTCAGGCCAACCCTCCCCTTCGGTGTGACTTGGTGGCTGTTCCCTACTCCCGGGACTGGCTGCTGCCCTGGATTCCTCATGGCAGGGCGCCTGGCAGTCCCATGCCAACCTCTCTGGACGCAGCTGCCACAGACTTGGCGCTGCATTGGGCAAACGAGGGAGAGGCTCCTCAGACCACGCCCACCCCTCTCCTTCCCGACTGCGAGCCCCGCCCAACGCACGAGCCGGGGTGGTCTGCCGGCATGGGCGCGATTTGCCTGCTGCTCTGGGGCCTGGCCGGGATCGCGTGCTGCCCATTGGCTGCGCCTTTCCTGGCCCCTCCCCCTGCTGCTTGTGGGGAACAGCGCCCTTTGGCTCCGCCCGGCGGCGGCCGTGCATCAGACCCGCCCACAACACTTTCTGGTTCTCCCAATTTGCATCTCTCTGCTGCTGCCGGCGCTGCTGCGGCCACACTTTGCTGGCACAGGATCCGGCCCGGCGCCGCCGCCACACCGCTGGTGCAGCTGCGCCGGCGTTGGGGCCGGCCATAGGATTGCGCTGTTAATCTTTTTCCACACTCCAGGCATTTATATGGTTTCTCCCGTGTGAATTCTTTGAATGGATGTCATGTGTTCATTCTGACTGAAACTTTTTTTGAATTTTTATGTATTTTATTTAAAAGAAGAAAAAGACATTTGAACGTACATAAAGGATCTTGAACAGAGTACAGAATAACAGATTTTAGCTATAACAAAAATATAAGCAAGTTATATGACACAGCTAAATTTCATAACACTGCTTCTCTCCCCTCTCCTCAATTACTTACACTCAAAAGTTTTATACTCAATAGTCTATATTCAATCCTATATATCACATTTTATATTCAACATTTTTTAAAATCTTAGTTTTAAAATTGCTCTATATCCATGTTAACTATTCTTAATATTTCTTAATTTCCAGCTATGTAAACAAAAAAATCTCTCAATTTTTCCTGGCATTCCTGTGTTGGTCCGTTATGCATATAAGAAGTTAATTTAGCCATAAAGGCATATTCATACAATTTATCAACATTTTATATTCAATATTTTAAAATTTTAACTTTACAGTTGATCTACTTCAGTAATAGCCATTCTTGGGTTTTCTTAATTTTCTGCTACCTATTCAAAAAAGAAAAGTCTTTCTTTGTTTTCTAAAATTTTAGGATTGGTCCATTATACAGAAAAGAAGTTAATTTAGCCATAAACACATATTCATACTATAATACTTTTAGGTAGAATATCTGATAACATGTTTTTAGAATTCAACAGAAGGCGACAATTTAAACTTCTTATATTCAACATTATATTCAGCCTCATTCAGTTTATTAGCTTATTAATTTAACTATATAGCTTAACAATCTATTTTAATATTAATTATACCTTCTAAATTTAATGAATTGTCCTGTTGTGTATATAAAAAATTATCCATGAAAAAACAGCAATACGAAAGATATTGAAGAGGAGAGAAAGAATATTCTATAACATAGTTGTATAAATCAACAATTATTGTAAGTAATATAAACTCCAAAATGTGTCTCCCTTCCATCTTTATTTGTATTTCTTTCCTTCATGCCTTCTTCCAACTTGCGTGCCTTGAACTGATTCTAGTAGTTTGCTCAGTTTCCAAAAAAGCCATATATTCATTGGATCATACTGTGAGGGGCCTCCTGGATCAAAGTCACCTTGCTTCATCAAACAGTCTTGTACTAACCCTCGAAATGCAGCCTCTAAATCCAAATTGACCAAACGTTCTCCGATTTCGCAAAACCCCTGATTATTACTTCTAAATTCCGTTTCCAAAATGCCCAGTCTCTGGTCTGCTCTCATCAATGGGCTTGCTTGTAATGTTCGTATTGATTCAATTTTTTCTTGTATCTCTCTGAATTCTTTCTGCTGTATTTTAATCTCTTGAATGTCTTGATTATTTTCTTGAGTTCTCTGAATTATTTCTCATAATCCAGAGAGTAATTCAGTTCTTAGCTTCTGAAAATCTTCCCTTATTCCGGTGAAAAATCCTTGAGTCGTCCGGTCCATTCGCTATAGTTGGGTTAATGATGCCGTGTTTTCCAGCACTACTTCTTGAGTCTCCATATCAGTTTGTCGCTTCTGGTTTAAGGCATTTTTATACTCTTGCTTTAATTCTGTGAACAAAGTTTTAATTTGACTTGAAAGAGATTTTTTTTGAGATCTATCAATGACATCTTCTGAACTTAGTTCAGAACTTAGAAGTTTAATTAATAACAGCAACAACAATAAATTAGTTCAGCTTTAGCCTTTTTCATTGCTGCAGCCATTTTTTTTCAGTTTCTTACCTCTGAAATACCACAAAAGGCCTATCCTTAGAATAGATTAGTAAGAAAAAAAGAAAGACAGTTCATTCTTCAAGCCAGTAGGTGGTGATTATGTAGCTGTAATTGTTGAGCTAGTGAGCCAAGAAGCATGTCTGTGTCTTGCTGTTTGTATCTGTCATGTCACTGCAGATGTAAACGATCTATTTGACAGGTCCTTGGATGATGCAAGAGCAGAGAAACTACCTACGTCACTTCACCTGATGTGCTGTGATTGGACACTGGGGGTGCTACTGGGGGATATAAGCCAGCAGTGTCCTGTGCTGGTGTGGGACTTGTTCCATTAGGTGTTTGGCGAAGCACTTTGACGCTGGGAACGAGATTCTGTAAATAAGTCACTGTAAAATAAACTGTACATACACTTGAATGTTATAAGTGTGTGGAAGCCTCATTCTTAGCTCAGCCACAGTTCTAACCACGCTGCGCCAACAGTAATTCCTTCTTCAAACCAAGAATATATTTTTAAAAGATAATTGAAAGTTCAATCTCAGTTCCTTCTTCAAGCCAGAGATGGCAGTATGGCCAATGATATCAGAGTTTAGTACGTAATTTTCCAAAATGTTCAACGTTTGGCCATTTCCCCCCCTCACTTAAAGCCACATGATACAACAACAATAATAATGACATTCGATTTATATACCGCTCTTCAGGACAACATAATGCCCACTCAGACCGGTTTACAAAGTGTTATTATTACTCCACAACAATCACCCTGTGAGGTGGGTGGGGCTGAGAGAGCTCCAGAGAACTGTGAATCGCCCAAGGTCACACAGCTGACTTTGTGGAGGAGTGGGGAATCAAACCCGGCTCTCCATATTAGAGTCCCGTGCTCTTAACCACTACACCAAACTGGCTTTCCAAAAAGTATTATAGTAGCAACAGTTATAAGTCCATAATACACATTTAAAAGATGAGCTAGTAGTTGATTTTTTACTGAAGAATGGGCTTTATAGCTATAACTTTAAATCCATTCTTGATGTAAGTTATTTTGTAATCCAAAGTTAGTCCAGTGAGCCAGACACTTTGAAATCAAATGTCACATCTTTAGTTCCTCTTTCCACACTCCAAGTATTTATATGACTTCTCCTTCATGTGAATCCTTTGATGTTTAGTTAGGCTACTAGTATCATAGAAGTTCTTTCCACACTCCAAGCACTGATACAGTTCCTCCTTCATGTGAATCCTTTGATGTACAGTTACGCTGCTATTGCGAGAAAAACTCTTTCCACACTCCAAGCATTTATACGGCTTTTCCCCTGTATGACTCCTTTGATGAGCACTTAGGTTGCCATTCTGAGAAAAGCTCTTTCCACACTCGAAGCATTTATATGGCTTCTCCCCTGTATGACTCCTTTGATGCTTAGTTAGCTGGTTATTGCAAGAAAAACTCTTTCCACACTCCAAACATTTATATGGCTTCTCACCTGTGTGAATCCTTTGATGAGCACTTAGGTTGCCATTCTGAGAAAAGCTCTTTCCACACTCCAAGCATTTATACGGCTTTTTCCCTGTATGAATCCTTTGATGTACAGTTAGGTTGCGATTCTGAGAAAAGCTCTTTCCACACTCGAAGCATTTATATGGCTTCTCCCCTGTATGACTCCTTTGATGCGTAGTTAGCTGGCTGTTGCAAGAAAAACTCTTTCCACACTCCAAACATTTATATGGCTTCTCACCTGTGTGAATCCTTTGATGAGCACTTAGGTTGCCCTTCTGAGAAAATCTCTTTCCACACTCGAAGCATTTATATGGCTTCTCCCCTGTATGACTCCTTTGATGCTTAGTTAGCTGGCTATTGCAAGAAAAACTCTTTCCACACTCGAAGCATTTATATGGCTTCTCCCCTGTATGACTCCTGTGATGCTTAGTTAGCTGGCTATTGCAAGAAAAACTCTTTCCACACTCCAAACATTTATATGGCTTCTCACCTGTGTGAATCATTTGATGAGAACTTAGGTTGCCATTCTGAGAAAAGCTCCTTCCACACTCCAAGCATTTATACGGCTTTTCCCCTGTATGACTCCTTTGATGCTCAGTTAGGTTGCTATTGCAAGAAAAACTCTTTCCACACTCCAAACATTTATATAGCTTCTCACCTGTGTGAATCCTTTGATGTACAGTTAGGCTGCGATTCTGAGAAAAGCTCTTTCCACACTCGAAGCATTTATATGGCTTCTCCCCTGTATGACTCCTTTTATGCTTAGTTAGCTCGCTATTGCAAGAAAAACTCTTTCCACACTCCAAACATTTATATGGCTTCTCACCTGTGTGAATCCTTTGATGAGCACTTAGGTTGCCATTTTGAGAAAAGCTCTTTCCACACTCGAAGCATTTATATGGCTTCTCCCCTGTATGACTCCTTTGATGCTTAGTTAGCTCACTATTGCAAGAAAAACTCTTTCCACACTCCAAACATTTATATGGCTTCTCACCTGTGTGAATCCTTTGATGAGCACTTAGGTTGCCATTCTGAGAAAAGCTCTTTCCACACTCGTAGCATTTAAATGACTTTTGCCCTGTATGACTCCTTTGATGCTCAGTTAGGTTGCTATTGTAAGAAAAAGTCTTTCCACACTCCAAACATTTATATAGCTTCTCACCTGTGTGAATCCTTTGATGTACAGTTAGGCTGCGATTCTGAGAAAAGCTCTTTCCACACTCGAAGCATTTATATGGCTTCTCCCCTGTATGACTCCTTTTATGCTTAGTTAGCTCGCTATTGCAAGAAAAACTCTTTCCACACTCCAAACATTTATATGGCTTCTCACCTGTGTGAATCCTTCGATGAGCACTTAGGTTGCCATTCTGAGAAAAGCTCTTTCCACACTCGAAGCATTTATATGGCTTCTCCCCTGTATGACTCCTTTGATGCTTAGTTAGCTGGCTGTTGCAAGAAAAACTCTTTCCACACTCCAAACATTTATATGGCTTCTCACCTGTGTGAATCCTTTGATGAGCACTTAGGTTGCCATTCTGAGAAAAGCTCTTTCCACACTCCAAGCATTTATACGGCTTTTTCCCTGTATGAATCCTTTGATGTACAGTTAGGCTGCAATTCTGAGAAAAACTCTTTCCACACTCATAGCATTTATATGGCTTCTCCCCTGTATGACTCCTTTGATGCGTAGTTAGCTGGGTATTGCAAGAAAAGCTCTTTCCACACTCGAAGCATTTATATGGCTTCTCCCTTGTATGACTCCTTTTATGCTTAGTTAGCTCGCTATTGCAAGAAAAACTCTTTCCACACTCCAAACATTTATATGGCTTCTCACCTGTGTGAATCCTTTGATGAGCACTTAGGTTGCCATTCTGAGAAAAGCTCTTTCCACACTCGAGGCATTTATATGGCTTCTCCCCTGTATGACTCCGTTGATGCTTAGTTAGCTCACTATTGTAAGCAAAACTCTTTCCACACTCCAAACATTTATATGGCTTCTCACCTGTGTGAATCCTTTGATGAGCACTTAGGTTGCCACTCTGATAAAAGCTCTTTCCACACTCCAAGCACTTATATGGCTTTTTCCCTGTATGAATCCTTTGATGTACAGTTAGGTTGCTATTGCGAGAAAAGTTCTTTCCACACTCGAAGCATTTATATGGCTTTTGCCCTGTATGTATCCTTTGATGTCTAGTTAGGCCAACATGCTGAAAAAAGCTCTTTCCACACTCGAAGCATTTAAATGACTTTTGCCATGTATGACTCCTTTGATGCTCAGTTAGGCTGCTATTGTAAGAAAAACTCTTTCCACACTCCAAACATTTATATGGCTTCTCACCTGTGTGAATCCCTTGATGTGCAATTAGGCTGCATTTGTAAGAAAAGCTCTTTCCACACTCCCAGCATTTATATGGCTTTTGCCCTGTATGAATCCTTTGATGTGCAGTAAGGCTGCTCTTGTGAGGAAAGCTCTTTCCATGCTCCAAGCATTTATATGACTTTTCCCTTGTGTGAATCCTTTGATGTGCAGTTAGACTGCCTTTACAAGAAAAACTCTTTCCACACTCCAAGCATTTGTATCTTTTCCAGCATGTTGTAACATTCTGATATTTTTTCAGACTGATTTTGCAGCTCAGCCTTTTCTCAACCATGAGTCTCTTCAACCTTCTCATTCTCATCTGCATTTTATCTTGGTCTGGGGCCTCCTGCACCTTCTGGCTCTGGCAAGCAACCAATCCCTTCCTCTGCTTCTTCTTTGCTTCCATTTTCCATCTGCATTTTTTATCTGGTACCAACTGATCTCCAGATTTCACTTCCATATGCTGGTCTTCCTCTTTTTCCACAATCCCTCTTCCTGGTTCCTTCTCACTTGCTATCTCTCTTTTCTCTGCAACTGGAAAAGAAGAGAAGAGTCAGTGAAGATGAAAAGGAAGAAAATACTGATTAGTGGGTACAGTCAGTGCTCAGCAGTGAAGAGCATTTTCTACAGTGAGAGCAGGGACCTGGAAAAACTTTAGCAATATCTAACCACATTCCGGGACGTCTTGGAAAGGGAGAAAGAAATGATAAGAGGAGGTTTTTTGTTCCATTGCAGAAAGTTGCTGTTCAGTTTAATGTGTGTTTTTTTGTATTGATTTAGCATGCACACGCAGAGTGAATGGGAAAAGACATGCTTTTTAAAAAAATCTTGAATTTTACTGATAGTTTTTGTTTACACGAAAAGGAAAAAATCTGCAAAGAATTAAATCCAGAGAGAGGAACCATGGAGAAACAATTAGTCTACTTAACTGAAACAAACTGAAGTTTGCAGAAGAAGCTTAAATACAAAGAAGAATATGTTACTGGGGGAAGTTTAAAAATCTTTCTTACCATATAATTGAGTAAGCGTGTTTCAGACTACTCATTTTATACCCTGGTGCACCACCAGAGGGTGCTGCTGCAGAGGAAAGCCCAGGCAAGGAACCATGTCCCTCCAGAAAACATGCCATAGTGGGAAGCCCAATATTAAACAATTAGCTTACCCGTGTAATCTTACTAATAACTTCAGAATTTATTTGAACTATATATGACACATATAATCATCTCAATTGTATAATTACAAATAACGAAATCACATATATCTTCAACAACCCTATTACCAGTCTGAAAACCATTTTCACACGTCCCTCCAGGCTTCTATCATTGTTAATAAAGTGCTAAGTGCTCAAAGTGCTTTCAATAATTATTATTGCACAAGATACTAAAGTGCAAATGCAGATATAAATAGAGCACCATACAAACACCAGTCTTTATAATAACATCTAAGATCCCAAGCACTGCGTGTCCAGACCATAGGGTAGTGTGTGGCTGTAAAAATTCACTTTCAGTTGACTGTAAGAATCACAGTGCATAAATGAAGACAACGACATGTACTAATATCAAAGAGAACATCTACAAAATGATCTATCGTTGGTACATGACACCAAAGAAGATTGCGCTAGGGAATTTGAATACTTCTAATAAATGCTGGAAATGTAAGAAGCATGAGGGCTCCCTCTATCATATGTGGTGGTCGTGTGAAGTAGCTAGGCAGTACTGGGGGGAAATAATAAGAGAAATGAGTGAAATTTTACAATTTCAAATTAATAAGAACCCAGAACTCCTGCTACTGAACTTGGGAATGGAGGGAATTCCAGCCCAATACAGGACGTTGATATTTTATATGACAGCAGCAGCTAGACTTTTGTATGCGCAAAAATGGAAAGTACAAGAAGTGCCAACTATTGAAGATTGGATTTATAAATTGCTGTATATGGCTGAAATGGATAAGATGACAAGAAAACTGAGAGATCTGGACTCAGGGCAGTTCAACACAGACTGGGAGAAGCTGAAACAACACCTGGAGAAGAAATGGGAGGTGGGAGGAAAACTGTGGCAGTTTGAGAACTACTGAAGTACTGAAGTAGAGGGGGGAGACTTTACCGGGGGGAGAAGAGATAAATGTGAATTAATAAGCAGTCAGATTAATAGATTGACATATATATAGATATATATAGGTTAACAAACAGAACATAGATAGAAAATAATTAACTATAAGGATTAAATATAAGGATTGATTAACTAACAATATTTTCTTTTTTTCTGGTAAGTTTTGTACCAAACTGAATGTCTGAAGATATAGATGAGTCAAATTGATTGACTACGTGATGAGAGATATATAGAATTATTACAAAAAGATAGAATGAGTAATATATAGAGAATAAGTCAAATTGTTTGATATAAATGAATGTATGATTTATATGGTTTAGGATATATAGAAATATTTGAAATTGAAAAATGGGATAAATTGTTTATCTAAGATGGAAACAAAGACTTACAGTTTGGGCATACAATGTTAAAAATAGTTAAGGATGTACTGCTTAGAATAATGGAGAATATATATTCGTTTTAGATAGAGGAATCTAATAGAAGTAAGGGAAAGGGGACAAAGGGTCGGAAAGCTGTTGGAAGTCAACAAAAGGGGGGGAAAGGGAGGGGGTTAGAGATGAAAAAATTGGGGAAAATTGAATGTAAATGTAAAAATAATGGATTCTAACCCAATAAAAAATTTTTCAAAAAAAAAAAAGAATCACAGTGCATAAATAATCCTTTGTTAATTCTTCATGTACGAACAGAAATTCTTCTGTGATAACAAATCTTCTAACGGGTGGTCTAGATCCTTATCATGCCCGTTTCAAGAATATCTTTTTCAAAGAATACAGTCATTATGGAAAAGTAAAAGAATCAGTAACAATACACAACATGTGGTCTTAAGTCAATTGCAATACATACAGCACATACAATAATAGCAAACACTTACTTTATCACTTCCAATCATATCTCTTGAGTACCCAATAATATATCCAATTCCTATGGCATTACTGTAAACATATCTCACTATCATTAGGCCTTATATACGAAATCCCTACCGCGCCCTTCTATTGGGGAGAGTCTCTACTTAAAGTGGTCGCTTCAAAATTACTATTTTAACCTAAGCATGAAAAATCATTGGCCATATTTAAATCTCTTGGTGCCAGACTACATAGTTTATCAATCCAAAAGGGCTCCGTTAGTACAACACTATATTGAAAAAAAGCATACTGAAGCATATTGATTCACAATATTATTTAAGGCCAACCCTAGGATTCCAGCTACTGCTAAGAGGGAACTCTGCAGGAAGGAGACATTTTGGAAAGGAGATAGTGGGGCAGGCAGCCATTCCCTCCTCCTCCATCACTGATCCTGGCCGGTGAAGGAGAGGGCTGGGCATTGCCAACTGCTCCACTCCTATTACCGGCTGTCTTAAGGTAGAAGGTGGGCATTGCCACATGCTCCTCTCCTGATCCCAGCAGGGTGAAAGGGGAGAGGGGATTGCCACCTGCATTTCTCTTCTCATCATCCCCACCATTTGAGACACAATTTACCACATGGCCCGTACCTTTGTTTGAAAAGGAATTCCACCAGACCAGCAGATTATTATAAAGCCAGAGATTCTTTGAGCCGAGAATTACAAATGAGGAGTTATCCGGAACAAGTGATCAGCACGGCAATACATAGGGCAGCCCACAGGCAGCGACCGGAAATATTTAGGGAGAAAATCAAACAGACGGAAACTTCCATCAGATGGGCAGTGGATTATACACATTTGGCTAGGGACATCAGCAGGATCGTCAAGAGACATTGGCACCTGGTGTGCCATTTACCTGGGTGTCTGGACCCACCATCGGTAGGTTTTCCTCACACAGCCAATTTGAATGATAGGTTGGTCCATTCCCATTTTGCAAATATCAGCACTACAGAATCTGGCCCTAAAGGGCACTTCCCGTGCGGGAGGTGCAATGTGTGTAATCTGGTGGCCGCGGGGGCGACATTTAGGGTCTCCACATCGGGCTGAGAGATACCTTTAAATCATTTCTCCACCTGTAGTACCAGTGGGGTAGCGTGTATCATTGAATGCAGCTGTCCACGCATTTATGTCAGAAGCACAAGCAGGCAGATTAAAGTGCGCATGCGAGAGCACATCTCTAGATCAGGAAGAAATGTTTTGATGCACCCCTCACACAACATTTTGTGGACCATCACAACACAGAAAGACAGTTCAGGTTCTCAGTTCTACAGGTCATACAAAAGGAAAGATTCAGGGACCTTAATAAGGAACTGATGAGAAGGGAGGTGTACTGGACCTTGGAGTAGACTGTTTAGGACCTTTTGGTCTGAACACTCTCATTGACTATTTGGGGTTTGTGTAGTAACATCATCTTGAGCTATTGCTGATAAAAACTTGAGAATTGTAACAGTGTAAGTCTTTGGAGCCATGGCAAATGGGAACTGTAGCTTTAAGATTTCATTCTATGATTTACGTTCAAATACTCGGTGTGTAGAGCGTTTCCGCACCAGCCTTTGACCAAGCATGAGATGCGGTCGTGAAATTTGTCAGCTGGAACCGAATGAGTAAACACATACTTAGAATCCTGTTGTAAAAGGTGGCAGGTAGGGGTTATTATGTTCTTGATGTTTTTACAGAGAAGCAATTCCCGTGAACAAGAGGGCAGTGAAACAGGAAGGCTTCCGGAATCCTGTCGGGAGATTAGCATCATCATTTATTTTCATCCCGCTTCTGCGGGGATCACCATTCAAGTATTTTCCACCACCAAAGAAGTCACACCAGAACTAATTATGGGGTTTTGTGTTTATGGATTGATTAATCTGTAATTGGAGGAGAGTTGTATCCAGCCGTACAGTTCCACTGCATGCCAAATACAGGCATAATTTGTGTTTATGTATTACAACACTTTGATCTTGTTGGTGTTTTCACACCCGATATAAATAGTGGTTGAATTTGTTTACTTTTTCATACGGGGACGTTTGTCTTTCTTGGTATTAGGAGCAGAGCAGGTGGCATTGCCCACCCCCTTCAGCCAGTTGCGATCAGGAGCGGAGTGTTGTGGGCTCTGATTCCTTGGAGGATGAAGACTTCATGGAGGATGACAGGGGAGAGCACGTGGAGGACCAGCAGGGAGTAGAAGAGCAGGAACCCTTGCCAGAGCAGGATGGAGAATCCAGGGCAGAATCAGAGACAGAAGCTGTTCCCTTACCTGCACCAGCTCCTGAGACCAGGGCAACATCCCCACCCAGCTCCCCTGAACGTGATAAGCAGCGTAAGGTGCAGCGGCGTCTTGATGTACAGGAAAGGAGACAAAGTGCAAGGCTTCAGGCACTTACCCAGTGGCGTAGCGACCTTGAGTCCTAGCAGGATGCAGCACTGCCTTGGAGGTGATTGCTTTTAAGCCAGGACACCCTTTCCTTCATTGCAGAAGCACTTGCGCAAAGACCCACCCGGCTCTACTGCGACCCAGCTCTGCTCTATCTGCTCTCTCGGCTCTGACTTTTTGGACTCGGCTCTCTGGACTACACTCCCTGCTTTATTCCCTGGTTGGCTTCATTAAACTCTGGACTTTAGTGAGAATTGTGTTGGACTCTCTGCCCGCATTCCAGTACACAGAGCAGGTGGCAATACCCGCCCCCTGCCTTACCCAGCTGGCATTATGAGTGGGGAAGGTGGCAATGCCTGCTCCCTTTCAGCCATCTGGGACCAGGAGCACAGCAGATGGCAATGTCTGCCCCCCCCCCTTTCAACCAGCTGGTATTAGGAGTAGAGCAGGTGGAAATGCCCACCCACTGCCTTAACCCAGCTGGTATTAGGAGCAGAGTAGGTAGAAATGCCCATCACCCCTCAGCCAGCTAGGATCAGGAGCACAGAAGGTGGAAATGCCTGCCCCCAGCCTTACCCAGCTGGTATTAGAAGCAGATCACGTCATAATGCCCACCCCCGCACCTTGCCCTGCAATTCTCACCCCCTGCCTTAACCGAGCTAATATTAGAAGCGGAGAAGGTGGCAATGTCCACCCCCGCCTTAACCCAGTTGGTATTAGGAGCAGAGCAGGTCATAATGCCCACCCCCACACCTTAACCTAGCTGGTATTAGGAGCAGGACAGGTGGCAATGTCCGTTCCCGGTACTTCCCACACCCCACATTAACTCAACTAATATTAAGAGCGGAGGAGGCAATGCCCACCCCCACCTTAAACCAGTTGGTGTTAGGAGCGGAGTAGGTGGCAACGCCTATCCAATACCTTAACTCAGCTGCTATTATAAGCGGTGCAGGTGTTTTTTTTTAAACTTTTTATTGGATTAGATATCATCAAATTATACATTACAATCAATTTCCTTTAATTTTTCCAATTCTAACCCCCTCCCTTTCCCCCCCCTTTTGTTGACTTCCAACAGTTTTCCAACCCCTTGTCCCTTTTCCCCTTACTCATTTTAAATTTATTCTATCTATCAAACGTAAACTTTCACTTTCTTCTAAGCTTCTATATAACACAGTACTCCTTCTGTCTTCCTACTTACTTTAACAACTAAATGATACATATGGTTGTTGTGGGTTTTCCGGGCTGTATTGCCGTGGTCTTGGCATTGTAGTTCCTGACGTTTCGCCAGCGGCTGTGGCTGGCATCTTCAGAGGTGTAGCACCAAAAGACAGAGATCTCTCAGTGTCACTGAGACACTGAGAGATCTCTGTCTTTTGGTGCTACACCTCTGAAGATGCCAGCCACAGCCGCTGGTGAAACGTCAGGAACTACAATGCCAAGACCACGGCAATACAGCCCGGAAAACCCACAACAACCATCGTTCTCCGGCCGTGAAAGCCTTCGACAATACATTAAATGATACATAACTAAATAATACATTCTTGGCATATTTTCTTTTAATAATAATCATTTGGCTAATTCTGGTACTCTATATCTTATAGTCTCATCTTCAATATGGGACAAACAATTTATCCTCATTTAGCATAATTTAAAATACTTCTATAAACAGTACATTCAATATAAGTCAACCAATTTAACTTATACTCTATATATTACTTTTCTACATATCTTATCTTTATACTGTTTTAACTACATAATTATATTATTCTTCCATTATGCAACTATCCACCAAAAATAGTCAACCAATTTGACCCATATATACCTCCAAACCAATTCAATCAATTTAATACATCATCTATACCTTAATATATATTTTCCCATCTTACTGGCAGCCCAATCCTAAGAAGGGCGTGGAAAGTGAATAGGAACCGAACTAAGGCTTGCGACCGCGTATCTGGGCTTTACGCCCGCGTAAGTCGCCCTCCGCCCGCGCTGGGACGCGGCGCTGGCCCGCCGGCGGGCTTGCACTGGCGGAAGCCTCAGGCGCCCGGACGGCGGCGTAGGAGTGGCGTAGAGCCCTGCGCCGGCGTGGGGGGAGGGTGGGGCCGGAGTTAGTCCGCTCCCTAAGCCCCTCCAGAAGCGGGAACGCCCACAGCGGCGCAAAAAAGCTACGCCACGGAAAAAGAAGGCGTAGCCCATAGGCGTCCATGGAACGGCGAAAAATCAGCCCCCTCTCTGAGCGCCCCGCCCCGCCCCTATGGCCCGAAGGAGCATAGGATGCGAACTATCCCGGGGACCAATCAGCGTGCGCGCCCGGCGTAGACGAGCCCCCCTCTCCGCACCCAATCACCTGCGACCGCGCCCTACAAAACATCCGGCCAGCGCCGGCCAAAACCCTCAGGTAAGTGAGCATGTCGCCGGAGGCTCTGTCCGTGTGCTGCGTGGCGTTGCCCCTTTGAACACCGAACGGGGGTGAGGGCATTCATGGTGGCAGGCACAGAATGCACTCGGGGGACTTTGCGAAAAAGTGGGCGCACTTCCCATAAAAGGGAAGAAGTGCAAATGTCTGGCTTAACCCCCTTTTTACCCCGATAGGAAGAACAACTCAACATCTAAGTGGACTCATGCAAGCTAGTTGCTTCCAACTAAGCACAAACAAATTAACCCTTCCGTGAGAGAAGGGAGTGACACTTGGCGAATTTACAGCAGCCTCTCCCGTTTCCTTGCAGGTACCCTGACTCCGGTATTCCCGCCTGGTGTTGACTGACGGAGCGCTGGCAGGTGAGGTGGAGGTAGGGGAGGGGGGATTAGTGCAAACCGCCCATTCACCTGACCCCACCCGCTCACTTGCCGCTTCGGGTGAGGCCCAGCAGGGGTGGGGGGCGACCATGGCCGCCCCTGGCCGCCCCTGGCCGCCTCAGAGGCAGGCGCCCCAAAAACCACATGCGACCAGGTGTTTGTTATGACCAGCTCATTCCTTCCCTTAAAGGTAAAGGCTTGCCAAGGCCGAGTGCATCCTCGCCAGACCGTCATGCATCAGCTGGTCGCTGCTGCCCTCGACTACGTGCATCCTCCCGGGTGGCGGAGTGTGGGGCTTGCCTCGCCAGTGGAACGAGGCAAAGCCCACATGTGTCTTTTTCTCCCGCAGGCACGTCCAGGGCAGGGCTGCTCCCCCGCGTCCCGCCCTCCGCCAAACATCTCTGACGGAGGGTTGGCTGCAGCCCAGGAAGCACTTTCGCGCCGCGGCCTGCATCCCAGCCCCGCCCCGCCGAGCGGGAAGGAGGGCTGTGAAGAATTCCCCGGCTCCCTTGCTAGCCTAAAAACAAGCCCACTTGTTCCAGTGCAATAAAACGAGTTGTAAAACAACTGCCTTCTGTGTCTGCGAGCCTGACTTCGTCCTCTGCCCCTCCCCCAACACTCCCGTCACATCTCCCCACCTGCACATTGCCACAAATGTATCTGACAGACCCCGTTCTGCCTCCCCGCCCCCTCCCTCCCCTCACAGTAACGTCAGGTAGAGGGTTGGGGCAGGGCATGTCAGCGGGGAGGGGGGAGCCACCGAGGGCGTTCGATCCCTGGTAGGGCGAGCAGCTGGCACCCAATAAGCCAGGGAGAGGGTGGCCGGGGGTGCTGCTGCAAGGGGGAGGGAGATGGCACGGGAAACAGTCCGCTCACTGGATCCCTAGCCCTATCAGTGAAGAAACTAGGGTAGCGGCAGACAGATGCCATATCCCAGGCAGGAGGTCTCGTGCGCCTGGGGAGGGTCGCTCCCGTTGCAGCCGCAGCCACAGCAACAAAGTCCCATGAGCGGCTGCCTCCCAAAGTGGGTCCAGCCCCTCAGGTGCCTGCGGCAGCCCCATTGGTCATTCCAACACCCTCCACCCCGCGGTGTCCCGCCTCACATCCAATCCCGCGGGGCAGTTGCCAGCCTCCCACGCCAACATGCCATGGTTGTTGGGAGGGGTGGGGTGTGTCCGAGGCTGCGCGTGGCTCCGCCCTGGCCCGGCGCCGTCTCCTGCTTTCAGCATCCGTGGCCGCTTGCGTTGCCTTGCGGGGGGGGACCCACTCCTAGGCTGACAGCCCCACCAATCCTGCAGGGCAGGCCGCTGGCCCCGCCCACAGGGGCAGTGGAGGAGTACGCCACCCGCACAAAGTGGCCGAAACGCAGAAGCCCGGGGTCCCCTGGCTGGCTACCACAGTGCTCCCCCCCCCGCCCGGGCCATGCAAGCTGAGTGGCCACCCCAGACCCCGGGAGGGGGAGGGGGAGGGGGAGGGCCCACCCAATGGCAAGTTGCGCGAGCACCCCAACTCAGGGCGGCATGCCAGGCAGGGCAGGTGCGTCAGGGCGATATGGAAGACATGCCAGAGCGGCCCCTGGCCAGTCCTTGTGCATCCTTCTCTTTCCCCCCCCCCCCTTTTGGAAGGGATGCGCTGTCAGCGCGGGCCTGGTCATGGGCCCCTGGCTGCCTGTCCTTCCAAATGGGCTCTGCCCAGCCCTGCCTCCCCATGGTCCCTTGACACCCACCCTCTCCTACACGCCTCCCCTTCCTCACGTCTGCTGGGGGAGGTGGGATGGTATAATAATAAAGGCTGATTTCTGTGCAACGGGTGTCTGTGGTCTTTGGCTTGGGACGGGGATGGGGCGGGCCCGCTGTTTCTGCCTCTTGGTGGCGGCCTCAGGCCCACCCTCCCCTTGGGCGTGACTTGGTGGCTGTTCCCTACTGCCGGGACTGGCTGCTGCCCTGGATTCCTCATGGCAGGGCACCTGCCAGTCCCATGCCAACCTCTCTGGACACGGCCGCCACGGACTTGGCGCTGCGTTGGGCAAACGGTGGAAAGGCTCCTCGGACCACGCCCACCCCTCTCCTTCCCGACTGCGAGCCCCGCCCAATGAACGAGCCGGGGTGGTCTGCTGGCATGGGCGCGATTTGCCTGCTGCTCTGGGGCCTGGCCGGGATCGCGTGCTGCCCACTGGCTGCGCCTATCCTGGCCCCTTCCCCTGCTGCTTGTGGGGAACAGCGCCCTTTGGCTGCGCCCGGCGGTGGCCGCGCATCAAGCCCGCCCACAACGCTTTCTGGTTCTCCCAATTTGCATCTCTGCGCTGCTGCCGGGGCTGGCGCCGCTGCACTTCGCTGGCACAGGATACAGCCTGGCGGCGCCACTGCTCCGTCTGTGCAGGCACGCCGGCGTTGGGGCCGGCCATAGGATTGCGCTGTTAAATTCCTTCATTGCAATTATAAAATTATCTCCATTATCCAAAATTGCCAGAAATAAAATTAATTAGTTTCTATCCTTATAATTAGTTATTCTATTATTATAATTCTTGTAATAACACCTATAATACTTATTACTATATATAATAGTCTAATAAAATAATTGCTTAGAAACTCTCATTTGCCTCTCCACCCCCCGGTAAAGTCACCTCCCTCTACTTTTATTGTATTTCAGTAATTTTCAAACTGCCACAGTTCTCCTCCCACCTCCCATTTTTTCACTAAATATTGTTTCAGCTTCTCCATGTTAAACTGTCCTGGATCAAGGTCTCTCAGTTTCCTTGTCAATTTGTCCATTTCCGCCATGTACAGCAATTTATAAATCCAGTCCTCGATAGTTGGCACTTCTTGCACTTTCCACTTTTGCGCGTATAAAAGTCTAGCCGCTGCTGTCATGTAAAATAGCAACGTCCTGTATTGTGCTGGAATGTCCTCCATTCCCAAGTTCAGTAGCTGGAGTTCTGGGTTCCTATTAATTTGAAATTGTAAAATCTCACTTATTACTCTTATTATTTCCCCCCAGTACTGCCTAGCTACCTCACAAGTCCACCACATATGATACAAAGATCCCTCGTGCTTTTTACATTTCCAGCATTTATTAGACGTGTTCAAATTCCCTAGCGCAATTTTCTTTGGTGTCATATACCAACGATAAATCATTTTGTAGACATTCTCTTTGATATTGGTGCATGTCGTGATCTTCAACGTATTTTTCCACAAGTATTCCCACGCCTCCATTGTTATTTCCTTATTAAAGTTTATAGCCCACTTCACCATTTGCACTTTAACTGTCTCATCTTCAGTATACCATTTCAACAGTACTTTATATACCTTAGAGATTTCCTTTTTATCCTCTTGTAAAAGTGCCTGTTCTAATTCCGAATTCTCCATTCTTATCCCTCCCTTCACACAGTCCGAATTATAAAGATCTCTAATCTGTCTGTACTGAAACCAATCGTAACTTGGAGACAACTCATCTTGCATCTTTATTTTAGGTTTAGAAAATTCCATTCGGGTTATCTCCTTATATGTTAAACACTGTTGTTCATTATCAACAGTTCTCGGATCTGTTACTTCATATGGAACCACCCATGAGGGGATTCCATCTTGTAGGTAATTTCTGTACTTCTTCCAAGTTGTGAATAGGCTTCTCCGAATATAATGATGTAAAAACATAGAGTCCGCTTTTACTTTATCATACCATAAGTATGCATGCCATCCGAATATTTTTTTATATCCTTCTAAGGCCAGTAATTTCCGGTTTTTCAGCATCATCCAATCTTTCAACCACACTAAACAAATTGCGTCATAATAAAGTCTTAGGTTGGGCAGTTGCATTCCACCTCTTTCTTTTGCCTCTTGTAACACTTTCATTTTCACTCGAGGCTTTTTGCCTGCCCAAACAAAATCTGATATTTTCCTCTGCCATTTTTCAAACTGCTTCGAGTCTCGGATAATTGGTATTGTCTGTAACAGAAACATCACTCTTGGCAACACATTTAATTACTGCAATTCTTCCCAACCATGACAAGTTCAGTCTATTCCATTTAATCAAATCTTGCTCTATCTGAGTCCACAGTTTTTCATAGTTGTTTTTAAATAGATCTATATTCTTTGCAGTCAATTCAATTCCCAGATATTTCACCTTGCTTGTTACTTCGCAGTCTGTTATTTCCATTAATAGTTGTTGTTTTTGTTTGGTCATATTTTTACATAATATCTTTGACTTCTTTTTGTTTACGTAAAATCCTGCCAAATCTCCAAACTCCTTAATCTTCTCTATTACTTTTGGCATATTCTCCATTGGATCTTCCACAATTAGCATTATATCATCCGCAAATGCTCTGACCTTATAGGAAAAGTCCTTTATTTTTATTCCACGGATTGCATTGTCTTCTCGTATCTGTATCAACAGTATTTCCAAAAACAAAATAAACAACAGTGGAGACAACGGGCAACCTTGTCTTGTTCCTTTACCTATAGTCAATTTCTTGGTCACCTCGTCATTCACCACAATTGCTGCACTCTGGTCTCTGTAAATTTCCTTTACTGCTCTTATGAATCTTTCTCCCATTTGTAGCTTTTCCATGGTGGCAAACATAAAGTCCCAGTTCAAATTGTCAAACGCTTTTTCAGCGTCCACAAAGAAGAAACCAACCTCCTTATCACGACGTTTGTCATAGTATTCAATAGCATTTATAACTGTCCTTAAATTGTCTTTGATTTGTCTATTTGGCAAAAAACCAGCCTGCTCCTCCTCAATAACTTCAGAAAGCCATCCCTTCACTCTTTCCGCCAGTATCTTCGCAAAAATTTTATAATCATTATTAAGTAACGATATAGGTCTATAGTTTTTCACGTTAGTCAGATCTTGCCCCTCTTTAGGGATCAGTGATATATTAGCTTCACTCCAAGTATCTGGGATCCGTTGATCCTTTAAAACACCATTAATCACATCTTTTAGGACTGGTGCCAGTTCATTAGCCATTACCTTATAAAATTTGGCTGTAAATCCATCCGGTCCTGGCGCCTTTCCCAAATTTGTTGACTGTATTGCCTTTCTTATTTCTTCCTCCGTTACTTCATTATTCAATTTGTCTCTCCAAGCTTCCGAAATTACTGGGAGCTTCATTTTCTCCAAATATGTCGCTATTGAGTCTTTATTCACCTCCTTTTTGTTATACAATTTGGCATAAAATTTATAAAAGGCTCTGCTAATAGCTGTCTGTTCCAGGTACACTTTATTGTCCTCACAGATTTTATTTATTACTTTCTTCTCCTTTCTCTTCTTCAATTGCCATGCCAAATATTTCCCAGGTTTATTTGCGCCTTCAAACGCCTTTTGGTTCATTCTCTTAAGATTCCATTCTAATTCTTTGTTGTTCATTGCTGTCAACTGTTCTTGAAGAATTTTAATATCCTGGTAGATTTTCTTTTTCCCTGGTCTTTTCTTTAACTGTATTTCTTTGGCTTTTATTTTCTCCGTGATCTCCCGTCTCTTCTCCTCTTTTTTTTTCCTGGCTCTTCCATTTAAGTCCATTAATATGCCCCTAATTACTGCCTTGTAGGTATCCCATACCTTGTTGGTTGGTACTTCTCTATTCATATTATATTGTATGAAAAACTTTGTTTCTCTTCTCAACATCTCCATATTTTCTCCCTCTTGCAGCAAATCCTCATTTATTCTCCATCCTTTCCTTTTACTCCTTTTCCCCAACTTCCACATAATTGGATTATGATCTGAGCCTACCATAGGCATTATTTCCACATCCTTAGTCCAAAGCGCTAAGTCTTTTGAGGCCCAGATCATATCAATTCTTGATAGCGTAGAGTGTCTCACGGAGAAAAACGTATATTGTCTGCCTTTGGGATTTTGTCTTCTCCATACATCTTCTAAAGTTTCCTGTTGCATCAATACAAAAAACGTCTTTGGTAATAGTCCTCTTTTCTTTTGTGCAGTTGCTGACTTTTTGTCTAGTTCCAAGTTTGTCACTCCATTGAAGTCTCCTGCAAGAATTATCTGGTCATAAGAAAGTTCATCTAATTGCTTCCTCAAGTCCTCAAAGAAGCTTTCTTTTGCTCCGTTAGGTGCATAGATTCCAATCACCAATATTCTCTTTAAATTCCATATACATTCCACAGCTAAAAATCTGGCATCCGCATCTTTCATTACTAATTTTGGCTGTAGCTCCTCTTTTATATACAATACCACTCCCCTTTTTTTCTTATTAGAGGCTGCTACAAAGTCATTGCCCAATTTATTCAATTTTAGATACTTTGCATCTTGTTTTCTAATATGAGTCTCTTGCAAACATACAATATCACATTTTTGTTTTAATAGCCAGTGGAAAATACTTTTTCTCTTATTCGGTGAATTAAGTCCATTTACATTCCAAGATAAAACTTTGCACTCCATATTCATAATCTTGTTGCAGGTAAGTCCTTTTCATTGTCCCTTATAAACTGCTCCATCTCTGATTCAGCTCTAATACACTTTTTCGCTCCTCCAAATTCAAAGGACACTCCTTCTGGTAGTTCCCATCTGTACCTTATTTTCATGTCCTTCAGAATCTGAATTAGAGCTTTATATTTTTTTCGATCTAACAACACCGATCTGGGTAGTTCCTTCATGATAATAATCGTCTTGCCATCAATCTCCAATGGATCTTGAAACTGTTTAGTCACAATCTTCTCTTTTATATTTCTGGTCGTGAATTGCACAATCACATCTCTTGGTAGTTTCCTCTGGGTCGCAATTCTTGAATTTACACGATATACCACATCTAGGATAGCCACAACTTCCTCCTCCTCCTTCCCCAGGTATTCAGCTAACACCTCAGTGATCTGTTCTTGAGCTGTCTTTCCTTCCACTTCCGGCAAGCCGCGAAACCTCAGCTGCTTCTCCATGTATTTACTTTCCGCAACCGCCATTCTCCCCCTCATCGCCCTCATCTCTGTTCGTTGCGTATCTGCTAAGTTCTCCACCGCGCTTTCCACTACCTTGACTCTTTGCTGTGTTCCCTGCAAGTCATTTTGCATTGTTTCCATACCTTTTTCTTCACTTCTGCCAGCTCATTTTTTACTGTCTCTTTAACCTCTTTAACTTCTTTCACCAACTCCGGTTTCATATCCTTGAGCTCTTTAATCACTTCTAAAAAATTTTTATCCAAATTCTCTATCGCCAATTGCCACTCTTTTTTCGACATTGTGGGGCTTGCTTTGGCTCGCTCCCACGAGTCCGCTCTCTTCCTTAGCTCCGTGGCGCTTAGTTTAATGTCCTTTTAGTTTAAATGTCCCGGTCTTTCCAAAAAAAAACTTTTAAAGAGTCCAAAATGTCGGGCGTCTTTTCTCTATGGTTCCTCTATGATTTTTATAATCCAATATGGCTTACTTCCTCTTTCGCTGAAGCCGCGGCTCTTCCCCTTTTAAAAATGGCGATTCCCTGCTTCCTGCCCTCTGGCAAGGGCCGCCTCTCTCCAGCAACTCTATTGTTGTTACGTACTTCCTGTTTCCCGACTTCCCACAGCAGTTCTCGCGATGGTGAAACTTTCTCACAGCCTGATATCTCCTTCTAGCCACAGGTATTCAAAACAATAGTCCAATTTCTTTAAAAACTTCGTTTAGCTTAGTCCTTTTTCTAATATAATTCTTGCCGGGTCCTCCCCTCCTTATACTGAGTCTGTTGCAGTTTAAAAGTCTACTTTAATTCTTCTTTACTTTAAGTAATCTGTCCCGTTTCAAGAGATAGTGATCTTTACCTTCTCATTCACTTTCCGTGGGTTGTAATCGCTGTTTCAATCTTAGATTCCCATCCACTCTTCTTTCCCCTATTGAAGCTTGGGCATAGGGGTCTTATGCCAACCGCATTGGCAACAGGACTGCCGCAGAGATTATAGCCGACCTGTCTTAGGGTGGGACCTCAAGGGTCGGGAGAGGATCCGTTGCGTAGGACCCCCCCTTGCCCGAGATCGACGTGCCCTGAGGTGCTTGAGCGTTCTATGCCTGTTCTCCGCCTGAGAACAGTCGGCCGCGGGCTTGATTTGCCCCGCCGGCCACTTAAACGGCAGCCCGGTCAGCTCCACGATTAGAGCTGCATGGATCCCAAACCGGAAGTCACCATAAGCGGTGCAGGTTTTAATGGCCACTGTCCACCTTAACCAACTGGTATGAGTAGCAGGACAGGTGGCAATGCCCACCACCCCTTCAGCCATCTGCTATCAGGAGTGGAGAAGGTGGCAATGCCCACCTTCTGCCTTCACCCAGGTGGTAATAGGAGCAGAGCAGGTGGCAATGCCCACACACTGCCTTTGCTCAGCTGGTATTAGGAGCAGAGTAGGTGACAAAGGCCACCTCTCTTCAGCCAGCTGGGATCAGGAATGGAGAAGGTGGCAATGTGTGCCCCCCACCATACCTAACTGGTATTAGAAGCAGAGCAGGTGGCAATGCCCACCCCTGGCAATTCTCACCCCCTCTCCGCCTTAACCCAGCTGATATTAGGAGAGGACCAGATGGGAATGTCCACCCCTGCCTTAACCCAGCTGGTATCAGGAATGGAGCAGGTGGCAATGCCCCCCCTTCACCAAGCTGAGAGCAGGAATACCAGAAGGCAATGCCTGCCCCACTTCACCCGGCTGGGATCAGGTGCCAAGCAGGCAGCAATGCCCATCCCCCTTCAACCTGCCAGAATCAGGAGCAGATCAAGTGGCAATGCACACACCCCATTCACCCATCTAGTATTAGGAGTGGAGTAGGTGGCAATGTCTACCCTCTGCCTTAACACAGCTGGTATTAGGAGCGGAGCAGATAGCAATGCCCACTCCCACTTCTGCCAGCTGGGATCAGGAGCAGAGCAGGAGGCAATGCTTGCCCCCCTGCCATAACCCAGTTGGGATTAGGAGTGGAACAGGTGGCAATGCCCACCTCGCACCTTCACCGGGCTGGGATCAGGCACAGACCAGGAGGTAATGCCCTTCCTCCCTTCACCCAGCCAGGATAAGGATTGGAGTGGCAATACTCACTCCCTTTCGACCTACCGGAATAAGGCACTGAGCATGCAGCCATATCCACCCCCTTCACCCATCTGTAAACAAGCGTGGAGCAGGAGGCAATGCCTATTTCCCCTCCACCCATCTGCAATCAGGAGCGGAGCAGGTGGCAATGCCACCCCCTTTACCCGTCCTGTATCAGGTGTGGAGCAGATAGCAAAGCCCCCTACCTGTTCATGTTACCAAGATCAGGCATGGAGCAGGAACCAATGCCCGTTTCCTCTTCACCCAGCAGGGATCAGCAGCAGAGCAGATTGCAATGCCCCCCTTCTTTACCCAGCCTGTGTCAGGCGTGGAGCAGGTAGCAAAGCCTGCCCTTCATGTGGCTGAGATTACACATGGAGCGGGTGGCAATGCCCAATTCCTTCTTCACTGGCCACGATCAGTGACAGAGGAGGAAGGAATGCCTGCCTATCCGCCCTCCCGCTTTCTAGAACCCGTTGTATTTTTCCCCACAACGGGCTTTGTTGCTAGTTCACAATATAAGGGAAAAGATCCTTACCAAGGGAGACCACAGTCTGGTAATTTTCCTCCATCACTTCCCAGTAGAGTTTTCTTTGGCCTGGATCCAGCAGAGCCCATTCCTCCTCCGTGAAGAACACGGTCACCTCCTCAAAGGATACGGGGGATCTCTGAAAGAAGAAAAGATTTCCCACTTGTTCATTTATTTTTGTCCCTAAGCATTCAAGAAAGAAAGAAGACTCCCATTGGCCAGTCAATGGATTCAAAGAATGCAACACATGAAACCAGTGGCAAGAAATTTGGATTGCTTCTTGTCTCTCCGAGATTAGATGTGTTCCCTGTTGAATGGTATAAAACCTTTACAGAGGTGTAACACCAAAAGACAGAGATCTAGAGAGCTCTGTCTTTTGGTGCTACACCTCTGAAGATGCCAGTCACAGCTGCTGGCGAAACGTCAGGAACTACAATGCCAAGACCACGGCCAGACAGCCCAGAAAATCCACAACAACCATTATTCTCCGGCCGTGAAAGCCTTGGACAATACAAAAAAATTCAAGTTTGCAACATGCTAATCCAAGGATATTTTAGAATTTAGTAATTAAGAAGGAACATGCATATATGAGTGTATATATGTGGAGAGAGAACGAGATAAAAAAGAGAGGTGTATTTAGTTAAAAACTTGACTAATACTGTTACACAAGCAAAACTCAAAGACAGAAAAGAAATGGTCATGTTTACAATTGTCACATGCATCACACAAAACATTACCAACAATGAAAAAACTCTATGAAATCAGTTTCAGGACAAGAAACCCATTCAATACTGTCCCTAACAAACCCAAGGCCTATTCTCTGCTGGCCGTGATCCTTGGGACTTGGCGGGTGGAAGAGGAAAGTACAGAAGGCCCAGGGCAAACTTGCTACCTCAGGGACCTTTCCAGGTATTGGTGCATGTGGAATACCTAATGTTTGTAGAACCTGTCCTTGAACTACTGCGTTATCTTGTCCACTTTTCGCTTTCAAACAAAAGAAAAAACCAGTTTAATTAATTCATTTATATTACTTATGCATTGCTAACTTTCTCACGAGAACCCCTGATGGATTACAACAGTGTAAGTCAATAAGAGCAACAGCCAGGAGATTCAATAAACAAAGCAACAGGGTTTGCAAATGCAAAACTTACAGAAGTTTCAAAAACAAGCAGAAATCGGTTATAGCGCTTAAACAGAGTGGGAGTGATGAAACACGATTTATTAATCAGCACAGAAATTACCCAGCAGGGAGGGACTTACAGCGACAGACAGTATGCAGCACCTCTCCGAGCCATTTCCTCACAGCACAGCCCTCCCACCTGCGCAAAAAAGCCCTCCTGCCTCATTCAGATTTGCATTTTGTATGAAAATCAGGAGGGTGGGAGTCTTCATGACCTCCCAGGCGGGCCGTTCGACCAGGCGGGGGCCAACACAGAGAACGCACAAGAACAGGCAGTCCTTGATTTTGCCCCTGTGCAGGGTGGTGCCTACAGAAAGCCCTGCTTGGATGAGCGAAGCTGCCGCGGCAGAGCGTAGGGAGAGAGCCAGCCCCACAGATATGAGGGGGGAGGCCAAGCAGGGCTTTGTAAGTGATTGGCAAAAGCTTGAACTCAGTAACTGCTGGGAAGCCAAGGGAGTCACGGCAGAACGGGAGACCCAGCGGTGCTGCTAGAGAAGCAAAAAGGCCTTCCCCCAACTCAGACTAGCCAGGAAGGTGGCCTGGACCCAGCTGATCCGGCCACCTGGATTCATGGCACAGTCACATCGAGACTGGACTACTGTAATGCACTCTACACAGGTCTCCCCTCACAGCTGACTCAGAGACTCCAGCTGGCGCAGAACGCAGCAGCTCCTTTACTCTCAGGAGCTAGATGGAGCACGCCTGTCACTCCATTTCTATAGCCACTGGCTTCTCATCAACTACCAGGTCCGATTCAAGGTCATGATTATCACACCCAGAGCCCTTCACGGCCTCAGCCTCTCCTATCTGTGTGACGGCCTCTCCCCCCATGTTCCCCCAAGGCAGCTTTGCTCACCTGGGCAGGGCCTTCTGCAGAGATCGCCCTACAAGTGGGGCAAAATCAACAGCTGCCCGTACACGTGCTTTCTCTGTGTTAGCCCCCCCCCCTTTATGGAAAGGCCTGCCTGAGGATGTAGGCAAAGCTCCCCCCTCTCCTGGCCTTCTGCAAACTATGCAAGACTGAATTATTTTTACCCAGATCACAGGACTGAGTCATATGAAAGAACTCCTAGAGATTCCTTGACAGGGATGGGGACTACACGCTACGCTGCTGCGGATGTAGGTACTTACCTACTAGGGAGTCTCTCTCCATGCAGATAAACATGCCGTAGAAATTAGTTGTGCTTCCGTTCAGATAAGATTTTGGCTCTCTGTGCTCAGGTTCATGCTTGTTTTCAAATTTTCTGGAACCGTAACCTATTGTATCTGTTTCACTGAGAGAGCAGGTCTACTCAGAACCCAATCAAGTCTGTTCAATGGGGCTTACTCCCAGGAAAATGTTTTCCCTAGGGTGGCACTGCAACTCTCCCAACAATCGTTCATTGTTTTATTTTGCTCGGTGAATGTCCGAGCTGTTGATTATATTGTATTTCACCTGCAGTGGGTAATCCACCCTGGATCTCAGTGAGAAAGCTGGAGCGTATATAAAAGTAATAGTAACAGTAATAATAACAGCAACGTTCACTGAGCTGCGGTGTTCAGCACCAACTGGAGCCTCTGAGTTGACTTTGGGGAGGGAGGCCCGTTTATCGATAATAATAAAATGAAAGTGGGGAGCCGCAAAGGGGGCCACCAGGCTCAGGGTGGGCGATGCAACCGCTGCGCTTTGGCAAGGGCGCTTTGCTCGCGAGAAGCCTGGACGGTGGAGGCAGCGCAGGCGGGCGAGGGCGGGGGATCCCCTCTTCCCCGAAGCAACCCTCCCGACCAGTTGCCAACCCACAGGTCATCTGGAGGGTGAGACGCGTTGAAATCCCGGTCCAGAGGGAGCAACGCTGGAAAGAGTTGGCAAGAGGAGGAGCGCGGCCCGCCCGCCCGGACCAGGAGCGCCTTCCAAAGCCCGCGGGGCGGGCGCAGCCATCTTCGGACCCCGCAGGGACAAAGGACCCTTCCGGATCAGGCCAGCCGTCCGCCCAGTTGCTCCGAAGGGAATCGGCCCGGGTTGCTCGCAGGGGCGCATTCAAGGGGCAGGACACGGGCGCCCCATGCAGACTTCTTGCCCGAGGAGCTGCTCTGTCTCTCTCCCTCCCTGAGCTCCCCCGACCCAGCCCTGCCTCGTTCACACGTGTTTTCTCCCCCCGCCCCAGATCCCTCCGTGCAATCCCGAACTCACCTTCCCTGCAGGCGCGCAAGGGCCAAAGTCTCCCCCCGGCCGAGGGAGAGGCGGCAGAGGAGAGGCCCCGCGGAACTCCATGCCGCCTCCACGAGGCTCGCCTTCCCTCTCCGGAGGGAAAAATGCCCCTTGCCCGCCTCGACTGCGCAGCCTCCCCTCGCTGCTGCTCGCGGAGCCTTCTGGGGACGGTAGTTCTCTGGGACTACCAGACCCCCAAACTTCACATGGGACCTTGGGAGAGGAGGGGCCTTGGCTCCTCTGTCCACCTCCTCCTGGCGGCCCCCTGCGGGCGTGGCTGCGGGAGAGAGCCTGAGGAGAGGCAGGCGGCGAGGGGCAGAAACCCCTCCAGGGCTCCCGGGGTTGCGGGTGCTGCGCTGGGCGCTCCTGCTGGAGAGGAAACAGGGGATTTCAGAAGCCGAAGCCCTCCCCTTGTATCAGGGGGGTGGAAGAGGGTCTTTCCTTTTCACTGGTTGCAGGGAGAGTTTGGCTCTTGCTTGACTGCAGGGAAAAGCCAGTTTAAGATTTCCTAAAGGGCAAGACTGGCGGGAGGGAGGAGAGAGAAAGGATACGCGTGAAAAGAGGGAAGGAACAGGAAAGAAAAGGCAAGGGGCTGGCTGGAGAGAATTTGGGGGCAATCGTGTGCTTGTTCTTTAAAAAAATTCTGGTATTCTTATTAAAAATAATAACTGCTAACAATAAAAGTAATCCTCCCTTTAGTTCTTCAGACTCAAAATCCAGCCATCTCTGCTAATATTGCAGTTTGTCCGCCGTATGATTATTTCTATTCCTCTTTAGGAATTTTCAGGGTAAATCCCAACTCTCTTTTTTTTTCCTTTTTTTTTTTTAATAATTTTTTTAATTAAGCTTTATAACATACAACAAATAGAAATCAACGATGAACATCAACTGTAACACAACAACTAATCAATAATAGTTTACAAGTTTTGAAGAATATGAACATTACAATAACTTTTAAACTAAGCATACATAATATTACCAAATATCAGAAAACTGAGTCAACGTCTGAGCAATTCTTATTTTGGGATGTAAATCATGCATGTCTATAAATTCAAGAAAAGGGAACCATTTGTCATAGAAATTAGACCTGGCAGGAAAGCGTTCAGCATTGAGGAGATTGTCATCAATTTTATCCAGGATGAAATGGTCCCATATCTTAGAGAGCCACATCTCTTTAGTTGGCACTTTCTTTAGTTTCCAGACTGAAGCTATCGCTGATTTCGCTGCAACTAAAAAAATTGCTATAAGATTCCTGATAGCTTTTGGGATCTGCAGAATATTCCATTGGTCTAGAAATATAATTGAAGGCGATAATGGAATATCGTAACTCGTAATCTGTTTTATTACTTCCAATATTTCTTTCCAAAATGTGGCTATCCGTGGACAACCCCACCAACAATGAGAGAAGGATCCTACCTCATTGCAACCCTTCCAACACAGGGGAGAGCAAGAGGATGATATTGTAGACAATCTTTTAGGCGTCAAGTGCCACCTGTGAATAATTTTAAACGTTTGGAGTCTTATAGAAATTACTTTTGATGTAAATATTGAAGATGACCAGATTTCCTCCCATTTTTCCTGTGTTTTTTCAGTATTGCAATCCTGATGCCATTTGGATTGGCAAGGTAAATCAGTACTTTTTAAACAAGAGAGCAGAATAGCATATATTTTAGATACCATCCCCTTTTTCTCCCTCTGTGTATAGTTTAAAATTTGTTCAAAATCAGTCAAAGGGGTACTCATAATTTTTTTAAGATTTATACTCTCTGTCATGTTTTTAATCTGCATGTAAACATACCAATGAATTTTCTTTTGCGTTTTATTTTCCAGTTCCTGTTTTGACATAATATCTTTCCCAGAAGCTATGTCTATAAGCCTATTGAGTTGCATGTCTTTGAGGACCAAGTTATAATTACTGTTTTTTCCTGGTGGAAACCATGTTTGATTGTGAAAAGAGGAGAATCTTGAAATCTTAGGAACTATTTTATCTCTTATTAAATCCCATTCTGATAGTATTGCTGACAGAAATATGTTATTATGTAATGGAGGGCGATCCTTTCTTTGATTCCAAATCAAGTCACCAAGTGAGAATGATTTTGGGAGTGAACACAATGGTATATTCCAACTAGAGAGTTCAGGCGCTGATAAGAGTTGTAGAATGTTAAACAGACTAACTGCTTTTTGGTAAATTGCCAAGTCAGGAAAGTTTAAACCTCCTTTTGAATGTTTCAACGAGAGGATATTAAAAGAATCCCAACTCTCTTGAGATGCAGGAGCTTGCTTGGGTTCACCCTGCCCAGACTGTAGGGGTTGCAAAATGCACAAAATGCATAGAAGCAGCTGAGAAGAAGCGTGTTTGTGGTACTCTACACACAGCGCCTCTCCACCTCGTGCCCCCACCCCATCGAGGTCTGGGCTGAGTAGGTCTTAGGTTTGTTAGAAAAAAAGCTACAAAAGGCATGATGACCATAACTAGGACAACTTTGGTTGTCGAGCAGGATGCAAGCTTTAGACTGGCACAGAACTCCTCTTCAGACAAAAGCCATTTAAAACAGGAGGGTTGCATGCAAATGCCGTCTCCATGTGTTTCTAAAGTGAAGCATGAGAGATAATAAATACATACATTTAATTTTTTTGGTATTATTTGGTCTGTTCCCTTGTCATCCAATTACTAGTATGTAGAGTTGGGGTCTTCTTCCCTAAATGCCTAGGAAGAGAAAGACAGAGGAAATGTTTTCTTCTTTCAGGCACACACCAATGTCCTTTGAGAACAGAGGAGGAATTTGCCGTGCTGAATACAGCCCAAAGAGCTCTCTGCTGGGAAGTTAAGAAAGGAAATGACGAGACTGCAGCCTCTGTGGGTCAGGATTGCCCCCCCCTTTTATCGGGAATACAGAAGAGAAGGAAGCACAGAGGTCTTCATTATAAAAGCGTTACATGCTTTTGTCTGCCCAAGGAATGACGGCAACTCCCCCATCTCCAGATGTTTCAGAGGCTGACAAGAAACGCCCTCAGTACAGGCAATAAGAGGAAACCCATCACTGGAGAAGGCTGCGGTCAAAGGGGACAAATCATGTCTTAACTGAATGCTGTCAGATCCCGGCAGCCACTTTCTTATCCTGCAGCCTTTCTCTTCTGGCATGGAGCAGTTCCCCCACAGTCCTATGCTTGTGTGACTCAGAGCAGAACCACAAGTGACAAAAGGCACAGATTGGACACTTGTCAGCTACCCTCAAGTTTTGATGGGAAACGTAGGCGTCCAGGTCTCGCAGCTTGGCTCTCCGACTGCTGTCCAACGGACTTTTCAACTGTCACTTGTCCAGCGTTCCGCCAAGCTGCCTACATTTCCCATCAAAACTGACTGACGGGAGAAGAGTAGAAATCGCACTGGACTGGTTATGCTATCCTGAGGGTTTTCAGCCTCCAGGTGCGGCCTGGAAATCTTCCAGAACTAGATTGCTGCACTAGGGCCTCAGAGAACCAGGTTTGAATCTCCGCTTTTTATCTCCCGGAAGTACATCTGGTCTCCAGATTACAGAGATCTGCTCCCTTGGAGACAATGCCAGCTCTAGAGACTGGACTGCCTGGCCTCGCCTCCCTGCGCAGCTCCTTTCTCTCTCCAAATTCTATAGGTCGCTGAACAAGCTGCCTTCAGCAGCCGATCCGAGCTTGTCCTAGAGAACCAGCAAAGCCAAACTCTGCTGGGCTGGATTATCCGTTGGCAGCAGGGAGCTAGCGGTGGCAAGAGGGCAGGAGGGGAACTGTGCCCCACGCTGCCGCTGCAGGAGAGTGGCACGAGGCTGGTGGGGTGGGGGAGGAGGTGGCAGGCAGAGTGGGTGCCCATCCCATTCTGCCCTCCCTGCCCGAGCTCCGAAAGAGCCCTTCAAACCACCACCACCCACCTTTTAAAACTCCACAGCTTCCCTTCAGAAATTCCCAACAGGACTCTCTGGTTTGAGACAGGGATTCTCTAAGCTTGCAAGGGAGTCATGTTGAACCACAGAATCCCAAGCAAGCAAGAGGCCCAAGCCGGAGAGGGAGATGGCTGCCTTCATAGGAAACAATAAAGAGTCGCTGGGGACTGCATGCTCAGGGCCCCCAGATCTGGACCCCAGGGTCTCAGCCTCCTGACATTAGAGGGCTCTACAGGGTACGAGGTTCCCTTCACATTTGGTGTCGTTGGCTTAACCCACCCCAACCCCAGGGCCCCGTTTCTCACAGGGAATAATCGCTAGTTAAATAGGGGGGTTTCTAACCTGGATTAGAAGATCAGACCCAAATTTCAGGAATTCTGAATGCTTTGTTTTCAAAAGAAAAGAAAGAAACCTGGATATGCATCACCCAGGTTTCTTTTCAAAAAGAGTCCAGTAGCACCTTTAAGACTAACCAATTTTATTATAGCATAAGCTTTCGAGAATCAAGTTCTCTTCATCAGGCATCTGATGAAGAGAACTTGATTCTCGAAAGCTTATGCTACAATAAAATTGGTTAGTCTTAAAGGTGCTACTGGACTCTTTTTGATTTTGCTACTACAGACTAACACGGCTAACTCCTCTGGATCTATGATCAGGTTTCTTTTCTTTTCTTTCTGGTGCACAGTCATATTTACAAGCCAAGACTCTCACAGATGACTGAGTGCTGGAGTTCTGGGCATGTCCCTGTGTCTGAAGTCTCTGCTGTGGGCATAATGCCAGTTACCTGTGTGTCAAATTCGATTCATTAGAATTTCTTAGCAATTCTTCCTGCTTTTTCTTCCAAAGATTCGAGCATCTTGAGTGAGGTATTCGCCACCCTGGCAGGGCTCCTCTTCTGGAACCTGGTCCCATGAGAAGGACTGCTATGGACTGAGTCTGTGAACAGACGGGGAAAAATCCTGGAAAATCTCATGAAACGGTTTATCATCTTGCTTCCTCTCCATATCTATACAATAGAAAGAAAAACCTCAAAGGTCTACAGAAATAGTTATATATAAATTTTGTACATTTTTAATATTTTTTTCTGTAATTTATATAAAGTTCAGTGCATAATACAAAGCGGTAAAGTGCTGATAAATAATTCATAATATACCAAGGACATATTTTAAAAAGATTTACGAGAACAAATGGAGCAATGGACTTATGATCAGGTAATTGTAGCTGGAGATCTTAATGGAGTGGTAGATTTGCAATTGGATAAAAGTTCATCAACAAGTAAAGTAAGGACGGGGAAATTACCAAAGTCTTTTTTTGAAATCCAGGAACAAGAAAATTTAGAAGATATCTGGAGAAAATATAACCCTAAAGTGAAGCAGTATATGTTCTTTTCAACTAGCCATCAATCTTTTTCCAGAATAGATATGATTTGGGTGTCTAAAGAACTGGTAGTGTTTACAAAAGAGACTGACATTTTACCAAAAATTAGCTTGGATCATAATCCTGTGATGTGGAGATTAGGAATGAGAAATAAGAAATGGAGATGCAGAATTAATGAGGACCTTTTGGGTGACCCAGAATGTGTCGAGGTGCTTAGAAAAGAAACGAAGTTCTTTATTCAGTGTAATGTGGATAAAGAGGTGTCAACGTATATGGTCTGGGACACATATAAAGCAGTAATTAGAGGTGTGTTGATGGACTTAAATGGTAGAGACAAGAAGAAAAAAGAAGTGATATTAAAAGAGATTCAGGAAAAAATTATCCAAGTAGAACAGCAATTGAAAAAGAGGCCAGGTAAAAAGAAATTGTTGTATGAAATAAAGTTATTGCAAGAACAAATCAGAGTTATGGAAAATAAAGAAGTGGAGTGGGAGTTGAAGAGAATGAAGCAAAAATCATTTGAAGGAGCTAATAAACCAGGGAGATATTTGGCATGGAAATTGAAGAAAAAGAGAGAAAAAAGAACAATAAGTAAAATTATGGAAGAGGGGAAGGAATTATATGATCAAGGACTGATTGAGAGAGCATTCTATCAATATTATGCCAAACTATATCAGAAAAAAACAGTGAACTATGAAAAGATAAGAGGCTATTTCGACATGATTGATTTACCGAAGGTGCTGGAGAAGTTGAAAGGGAAGCTGAGTGCTGAGATAACAACAATGGAAGTGGTACAAGCAATACAAGCTACTACAGTTGGCAAAGCTCCGGGACCAGATGGAATTACAGCAAAATTCTATAAAGTGAAGGTGGAGGATTTGAAACAGCTGATGCAAAAATTGATGAATGAGATATTGGCGGGGGCAGAGATGCCAGATACATGGAATGAGGCTAATATTACATTGATACTGAAGGAGACATTAGACCTAAGTAATGTTAAGAATTATAGACCAATATCTCTAACTAATAATGACTATAAAATATTTGCTAAGATATTAGCGGAAAAACTCAAGGTCTGGTTAGTGGAATTTATAGATGAAGACCAAGCTGGCTTTTTACCGGAAAGGCAAATAAAAAATAACTTACGAGTGTTGTTGAATGCCATTGAGTACTATGATAAAAATCCAGGGAAGCAGGTTGGCTTTTTCTTTGTGGATGCCAAGAAAGCGTTTGACAATTTAAACTGGGATTTTATGTTTGCAACAATGGAGAAGATGCAGTTGGGGGAGAAAATTATACAAGCAATAAAGGCAATATATAAAAATCAATCTGCAAATATAATTGTTAATTCGGAGGTGACAAAAAAGTTGGACATAAGAAAAGGAACAAGACAAGGGTGTCCGCTTTCCCCACTTCTGTTTGTAATGGTATTGGAGATTTTACTTAGGCAAATAAGAGAAGATAATTTAATAAGAGGACTGAGGACAAAAGGATTTGAATATAAAGTGAGAGCTTTTGCTGATGATATAATGGTGATAGTGGAGGATCCAATAGAGTGCATGCCAAAATTGATGAAGACAATGAAAGACTTTGGAGATTTAGCGGGATTTGTAATAAATAAGGTGAAGTCCAAAATACTGTGCAAAAATATGACTAAACAATAACAAAAGGAGTTGATGGATAAGGTGGAATGTGAAGTAATGAACAAAGTTAAATACTTGGGAGTGGAAGTGACAGCGAAAAATATTGACTTATATAAGAATAACTATGACAAGTTATGGCAACAAATAGATAAAGATATGACTAGATGGAACAAAATGAACTTGTCATGGTTAGGTCGTATTGCAGTAATTAAGATGAATGTACTTCCAAGAATGATGTTTCTACTACAGACAATACCTGTTGTTAAGGATAGTAAACAATTAGAAAAGTGGCAAAGAATGATGTTAAATTTTGTTTGGGCTGGAAAGAAGCCCAGAGTTAAAATGAAAGTACTTTATGATGCAAAAGAAAGAGGAGGTTTACAATTACCAAATTTTAAACTATACCATGATGTGGTATGTTTGGACTGGTTAAGGGAATGGTTGTCACTGAAGCATTTGAAGTTATTAGCATTGGAAGGATACAATAAAATATTTGGATGGCATGCATATCTATGGTATGATAAAGTAAAAGCAGATTCTATGTTTCTACATCATTATATAAGAAGAAGTTTGTTTGTCGTATGGACTAAATACAAGAAATATATGGAAGAGACTATAACAATGTGGATTATCCCTGCGGATGTAGTAAACCCAGAACAGAATATGCAGGGGAAGACTGATTGACATATAAAGAGATTCTTGAGATAAAGCAGAATAATTATTTGCTCAAAGTCAATGATGAATTGCCATTCCAATATGGATGGTTTCAATATATGCAGATAAAAGACCTGTGTGAGAAAGACAAAAGGAAAAATGGTTTTAAATTACACAACTCTGAGATTGAGAATTGTTTGCTTCAGGTGGGGAAGAAAATAATTTCTAAAATATATAAGATATTACTGAAATGGTTTACAGAGGAGGAGGTCATTAAAGTTCAGATGGTTAAATGGGCAATAAATTGTAATAGGGAAATTCCAATGGAAGCTTGGGAAAAGGTATGGAAAAATACAGTTAAAATTTCAGCATGTACCACGGTGCGAGAAAATGTTTATAAAATGATGTATAGATGGTATTTAACACCGAAGAAGTTGGCCAATGGTAATAGTCAGATGTCTGATAAATGTTGGAAATGTAAACAGCATGAAGGTTCATTCTGTCATATGTGGTGGACTTGTGATAAGGCAAGGCAGTTCTGGGGGGATATAGTAAAAGTTATGTGGGATATTTTACAAAGGAATATAAATAAAACCTCGGAATTGCTGTTATTATGCATGAACCTAGAAGATTTTGATAAAATGGACACAGTTATGGTGTTTTATATGATCACGGCGGCTAGAATGTGTTATGCACAGTTGTGGAAGACTCAGGAGATACCATCTATGGAAGATTGGATTCTGAAAGTTCTGAATATGGCAGAAATGGACAAGTTAACAAGGAAATTGAAAGAACAAGATGAATTGGACTATACATGATGCTGGGAAAAATTCAAGAAATATGTGGAGAAAAAGTGGGACATGAAGGGGAAATTGTGGTCTTCGGAAAATTAAAGGGGAGACAGAAACTTACTTACGGTCAAAAGGGGGTATATTTTACTGTATCCTATTGGATTAGTATAGAGTTATAGTACTATAGTATTAAAAGGGTAAGAGTAAGATAGTATATTCATAGGGGAAAGTATAAGATTGAATAATAAGGTTGAATAGGTTATAGGGAGTATATATGATATTTTAGCGATGTAATAGATCTATAATATAGATAATATGTCTAAGGAATAGTATATTACACACACACACACACACACACACAATGCTCACTGCATTATTCCAGTAGCTTGAAGGGAGTGAGTATTGCCACCTGCTCCGCTCCTTATCCTGGCTGGGTGAAAAGAAGGGCATTACCTCCTGGTCTGCACCGGGTCCCAGCCAGGTGAAGGTGCAGGGCGGACATTGCAACCTGCCTTAACCCAGCTGGTATTAGAAGCAGAGCAGGTGGCAATGCCCACCCCCTGCAATTCCCACCCCCTGCCTTAACCCAGCTAATATTAGAAGCTGAGAAGGTGGCAATGCCCACCCCGTCTTAACGCAGCTGGTATTAGGAGCGGAGTAGGTGGCAATGCACATACAATGCCTTAACCAGCTGGTATTAAAAGCAGAGCAGGTGGCAATACCCACCCCCTGCAATTCCCACCTCCTGCCTTATCCCAGCTAATATTAGAATCGGGGAAGGTGGCAATGCCCACCCCAGCTGGTATTAGGAGCAGAGTTGGTGGCAATGCCCATCTAATGCTGTAACCCAGCCCACCCACACACACACCTTAACCGAGCTGGTATTAGGAGTGGGACAGGTGGCAATGTCCACCCCCAGCACTTCCTACACCCCACATTAACCCAGCTAATATTAGGAGCAGAGTAGGTGGCAATGTCCACCCCCACCTTAACCCAGTTGGTGTTAGGAGCAGAGTAGGTAGTAATGCCTGTCCAATGCCATAACCCAGCTGATATTATTAGCGGAGCAGGTGGTAATGGCCAACCCCACCTTAACCCAGCTGGTATTAGGAGCGGGGAAGGTGGCAATGCCCACCCCCCTTCAGCCATCTGGGATTAGGAGCAGAGCAGGAGGCAATGTCTGCCCTCTGCCTTAATTTATGAGCTTATTATTGTATTTATTCATTATATTTATTGTATTTGCACTTAACACTTTGCACAATTTAAAATTTTCTAAAAAATTGCCAAAAGCTTTCATGACTGCTTGTTAACTGTTTTTCGGCCCGGCTCATGGTTGTAGTTGCTTAACGTATCCGGGTATCCCCCCGCTTGTTCGCTGTCTGCTCCTAATATTAGCTGGGTTAAAGTGGGGGTGGGTATTGCCACCAGTTCTGCTCCTAATACCAGCTCGGTGAAGACAGGGAGCGGGCATTGCCAGCTGCTCTGCTCCTAATATCAGCTGGGTTAAGGCATTCGACAGGCATTGCCACCTGCTCTGCTCCTAATACGGGCTGGGTAAAAACGGAGGGCTTGTATTGCCACCTGTTCCCCTCCCGATCCTGGCCTGGCCTTCCTGCCATGGCACATTTTCTGAAGGGACATGGTGCCTTGCCTGGGCTTCCCTCCATGGCAGCGCCCTCTGGTGGTGCACCAGGGTATAAAGTGAGTTGTCTGAAATACGCTTACTCAATAATATAGTGACTTTATGCATGCAAGAAGAAAAAATGATTTGTGGATTTGATTTCTAAGAAAATAAATTTGGGAAAACTGAATAGAAGGAAGGCATTATCGAAAAGATAAATTTTGGAGCTATCAAAACTATGTGTGATATTTGTAAAGTTATGACGGGTGTTGTAGAGAAAAATGTAAAATGATTTCTTATAGATGGATCCTTTTTCTTTAATTTTTATTCTCTTCTTTTTCTCACTTCTTTTCTCTCCTTTATCTCTTTTTCTTTTCTTTTCTTTCCCCTTTTTATAGGAATTTTAAACTTATCAATAAAATACAAAGTATTCAAAATAAGAACAAGTATTATTAAATATAATGATCGAAATATATTTAAATACAAATGAAAAATTCGTTAAATTTAATTTATTGGATTTCTTACCTGCCCTCCCCACAAACAAGCTCAGGGCAGGTTATAACAACATACACTAATACAGTAAATTAAAACAACAATCCATAGTAGGGCTGGCAGTTCACCAGAATGTCAAACAAGCAGGCCACAGACTGCAGCAGAGGGGCCAACCGGGCAGTTTCCCCATGCCTCAACCACCACCACAAGCAGGGCAGAACATCTCTGTCTTTCAGGCCTGGTGGAACTGTAACACATCCTGCAGGCCCTGGTCTCGATGGAGAGTCCCTCCAGGCTGGAACAAGGGCCAAAAAGGCCCTGGCCCTGGTTGAGGCTAGGCAAACGTCCTTAGGGCCAGAAAGTGTTCGTTGGCAGAATGAAGTGCCCTCTGGGGAACATAGGGTGAGAGGTGGTCCTGAAGGTATGTTGGTCCCAGTCCATTAAGGGCTTTGAATGTCATAGTTAGTACCTTAAACTTGACCCGGAACTCAACGGGGAGCCAGTGCAGCTGACACAAAACAAGTCAAATGAGCATCCTAACCGCAGTCCCAGTAAGGATAGCCATTGTCCAGGACGGGAGAGATATGAAGTGGTGATGGTTCCTCAGAGGGGGAGTGTGACACGCTCCTGAAGAAGGTGGCACGAAATCTGTGTTCGTAGCCGGCCCCAGATTGAGCGTGGCGGTCCTTCTTTCCCCTTTACATTGAGAACGGTATCACCTACCTGGAAGAACCTGGGATTGAAATAACAGCATGAGAGGAATGAACAAACTAACTAAAGGAAGTATTTGAAGGACTAGAGCTGGACTGAGTTTCTACCAAACCTAAGTCCATTTGTATACTGTGCCGTCTTTGGATTATTGTATGTTTAGGAATCGTAGTTATGAATGGATTTGTAACACTGTTTGAAGAAGTAAGAGGCACGTGCACTTTGTAAATCAAATATTTATTATTATAAGAGAGATTTTGCACATTGAGTGTTGTTGCTTCCTGCAGGGAATTTTCCCTTCTTTTTTCCAACCGGTATTGTTGCAGAAACAGCCATTTTTGGGTTGGTATCTGGAGAGGAGCAGGTGGTAAGGGCTACCCCCTTCACCCAGCTGGGATCAGAAGTGGAGCAGGTGGCTGTGCCCATTCTCTGTCTTAACCCAGCTGGTATTAGGAGCAGAGCAGGTGGCAATGCCCACCACCCTTCACCCAGCTGGGATCAGGAGTGGAGCAGGTGCCAATGCCTGCCCAGCACCTTCACCTGGGTGGGATCAGACATAGAGAAGGAGGCAATTCCCTTTTTCCCTTCACCCACCTGGGACAAGAAATGTGGCAGGTGGCAGTGCCCGCACCCTTCAACCTACTGGAATAAGACACTGAGCAGGCGGCAATGCCCATCCCATCTTCTCCCTGTTGCAATCAGGCGCCAAGCAGGCAGCAATCTTCACCCCCCCCCTTCAACCCACCGGAATCAGGAGCAGACAAGTTGGCAATGCCTGCACCCCCTTCACCCAGCTGGGATCAGGAACAGCACACATAGCAAAGCTCGGGTCTCTTTTTCAGCTGGAACCTGGTAGAATGGAGTTCGGGCACATCTTGAAAATGGTCACATGGCCGGTGGCACCGCCCCTGATCTCCAAACAGAGGGGAGTTTAGATCACCCTCCGCACCACTGGAGCAGCGTGGAGGGCGATCTACACTCCCCTCTGTCTGCAGATCAGGGGGCAGGGACACTGGCCATGTGACCATTTTCGCTAAGGTAAAGGTAGTCCCCTTTGCAAGCACCAAGTCATTACTAACCCATGGGGGGATGTCACATCACAAAAAGTTTTTGGCAGACATTTTACAGGGTGGTTTGCCATTGCCTTCCCCAGTCATCTACACTTTACCCCCAGGAACCTGGGTACTCATTTTACCGACCTCGGAAGGATGGAAGGCTGAGTCAACCTTGAGCTGGCTACCTGAACCCGGCTTCCACCAGGATCGAACTCAGGTCATGAGCAGAGCTTCGATTGCAGTACTGCAGCTTACCACTCTGTCTTTCGGTGCTACACCTCTGAAGATGCCAGCCTCAGCTGCTGGCGAAACGTCAGGAACTACAATGCCAAGACCACGGCCATACAGCCCGGAAAATCCACAACAACCAAAGATAAATGTGTTTGATATATTCATGCTCTCAAATGCCAAAAGAAAAGTTACATTGAGGTAACAGATATGTAACAACCCTTGTCCATAAATGAAATAACAGTTCAATTTTGATGTAACAGAACAAAATCTATCAAACAACCTAAAAAAATCAAAATTGGTAAATGTTACAAAACAAGTAATGGAAAAACAGAATGAATCCAGGTGGAATTCAGTTCTCCTTATGACTACACGTGGAGAATGTTGAAAGACTGACGAGAAGAAAGCTAACTGCGATTAGGTGGCTTTCTTTGAGGTAAGGTAAGAGAGCAGCTAGGGCAGGGGTGGCCAAACTTGTTTAATCTAAGAGCCTCATAGAATTAATGTCAGATTTTTGAGAGCCACAAGACATGATGTATTGAAGGGACTTCAGGTGAAGAGGTGGGTTTGGGGGAGTGTCCTGAAAGTGACATCACAGGAAGGGGTGGGGTTTGGGTGCAGTATGCTGGAAGTGACATCATCAGAAGTGGTGGAGCTTGGGAAGAGCCATCACCTGACCTTTGACTTGGAAGTAACATCATGAAAGTGATGTCACATCCTTGCTAGGCTTCACCCCCAAAGTCCCCAGGTATTTTCTGAGTCAGACCTGGCAATCTCAACATTTTTATTGAAAATATGAAAGACATGGAAAGAAGGAAAGAAAAAGGGAAAGGGAGGGAAAGACATGGAAAGAAAGAAGGAAAGGGAGGGAAAGACATGAAAAGAAAGGAGGAAAGGGAGGAAAAGGAGGGAAATAAACTAAACTAAACTAAAATGTAAGGCCATGGCGATACTCGAGACCACTGGGAGCCACATAATATGTCTAGAAGAGCCACATGTGGCTCCTGAGCTGCAGTTTGGCCACTCCTGAGCTAGAGGCATAGGTCTTTCAAATTGACACGCATTCATATGGCTTTCCCCCTGCATGAATCCTTTGATGCGCATTTAGATGGTGATTCCGAGAGAAACTTTTTCCACGCTCCAAACATTTATAAGGCTTCTCCCCTGTGTGACTCCTTTGATGCTCAGTTAGGAGGCCACTCTGAGAAAAGCTTTCCACACTCCAAATATTTCTATGACTTCTTCCTTGAGTGAATCTTTCGATGCACAGTTAAGCGGTAATTCTGAGAAAAACTCTTTCCACATTCCAAGCATTTATATGGCTTCTCCCCTGAGTGAATTCTTTGATGCACAGTTAGGCTGCCATTGTGAAAAAAGTTCTTTCCACATTCCAAACATTTATATGGCTTCTCCCCTGCGTGAATTCTTTGATGCACAGTTAGTCTGCCATTTCGAGAAAAGCTCTTTCCACACTCCAAGCATTTATATGGCTTCTCCCCTGTGTGTATCTTTTGATGCACAGTTAGACTGCTATTCCTAGAGAAGCTTTTCCCACACTCCAAGCATTTATATGGCTTCTCCCCTGTGTGAATCCATTGATACTCAGTTAGGTGCCTATGCTGAGAAAAGCTCTTCTCACACTTGAAGCATTTATATGGCTTCTCCCCTGTGTGAATCCTTTGATGAGCAGTTAGGCCGCCACTGTGAGAAAAGTTCTTTCCACACTCCAAGCATTTATATGGCTTCTCCCCTGTGTGAATCCTTTGATGCACAGTTAGGCTGCTAAGCTGAGAAAAGCTCTTTCCACACTCCAAGCATTTATATGGCTTCTCCCCTGTGTGAATCCTTTGATGCTCAGTTAGGCTGCCATTATGAGAAAAGGTCTTTCCACACTCCAAGCATTTATATGGCTTCTCCCCTGTGTGAATGCTTTGATGCGAAGATAGGCTGCTAAGCTGAGAAAAGCTCTTTCCACACTCCAAACATATATATGGCTTCTCCCTTGTGTGAATCCTTTGATGTGCAGTTAGGGTCCCAAACTGAGAAAAGCTCTTTCCACACTCCAAGCATTTATACGGCCGTTCCCCCGTGTGAATCCTTTGATGAACAGTTAGATGGCATCTGCGGAAAAAGCTCTTTCCACACTCCAAGCATTTATATGGTTTCTCCCCTGCGTGGATCCTTTGACGTGCAGTTAAACTGCCATCGTGAGAAAAATTCTTACCACACTCCAAGCTTTTATATTGCTTTTCTCCTGTGTGAATCCACTGATTTGCTCTTAAGGGACCAGTCTCTGAAAAGCCCTTTCCACACTCCCAAGATGTATATCTTTCTCCCCGTGTTGTAACGTTATGATATTTTTTCTGACTGAATTTGTACTTTTTCTCCATTCCAGGACCTTTCTGCCTTCTCTTTCTCATCTGCATTTCATCTTCAGTTGAGGCCTCCTGCATTTTTCTGCTCTGACAAGCAACCAATCCTTTTGTCCGCTTTTGCTTTGCTCCCACTTTCCATCTGCGTTGTCTATCTGGTACCCACTGATCTCCAGACGTCACTTCTGCATGCAGGTCTTCCTCTGTTTCCACAACCACTCTTCCTGGTTCCTTCTCACTTGGCGTCTCTCTTCTATCTGCAACTAAAATAGAGCGAGAGAGGAGTCAATGAGAATGAAAAGGGGGGGGGGAATACTAATTAGAGGGTACACAGTCAGTCGTGAAGGGTATTTTCTATAGTGAGAACCAGGGACCTGGGAAAACTTCCCCAATATGTAATGAAGTGCTGGTTTGTTTTGGAAAGGGACAAAGAAATTAAAAAAGGATTTTTTTCTGCTGCAGGGAGTTGCTGTTAAGGTTCATCTTTTTTTGGTATTGATTTAGGATGCACATTGAGACAGAATGGGAAAAGAAATGCTTTTTAACAAGTCGTGAATGTTACTGATAGTTTTTGTTTATCTGGAAGGAAAAAACTATGGAAAGAGTGAAATCCAGAGTCTGGAGCCCTGGGCAGACAAGACAGGTATGTCTATATACATGAAAGAAACCCAAGTTTGCAGAAGGAGCAGAAATAAGAAGAAATACATTACCAGGATGGGGGAGGGGATGGAGAGCTATAATAAACAAATTTCCTCAGTTGCTGTTGCTAGGCAACCAGACAGTATTGCCAGACTTCACGCCTTAATTTCTGTCAAACAGAACCACAGCAATCAGGCACAGCTCCACGACTGGTTTGGTGTACAATATAATTGACTGCAATTGCCCTTTAATTTACATCAGCAGTACAACTAGGATGGTAAAGGTCCACATTCGGTAGCGTATCTCTAGAACTAAGAACAACTGTTTGGAAGCACCATTAACACAGCACTTTTTAAATCACTATAGAAATGAGAGAGTTTCAGTATTCTGTATTACAGGTGATTGAGACTGGGAGATCTACGGATACTAGCAAATAACTGCTAAGGAGAGAGGCATTTGAATGAGATGCCATTGGCGCACACGGACTAAACTCATTAATAGACTATTCTAGTTTCTTGTAGAAACTGTAAATTTAGATTGAGATGGGAGAGAATTTAATTGGTCGAGACATGCATCTTTAAATAATGATACGAGGGAAGGGTTCTTTGTTCCCCTTATAAGCCACTCCCTTTCTAGTTTACTCTACCAGCTATTGGACCAGAGGAAACACCTGGTGAAATATTGGCTGGCCGACAATGAGTGAGGAGAGAAAGATTTGAATTAAAATCTGAATACATAATGTGAGTGGGATGTAATTGTTTTTGCAGTAAAAGAGTATTTCCCCTGGGAAGGTTGTGCTATGATGAAACAGGAGATTAGCTAGCATCCTGTTGGGATCGTTTTGTGTATCCCTATATCCATCGGGGTCCCCTGTAGCAACTTTATTTGTTGAAGATCTCGCCTACATTGGAAGGCCACTTGGGCTGCGTCTCACTTTGAAAGATTGAAAGACACGTACCTTACCATCACAGGGACTATTTAATACAATTACACAGGAGAAGAACAATTACTGGATCCACTCTACTTTCCTATGTACCATTGGGTTGAAAAGACACTATATAGACTGTGATATTTTTGTACTTTTGGACTATTTATGAAAATTGCTGCTTATTGTTGTATTTATTGAACATTGTGAAAGTATTGTCAACTACAGTAGGATTACCCATGAATTCAATTTATTGTTGTATATGTACTATTCTCTTATTTGAACTCCTAAGGGAACTCCTAAGTATCATAAATACTGTACATTATGATTGCATAGCATTTGCACTTTATATGGTTTATTAGCAGTTGAATATATATTGGGAAATTTGTACTTGAGATTACTGGATTTATTACGGGAACACAGTGTGTTTTTTTCTTGTAGGTATTAGGAGCAGAGCAAGTGGCATGCCCACCACCCTTCAGCCATCTAGTATCAGGAGTGAAGCAGGTGGCAATGCCCACCCCCTGCATTGACCCAGCTGGTATTAGGAGCAGAGCAGGTGGCAATACTTGCTGCCCTTCAGGCAGCTTGGAACAGGAGTGGAGCAGGTGGCAATGCCCACTCCCCACTTTAACCCAGCTAGTATTAGGAGCAAAGCAGATGGCAATGCCCACACCCCGCCTTAACTCAGCTGGCATTAGGGGTGGAGCAGGTGAGATTAGGAGTGAAGCAGGTGGTAATGCCCAAACACACACTCTTCAGCTAGCTGAGATAAGGAGCAAAGCAGACAGCAATGTCCAACCCCCCAACATAACCAAGCTGGCATTAAGAGCAGAACAGGTGGCAATGCCAACTCCCCCCCCCGCCACCTTAACCTAGCTGGTGTTAGAAGTGGAGCAGGTGGAAATGCCCAACCTCCCTTCAGCCAGTTGGGATAAGGAGTGGAACTAGTGGCCATGCCCGCCCCCCTATATTAACCTAGCTAGTATTAGGAGTGGAGCAGGTGGCAATGCCCAACCCTGCCTTAACTTAGCTAGTAATAGTAGATTTGGTGGCAATGCCCACCGCCTTCAACCTACCAGAATAAGGTCCTGAGCAGGCAGCAATGGGCACACCAACTTCACCCTCCCGGAATCAGGAGCAGAGCAGGTGGCAATGCCCACACCCCCTTGACTCAGCTGGGATCAGGAGTGGAGTAGGTAGCAAAGCCCACTCCCCGCCTTTGTCTGTTGGGATCAGGTGCAGAGGAGGAGGCAATGCCCACTCCTCCCTTCACCAAGCAGTGAGCCTGATCACCCAGCTGGGATCAGGCTCGGAGCAAGCGGTAATTCCTGCCCCCCTTCACCCAGCCGTAATCAGGCTCAGAGGAGGAGGCAATGCCTGTTTCCCCTTCTCCTGGCTGGGATCAGGAGTGAAGCAGGTGGCAATGCCCACCCCCCACCTTCACTGGCCAGGATCAGTGATGGACGAGGAGGGAGTGCCTGCCTGCTCGCCCTCACAACAGCCTTTGTTGCTAGTTACTACAGTGCTGATTGCAGGAGGTTTGGGGGGCATTCTTAGTAGCAGGTGGACGAAATCTTTGCCTGGAGCAGGATGTTGGATGAATGCCCCATTTCAGTGCAGATCTGGTAGGGATGGGGTTGGGCTTGATCACAGAAGACTGGTTTTGCCAAGGAAGCTCACTGCCTATCCCACCTCCCTGGCATCCCAAGAGCTGACGATTAAATGGCCCGTTTCCCCTACCTCTACTCTAACACTGTAGAATATCAGATCGGGGAAGCACAAATCTGCACACCTCCATGGGAAGTTACTGTCCTGTGCTTTGCAGCATCACCTGGCCTGGGCTCCTCAGGAGAAGGAACACCAGGTGGGCAGGATACTGATACTGAACTCATTCACAGCTATGGAGTTGGATGTCCTCAATATGCAGATGACTCCCAACTTTACATTTTGCTATCTCCGCTGAAACAGAACATGATCAGTTCTAGGACTCATATTAGACAACGTGTAGCACAGGCAGGACATAGGACTTAGGAGTAGGTATTTTAAAGCAACAGATAATATGTAAGGCAACCTAGTGGTGAAGTCTATGATCCCTAACTCACTAGTGATGCATCTGAGACCCCCTCCCTACAATACACCCCTCCTATCTGAGCAAAAAGCCTTTTTGAACAACTCGGTTTTTCCATCGTTTGTGGAAAGCCAGGAAAGTGGGGGGGCTCTCCAGACCTCCTCAGGCAGGCCGTTCCACAGAGTAGGGGCCACCACAGAGAAAGCCCATTACTTATTGTTATTATTATGCTGATGCGGGGGAGGGGACACTCTCTTAGTAGCAGCTGGGAGAAATCTTTGCCTGGAACAGGATGTCCCAGGCTGAGGTGACGAGAAAACGGCCCCCTTTCAACCCCACATCCACTCTTATACCGTGCAATAGCAGATCGGGGAGGCACAAATCTGCGTGCCTCCATGGGGTGTTACAGTCCTCCGCTTTGCAGCCACCCCTGGTCTGGGCTCCTCAGGACTAGGAACATCAGGTCGGTTGGTTACTGAAACTGATTGTACTAATCTCACCCTGTGGAATCTGTCTTGAATCTCAGTGAGAAAGGTGGAGTATAAATGACAGAAATAAATAATAAGTATGAATGCCAGTGAGGTCTAGTGGTTGGAGTGTGCCAGTTTTGAGTACTCAGGACTCTGCCGTAGAATCTGAACACAGAAAGGCCGGAGAAGGAAACAGGAGGGGCAGGGATTTCCTAGCATGAACCTCACTGACTATTATCCATCTCTCCTGAACAGGGCTCTCTTCGTCAACAGATTTCTCTTCACATCGTGAATGTATCTAAGGCTCTGGTTCACAGGGGCTATAGATCACCCAGGTGTGGGGCATCCACTTCTCCTCCGTATACACGATTATGAGGGGAAAGACCCTTACCAAGGGAGGCCACGGTCTGGTAATTTTCCTCCATCACCTCCCAGTAGAGTTTTCTTTGGCCTGGATCCAGCAGAGCCCATTCCTCCTCCGTGAAGAACACGGCTACCTCCTCAAAGGACACAGAAGATCTCTGAAAGAAGAAAAGATTTCCCACTTGTTCATTTATTCCTGTCTGGGAGCCGGAGAACGATGGTTGTTGTGGGTTTTCCGGGCTGTATTGCCATGGTGGTCTTGGCATTGTACAATGCCAAGACCACCATGGCAATACAGCCCGGAAAACCCACAACAACCAATCTCCAAGATCATTCGTGTTTCCTGTTGAATGCTATAAACTCTTTTCAGATTTTTTAATCCCCAAACTTATCAATCGTACAATGAGATCTTTGAGTCTTGTTCCTCACCCGCGTTGCCATATGATGATTATATTATTGTGATTTCAAAAACTGCAGGCGCTCGTCTCTCACATAGTAAAGAATCCAGTAGCACTTTTAAGACTTACCAACTTTATTGTAGCATAAACTTTCGAAAGCCACAGCTCTCTTCGTCAGATGCATGGAGGGTATGAAGAAACAGGCCAGGGATATATAGGAGGGGAGGGGGGAGGGGGGCAAGGAGTAAGGGCCGTGTATATGTAAATCGTATTTTCTGGCGAGATATAACAACAATAACAACATTTGATTTATATACCACCCTTCAGGACAACTTAATGCCCATTCAGAGCGGTTTCCAAAGTATGTTGTTATTATCCCCATGGTATCACAAACAAGTATGTATGAGTGTACATGTTGGGGCACAGGAGAGAGAGGTGCATTCAAAGATCCAGAGGAGTTACCTGTGTTAGTCTGTAATAGCAACATAATAGAGTCCAGTAGCACCTTTAAGACCAACCAACTTTATTGCTTTGTAAGCTTTCGAGAGGCACAGCTCTTTTCATCAGATAGCTTTCAAGAGGCACAACTCCCTTTGTCAGATTGCATCTGACAAAGAGAGCTGTGGCTCTCGAAAGTTTATGCTACATTAAAGTTGGTATATTCAAAGAAATACTTTAATTCAAAACCTGACTAATATTGTTACAAGCAAAACACAAAGACAGTGTCCGAGGCCCGACACGCCGGCCTCGGACTCCCCCCACCCCCACCCCCCCGACGACGCAGGGCCCACCTACCGGGCGGGAGAGGCCAAGGACGAGGCCCCACCGGCGGACGAAGGCCCCAGCAGCTGCGCCGCCGCTGCCCGCCGCCGCACCGGAGAGAAGGATCCCGAGCGGCCGCGGCAGCGGGCGCACTCGGAAGCGGCGGCCGGCACGGTCAGCGCTCTGGCAGCGACGGCCCCGTCCGGGCCGCGGGGGAGGCCGCGGCGAGCGGGGCGAGGCCGCGCCGGGCTGCCAAACGCCGGCGCAGGCGCCCTCGGCCGAGCGGGATGGCGGCTGGGGCCAGCAGGGGGGAGGGAGGAGCAAGCCAGCCTGGGATTGGAGGGCGGCTCGGGGAAGGGCCGGATCGCCCCGCCAGGGGCCAAGCCCGCCGTCCATCACAGGGCAGGAGGGCAGAGGGCAGGAGGCATTGGAGGAGAGCGGGGCAGCCCGGCTAGCAGCCCACCAACGGGGTAGAGGGAGGTGGGCCCAATGGGCGGGGATGCAGGTGGCACAGGTGTTGGGATTGATGGTGGGTGGAAGCACTCGGGGGTGAGGGTGGAGCTGGAGTGGGAAAAGTATTTAAGGAGGCTCTGGAGGCAGGCCGAGGAGGAAGGTACTGGACAAGACAAAGCAGGTGCCCTGCGTTCTAAGGCGAGCATCCTGCCATTTGTCAGCTGGCTGCCCTGAAGGCTAAGGCACAGCCGGCCGGGTGGAGCCACGTGCTGACCGGCCCGCCGGTCAGACAAGGGCCGCCCTAGTCTGAGGCCGCCTGTGAAGGAGCCTCCACGCTTCCTTGAGGACCCGCCCAGCCGCCCCAGGCTACCAGCACGGACCCGCCGGGACCGCCCCGCCCAGACCCGCCGCCAGGGGGCGTGCCACAGCCTGACAGACAGCAAAGAAATTGTCATGCTTACAATTCTCACATACATCAACACAAAACATTACCAACAATAGAAAATAAACTATTAAATCTGTATCAGGAGAAGAAGCCCTTTCAAAATTATCCCTAACAAACCCATGGCCTCTTCTCCGCAGTCCATGATCTCCGGGGCTTGGCAGGTGAGAGAGGAAGGTACAGAAGGGCCAGAGCAAACTTGCTGCCTCAGAGGCCTTTCCAGGTATTGGTGCACTGGGGAATGCCTACACTTCCTAGAAAGTCAGGAGGGTGGGAGCTTTCCTGACCTCCCCAGGCAGGCTGTTCCACCAGGCGGGGGCCAAGACAGAGAATGTGCAGGTTTAGGCACCCATTGATGTTGCCCATGTGCAGGGTGGCGCCTACATCTCGCCCTGCTCGGATGAGCGAAGCTGCCATGGCAGAGCATAGGGAGAGAGCCGGTCTCCGTAGAGGCGAGGGGTGAAGCCAAGCAGGGCTTTGTAAGGGACAGGCAAAAGCTTGGACTGAAGGAGGAATGGAGTGAGGGCAGAATGGGCGACCCAGCACTGCTGCTCGAGAAGCAAGTAAATGCCTCTGCAAAAAAGGATTTCTCCCAACTCGGACTAGCCTGGAAGACGGACCCTATCTTGGCGCAACCGATCTGGCCACCTGGATTCATGCCGCAGCCACATCGAGACTGCACTACTGTAATGCACTCTACACAGGTCTCCCCTCAAAGCTGACTCGGAGACTCCAGCAGGCGCAGAACGCAGCAGCTCGTTTACGGTCACGCGCGAGATGGAGCACGCCCGTCACCCCCTTCCTCCAGCCCCTCCACCGGCTTCCCACCAGGTACCAGGCCCAAGTCAAGGCCGCATTCACACGGCCACATTCAAAGCCCTTCACGGCCTCAGCCTCTCCCCGCATGTTCCGCCAAGGCAGCTTCGCTCACCCGGGCAGCGCCTTCTGCACAGACCGCCCTTCCACGCCCGCTCCCGAGGAAGCCACGAGCCAAGCGCGCCCAGAGCCCTCCTCGCCTGCGGGGACCGAGGGCGCCTTTCGGAGCCAGCGCGGCGAGGGCAGCTTCGGGGCCCACAAAAGGGCCCTTCCGGATCAGGCCGGCGGCCCGTGCAGCGGCTCCGGAGGGAATCGACCCAGGCGGCTTGCAGGGGGCGCATTCAAGGGGCGGGGAGGACACGGGCGCCCCATGCAGACTTTTTGCCGGAGGAGCGTCTCTCCCTCTGCGCTCCCCCGACCCAGCCCTGCCTCATTCACACGCCCCAGATCCCTCCCTGCAATCCCGAACTCACCTTCCCCGCAGGCGCGCAGAGGCCAAAGTCTCCCCCCGGCCAAGGGAGAGGCGGCAGAGGAGAGGCCCCGCGGAACTCCATGCCACCAGGATCGCCTTCTCTCTCCGAGGGAAACAAAGCCCCTTCCCCGCCTGGAAGGCGCAGCCTCGCCTCGCTAAGCCTTCTGGGGATGGTAGTTCTCGGGGACTAAAAGACTCCAGACTGGAGTTGAGAACCTGGGGGGGGGGGGTCTTGGTACTTGTGTCCACCTCCACCTGGTGGCCCCTGCGGGAGAGGCCAGCCGGGAAGAGCCTGAAAACAGAAGGCGAAGGGCGGAAGCCTCTCCAGCCCTCCAGGGTCTTTTGCCCGGGGCGCTCCTGCCGGGAACTGCGCCGTTCCAGCCCGGACCCCTGAAGGGGACTGACTGTTTTCCTCCAAGGGCGCAGGAGAGTTGACAAGCCGAAGCCCTGCCTTCCCTCCCCTCGTCTCAGGGGGCTAAAGAGGGTCTTTTCACTGCTCAGAGGGAGAGTTTCGCTTTTTGACTGCAGGGAAGGTGACTTCCTAAAGGGACTAGAGAGAAAAAATATGCTTGAAAAGGAGTGAACGGGAAAGAGAAGGAGGAGGGCCTGGCAGGAGAAAACAGGGAGGAAATTTGCTTGTTCTTTAAAGACCCCTGAATGAGTTTTGTGTAATCAACTTGACATTATTCTTATTAAAAATAAGAACTATGAACAATAAGAATAATCTCTTGAGATGCAGAAGCTTGCTTGGGTTCATACTGGCCGGACTTTACGTATTGCAAAATGCACAAAAAGTACAGAAACAGCCGAGAAGAAGTGTGTTTGTGGTACTCTACACACACCATCTCTCCACCTCTTGCCCCCTCCTCATCAAATGTGTTTATTTCCAGACTTCCCCCCCCAAATATGTTTCACTTTAGAAACACACAGAGATGCCATTTGCATGCAACCCTCCTGTTTTAAATGGCTTTTGTCTGAAGAGGAGTTCTGTGCCAGTCTAAAGCTTGCATCCTGTTTGACACCCCAGATTGTCCTAGGGAACCGGCAAAGCCAAAATCTGCTGGGCCGGATTATCCAGCTGCAGCAAGAGGGCAGATGTGAAACTGTGCCCCACACTGCTGGTACAAGGCTGGTGGGGTAGGGGAGAAGGTGGGTGCCCATCTCATTCTTCCCTTCTCCCTGCCCGAGCTCCAAAAGAGCCCTTCAAACCACCAATAGAAAATAATAGCTAATTAAATTGGAGATTCTATATCCTATATCTACCCTGTATCCTGTATTCTGTATTCATTCTTTCTTTCTCATACCTTCATACTTTATAGTTTTAAATTGTATGAATTATATGAATTATCTGATGTAATTTTAAATTTGTGCGTAAATTGTGATCCGCCCTGAGACTGCTGTCATAGGGAGGGCGGAATATTAATCTAATCAATTAAATTAAATTAAAATTTCTGATTCCTCAGAGCATTGTAGGAAGCGTTTTCTTTTTATGCCATTGAGAAATGAGGTGTGGAACAAAATGCCCTTCAAGATTTTAGTCCACCAAACTGAAAACAAGTAGAGGAAGTACTGGGGGGGGGAACAGAAATTACGGGGTGGAACAGCAGATTTTTTGGACATTTCCAATGAAAAATTAGCAAGCCCCGTCATTTTCTCCAAGGGCATGAAAGCAGGGGCATTCCTAGTGCGCATTCAACTCGGACCCTGAGAGCATTCCCCAAGACCGAGACGGGAGGGCTGAGCCCCCCCCCCCCGTCCCTCCTCTCTCTGCTTCAGGGAACGCCAGTCTGGGAATTCGAGACATTTGCCCTCCAGCGTGAACTCCCTGCCCACCTCCCCAGGAACTCTCCTGACTTGGAAGTGCCAGTCCCTCAAATAAAAAAGTGGAAAGCATTAAAGACACTGATCTGGCACACTTTTATTAACCCTTTCACAACCAAAATGCTTCCAGAACACCAAATAACAGGCCAGAACGAGCACTAAATAAACGCTAGTACCACAAAAACAGTGAGAAGCTCTGCTCGTGGGGGCCTCTTCCGTCCCACAGGGCTTCCCATATTGTTGGTTGAGGCCTTTGATTTTAAATTTGTGCGTAAATTGTGATCCGCCCTCAGCCAGCTGGTGTAGGGAGGGCGGAATATTAATCTAATCAATTAAATTAAAATTCCTGATTCCTCAGAGCTTTGCAGTATGTTGGAGGAAGATGCAACTGGTTTCTTTCAGAATGAGAAAGATCTCTGTTTCATGTAGCGAAGAACCGACAGGAGACGAAATCAGGATCCAAGTCTGACCCTCCTTTTGGGAGGCGAGTGCTTTATTAGGGACTTTCAGGAAGTCCGAGAAAAGAGCAAGACCAAATAAGTCAGTAGAAAAAGTTACAATATTCTAAGACCGTCACAGGCGACTAGGCAAACATGCTGTGGTCAGCCTTTTGTCTTATCTGTGAAGCAAAGCACATTCTTGTAAGTATATTGTGCAGCTCTGTGAAGAATGAAAGGACAGGCTGAGACATACTGAGAAGGGCCCAAGGCTGGGGGGTGCACTGATCACGGTGTGCCTATTGATCAGGACCTGCAGAGTGGGGCTGCCAGGCTGGCTGACGTGCCAGGTCCAGCCCACAGTTTCATAGACACTGCAAATAAGATCTTCAGCAGCCTGCTCGCCTAGCGACTCAAACAAGAACGGGATTTTCTCACCGTCCCATTTGTGGCAAACTAGAACCAGTGGAGTGAAAATTGGTGGAAGGAACATTAACAATTTGAGATACGCAGATGGCAGAAAATAGTGAAGACTTGAAAGGACTACTGATGAAGGTTAAAGGAGAAAGGGCCAAAGCAGGATCGCAGCTGAACATCAAAAAGACTAAAGTAATGACTAGTGAGGAATCTCACAATTTTAAACATGACACTGGGGAAATGGAAATCGTTTCAGATTTTCTATTCCTTGGTTCAATTAATAGGAAAACTGCAATGAAGAAATCAGAAGAAATTTGAGACTTGGAAGAGCAGCTGTGAGGGAAGGAGGAACGATCCGTAAAGATAAAGATGTCTCTCTGGGGACCAAGATCAAGATAACCCAAACGGTGGTATTCCCCATGACCATACCCCATTCAAAGCCCTTCATGGCCTCACCTTCTCGTACCTGTGTGACGGCCTCTCCCCCCATGTTCCCCCAAGGCAGCTTCGCTCACCTGGACTGGGCCTTCTGCAGGGACCGCCCTGCAGTGGGGCAAAATCAACAGCTGCCCGTACACGTGCTTTCTCTGTGGTATCCCCCCACTTTATGGAAAGGCCTGCCTGAGGAGGCAAGGAAAGCTCCCCCTCTCCTGGCTTTCTGCAAATTATGCAAAGGTGAATGATTTTTACCCAGATTACAGGACTGTGTCATAACACATACAGATGTCTTGGTAGGGACGGGGACTACATGCTATGCTACTGGGTACTGCCTGCAGATGTAGCCACTCGCCAACTAGGGAGTTTCCATGCTGCTAAACGTGCCACAGGAAGTAGTTATGCTTTGTTTCCGACAGATTTCATCTCTATGATATATTGTCGAAGGCTTTCCGGGCTGTATTGTCGTGGTCTTGGCATTGTAGTTCCTGATGTTTCGCCAGCAGCTATGGCTGGCATCTTCAGAGATGTAGCACTGAAAGACAGGGATCTCTCAGTGTCACAGAGAAGCCCGGAAGGTTGAAGCAGACCCGGAGGCGGGCAAGCATCCGCTCTTCTCCTCCAAAGAGAACCTCCGGAGGCCAGTGGCCAGTTCAGAAAGCGGCGCTCAGTGGGATTCCCGTTCCAGGAAGCCATGAGTCAAGCGCGGCCAGACCCCTTCTTGCCCACCCGCCCACTCGCCCGCGGGGACAAGGAGTGCCTCCCAAAGCCCGCAGGGCGAGCACAGCCATTCTCGGGGCCCGTAAGGACAAAGGACCCTTCTCGATCAGGCCAGCGGTCCGTCCAGTTGCTCTGAAGGAAATCAGCCCAGGTGGCTTGCAGGGGGAGGATTCAAGTGGGGGGAGCACAGACATCATGCCCGAGCTGCTTCTCTCTCTCCCTGCGCTCCCCCGACCCAGCCCTGCCTCATTCACACGTTTTCTCTCCCCGCCCCAGATCCATCTCTGCAATCCCGAACTCACCTTCCCTGCAGGCACGCAAGGGCCAAAGTCTCCCCCCGGCCAAGGGAGAGGCGGCAGAGGAGAGCCCCCGTGGAACTCCATGCCACCAGGATTGCCTTCTCTCTCCGAGGGGAAAAAAATGTCCCTTCCCCGCCTCGACGGCGCAGACTCACCTCGCTGGTGCTTGCTGCGTCTTCTGGGGATGGTAGTTCTCTGGAACTACCGGACCCCTTCCTTGAAGGGAAGGAGGATCTCAGTGCGGCTTGCTGCGCTGAGATCCTCCTTCCATTCAAAGTCCCCCTCCCTCCTCCAGCTGGTTGGAACGGGGAAGGCTTTGAAGGGAAGGAGGATCTCAGCGCCCCAAGAACGACAAGGCTACCATCATTAATGAAACACAACTTCCTCAAAGGGGCAGAAATGGAGTACACCTCTGTGGACTCAGTGATGCAAATGGATGATGCGGTCCACTACCTTCTGGAGCTCCTCAGCATGCTCAACCCTCCTGACTTCCCAGCTCACAAGCTTCTCCTCAAAGTGAGGGTTCCAGTGATGCTGCTCCAGAACCTCAGCCCACCCAAACTGGTGGTAGGAATTGACTTGAGGGAGGACTGCTTCTCACATGGGCAGTTCGACGTGACCTGCTTCAGAGTGAGCTCACCCAGCAGCCTGGTGATCCCAGCACCTGAGGGAAAACCACCAATGAGTTCTACAAGGAGGTCCTTCAGTAGGAAAAAAAAGGTTGTTCGTATTTTTCACGTTATTTATTGCACTATAATTTTTTCCTTTTAAAAAATCTCTTCAATAAATGTTCCATGCTTCACTTTATTCAAACAACTTTGTGAAGCTCAGGTACTATGCTATTATACTACAAAACCAACAACAAAAAAAGCCCACAAACCAAAAAATGTTACATACCCATGAGTATTATAACTGGATTTAAAGCAGTTAAATACTGTAGCGAGGGACGGGTATCCAGCTAGTTTCAGTAATAACCATATCCACCCCCCAAGTGAATCTTTTGATGCTCAGATAGGAGGCCATTCTGTGAAAAGCTCTTACCACACTCCAAACATTTATATGGCTTCTCCCCTGTGTGAACCCTTTGATGCGCAGCTAAGCGATAATTCCAAGAGAAGCTCTTTCCACACTCCAAGCATTTATATGGCTTCTCCCCTGTGTGAATCCTTTGATGCTCAGTTAGGCTGTTATTGGAGGAAAAGCTCTTTTCACACTCTGAGCATTTATATGGCTTCTCCCCTGTGCAAATTCTTTGATGCACAGTTAGGAGGCCACTCCTAGAAAAGCTCTTTCCACACTCCAAGCATTTATATGGCTTCTCTCCTGTGTGAATTCTTTGATGCGCAGTTAGATTATCACTGCGAGAAAAGCTCTTTCCACACTCCAAGCATTTATAGGGCTTCTCCCCTGTGTGAATTCTTTGATGCACAGTTAGGAGGCCACTCCGAGAAAAGCTCTTTCCACACTCCAAGCATTTATATGGCTTTTCCCCTGTGTGACTCCTTTGATGCACAGTTAAACTACTATTGTAGGAGAAGCTCTTTTCACATTGCAAGCATTTAAATGGCTTCTCCCTTGTATGAATCCTTTGAGGATCAGTTAGGTGACCATTTTGAGAAAAACTCTTTTCACACTCCAAGCATTTATACAGCTTCTCCCCCGTGTAAATTCTTTGATATTTAATGAGGTTACTAGTCTCAGAGAAGCTCTTTCCACACTCCAAACATTTATATGGCTTCCCCCCTGTGTGAATCCTTTGATGTGCAATTAAGTAGTGATTCTGAGAAAAACTCCTTCCACATTCCAAGCATTTATACAGCTTTTCTCCCATATGAATCCTTTGATGCACAGTTAGTGTACTAGTGTCAGAAAAGCTCTTTCCACACTCCAAGCATTTATATGGCTTCTCACCTGTGTGAATCTTTCGATGCAGAGTTAGGCTGCCACGCTGAGAAAAGCTCTTTCCACACTCCAAGCATTTATATGGTTTCTCCCCTGTGTGAATCCTTTGATGCTCAGTTAGGTAGCCATTACGGCAAAAGCTCTTTCCACACTCCAAGCATTTATATGGCTTTTCCCCTGTGTGAATCCTTTGATGTTTAGTTAGGGAACTACTGCAAGAGAAGCTCTTTCCACACTCCAGACATTTATATGGCTTTTCTCCAGTGTGAACCCTTTGATGTTTAGTTAGGGAACTACTGCAAGAGAAGCTCTTTCCACACTCCAAGCATTTATATGGCTTCTCCCCTGTGTGAATTCTTTGATGCGCCGTTAGGAAGCCATTCCGAGAAAAAGTCTTTCCACACTCCAAACATTTATACGGCTTCTCCCCAGTGTGAATCCTTTGATGTGCTTTTAGGGTGCTATTGCAGTAAAAGCTCTTTCCACACTCCAAGCATTTATATGGCTTCTCCCCTGTGTGAATCCTTTGATGTGCAGTTAGGCTGCCATTCTGAGAAAAGCTCTTTCCACACTCCAAGCATTTAAACGGTTTCTCCCCTGTGTGAATCCTTTGATGTGCTTTTAGGCTGCTATTGAAGTAAAAGCTCTTTCCACACACCAAGCATTTATACAGCTTTCCCCCTGTGTGAATTCTTTGATGTTTAGTTAAGGAACTACTGTAAGAGAAGCTCTTTCCACACTCCAAACATTTATATGGCTTCTCCCCAGTGTGAATTCTTTGATGTTTAGTTAGGGTACCAGTCTCAGAGAAGCGCTTTCCACACTCCAAGCATTTATACGGCTTCTCCCTTGTGTGAATCCTTTGATGTGCTTTTAGGCTGCTATTGTAGTAAAAGCTCTTTCCACACTCCAAGCATTTATGTCTTTTTTGCTGTGTTTTAACTTTCTGATATTTTTTCAGACTGAATTTGCAGCTGAACTTTTCCTCCATCACGGGACCCTTCTGCCTCCTCGTTCTCATCTGCGTTTCATCTTGGACTGGGGCCTCCTGCATCTTCCTGCTCTGACAGGCAACCAATCCCTTCCACTGCTTCTGCGTCACTTCCATTTTCCATCTGCATTGCCTATCTTGTACCAACTGATTTCCAGATTTCACTTCCGTATGAAGGTCTTCCTCCCTTTCCACAGTAACTCTTCCTGGTTCCTTCTCACTTGGCATCTCTCTCCTATCTGCAACTCAAAAAGAGAGAGAGAGGAGTCAATGAGGATGCAAGGGAAAAAATACGAATTAGTGGGTGCAGTCAGTAGTGAAAAGCATTTTCTTCAGTGAGAGGCAGGAACCTGGAAAAACTCCAGCAATATCTAACCATGGTTGTCTTTGAAAGGGATAAGGTTTGTCTTTTTTTTGGTATCGATTTAGGATGCACACAGAAACAGAATGGCTAAAGAAATGCCATTTTAACTGATATTTTTTGTTTACCTGAAAGGAAAAAACAATGGAAAGAGTTAAATCCAGAGTCTGGAGCCAGGGGCAGACAAGACAGGTCTTTCCACATACCTGCAAGAAACTCAAGTTTGCAGAAGAAGCTGAAATACTAAGAAGAAATACATTGCTAGGATGGGGGACGAGTGGGGAGGTATAAGAAAATAATGTCCTCAGTCCTGTTGCTAGGAAACCTCACAGTATTGCCAGCCTTCCTGCCTTGCTTGCCATCACACAGAACCGCAGTGACTGGGCACAGTTGTTTCCCCAGCTGGTTTAGTGTTTGAGAAACAACTCGTCAGGGTCTGTAGCAACCACCGGGTTACTTGAGACCACACAATTTAGATGACTCACTCAGGACTGGCTGCTAGCTACTAGTCAACAGCAGACACCTGAAGACTGCATACAACTCACCCATATAACAGCATATTTATATAACTCACCCAGCCGGGATAAGGAGCAGAGCATGTGGCAATGACCACCCTCTTCAACCTACCGTAATAAGCCACTGAACAGGCAACAGTGCCCACCCTGTCTTCACCCTGCCAAAGTTAGGAGCCAAGCATGCAGCAATGCCAGCCCCCCCCCCCTTCAACCTGCCAGAATCAGAAGCAGAGCAGGTGGCAATGGCCACACCCCTTTCACCCAGCTGGGATCAGGAGCAGAGCAGGTAGAAAAGCCCCCACCCACCTTCACCTCTCAAGATCATGCATGGAGCAGGAGGCAATTTCCGGACCCCCCCCCACCTTCACCCAGCTGGGATCAAGCTCGGAGCAGGTGGCAATGCCTGCCTGCCCACCCTCCCCTTTCTAAAGCCCGTTGTATTTTTCCCCCACAATGGGCTTTGTTGCTAGTTTATAATAATTAATAAACACTGATATTCAACAGATATCAAAATGAGCTGTTCAAACTATACCAATAAATCTCATGTGGCTGTTTGAGTCTTCTTATCTCTGTTTTAAAACCAGACCAGGATCAAGCAAATACATTTTTATGAAAGAAAAAAAATGAAATAAAGATTCTATGATATTGAATGTCAATTCATTTTTCAGTGCAATCCATTCTTCAAACCACAGATGGACAAAACAAACAAAAAGATGAAAAACTAGAAAAAAACCTATCAAGTCTTTCTTCAAGCCAGGGTGGTAGTAGAGTTCTATTTATGGATCTGACGAAAATGAGAAGGCGTAATACAATTCTAACCTGCAGGGGGCAATAGGATTCAATTTGTAATTTTTCAGTGTTCTTATTTTTGCTTTCAACTTAAAACAAAAAAGACAGGGGAAAACAATTCCTACAGAGCTTTTTAGAATAGGACAGCTTTATAACTTTGAAGCCTTTGTATAATATAGTTCAATCAATAATAAAATGCCTTGGAAGAAATATTTTTGTAATCCGAAAGCAGGGCAGGTTTATTATGAGTTAGTCTGGTAAGCCAAAGAATTTAGTGTCCATTATATTCTCTCAATTCTTCTTAGAAGAAAGCAAGAAATCAAAAAAGGGAAGATAATATCCAAATTTTGGCAAAGTTCCTTTAATAGCCAATATCAGATGGGTAGGCAAACAATCTTCATACTGAAATCTTTGTCCAAATAAGATCCACGGAATATTTTGAGCACAAAACCAAAAATATAGTTTTAAGATCAGCGTCCAAATTATATTTGAAAATCCAAAGTCCAAATAAAACATAAGCAAATGTGTTTTATGAAGAGTTGTACATTATACTGGCTCTCTTTCTTCATGTAAAAAAAAGTCCTGTTTTTTTTTTAGTTTTGAGTCAAAGTTATGTGTAAAGTTTATAAAAAAAGAGAAAGGGAGGGGGGGAAGCAATCATAATACAGTCCAGAAAAATATCATCTAGTACTTGCAAATAGTCCTTGGCAAAATTACTCAATCTGCGGCTGGCCTTAGTCTGTTTCTGCAATAATGGTTGCTGCATCTTCGGGACACAGAGGAATCTTGAGCTCTCTAGTTAAAAAGAGCCCCCAGCTCCCCCGATCGACTCCACTCCTGCTATGCATAAGCTGGTGGGTTGCCTAACAGTAAGGAAACGGGCCCTGGCAATGGGCCCAGGAAACAGAGCTGGCACAAGATCCCACAAAAGTGCATCTCTCCGTCAGTCGCCATGTTGATCGCCCCAAGTTTCAGACTGGGACCTGAGAGACCCAGTTCATATCTCCATTTTGCCAGAGTAGCTCACCGGTTCACACTCACTAAGCCAAACCTACCACACAGGGTTGTTGTGAGGATAAAACGGAAGAGAACTGTCTAAGCTGCTTTCAGTCCCTATTTGGGAGAAAAGTGGAGTATAAATGAAGTAACTACATTTCTAAAATGTATGAACTTGCATTGAAATTTCAGATGGAAGAAGAATGTGTTAAAGATTGTCTGATAAAATGGGCTAAAATTGTTTGGTATAATATACAAATGGACCAGTGGGAAAATATGCAGGTAAAGGGGTCAAATTAACTTTGAGTTCCATAATTTTATAAAATGAAGAATAGGTCGTATATGTCTCCATATAAATTACCAAAAAAGGGTAAGGGCATGTCAAAGAATTGCTGGAAACGTGATCAACATGAAGGAACATTTTATCGCTTTTGATGGAGTTGTCATAGATCTAAAAAATTTGGCCACAAATTCATACAATAACACAGAACATTTTGAAGATCAATATACGATTTAAGCCAGAAGCCTTCTTGTTGTGTCTAATGGACAAATATTGGGAAAATAAATATGGTTTCTTATTTTTATATATGGCCACAGCAGCAAGGCTTTTATTTGTGCAAAAAAGGGAAAAGTACAGTTCCGCCTTCAATGGATGACTAGATTATGAAAATGATGGGAGTTAGCTGAGCAGGCAAAATTTTTACAGCTTTGATCAGGGACAAAACATTGTCTCCATTCATAACAAATAAACCCCTGATTGATTTTCCGCGTGAAACTGATCGTATGTGGATTTGATTTCTAAAACATAAATTTGGGGAAATTAAATAAAGGGGGGATATGGAAGAGGTAAATTTCTGAGGTATTGAGACTACAAGTATAGTGTGTGTAAGGATTATTAAAGGTGTTGCAGAGAAAATGATTTCTTACGTAAGTATTATTTTTCTTTATTTCTTTTCTCTGTTTTCTGTCATTTTCCCCTTTCTTTCTCTTTTTCTTTTTCTGTATTTCTGTTTTCTCACTTTTTTCTTTTCTCCCTTTTTAATGGGATTTTAAATTTGCCAAAAAATGTACAAAATTTAGCTGAATGTTTAGGGCACTTAAAAAGGTATGTTGGCTGGTGGGTGGGAAGGAGAGAAGGAAGCAAGAAAAAGTGAGGATATTGGGGGGGGGGCTCAAGGAAGGAAAGAGGAAATCGTGTGGGGCAGGAGATATAGTGGAAAATGAGGTCCCTCCCAAAAACTTCGCTGAACACAAAAGAAATTGGAACACCCTGCACCACGCAATCCCCAGGCACTTGCTTCAGGATAATGCTGGGGCTTGCGGAACCAAAAATGAAGGGAATCGGACCGTTCTGGCAGAGATGAGCTCTACGACAACCCTCTGCTATTTGTAACAGAAGAAGTTTATTTACAAGCACCCAGGGAAGTGCCAGAAAAACAGACACAGAGTGTGGAAAATACCCCCTCTGTGAAAAAACACAAGGGGCTTAACCAGTTCCCTGAATTGTCAGTGCCTGTGTGGGGTAGTGGTTAGAATGTTGGACTGGGATCGACGAGATCTGGGTTCAAATCTGCACTCTGCCACAGAAAGTCACTAGTTGGCTTTGGACGAGTCACATGTTGTCAGGCAGAACTACCAAGGTTCTAACATGGATGAAGTGGAAGGGGATAGAACAAGGTAAGCCATTTTGTTTCCCCATAGACAAAAAAGGACACAAAGAAAGAGAGCGTGGGAAATATCTCCATTATAAAACAAAAGAGGGTTTAAGAACATCCCTGAGGTATTGGAGTTTAGTGGGTAAAGTGTCCCCTGGGTCCCGAATTTATAGCTTCCCTGGCAACTCTGGGAAGACGTCTGGAAAGACACTGGCAAAAAACACACATGGAAACTGATAGAACATACTACAGAACCTGGCGGAGGACCTATGAAGCGGAAATGAAAGCGTCAAAGAAACGTTATTTTCTCGGCAACCATTGCCTCAGTGAGTTCACAACCATCCCCAACTATTTAAAATGTCCAGACACCTTCTAAATCTGAACCTTTACAGTCCCAAGAACAGACAATCAGCTGCGAGGCCTTTGCTAAGATAAAATAGCACAAATACACTCGGATCTAGATGCTTGCTGCAATGCAGACAAGATGGAAGAAACTATTACTGCACCACGTGGCTTACATTTGGACGCCTTGAACAGATTACAATGACAGATCTTAACAGGACATCTACGAAAACCACTACTTGTGTACTTGACCCTTGCGCATCTTGGCTGTTAAAATTAAGTGAGGACCACATGAGTGAGCCACTGAGGCTAACCTTCCCCCAGACGCTCAAACAGGTGGGTATCCGTCTGCTAATTAAAAAACCATCCCAAGACAAAACTGATGTGGCCTATTATCACCCAGTCCCTAACCTGTCTTTCTGGGGAAAGTGATTGAGAGGGCAGTAGCTGACCAACGCCAGATCTTCTTGGAAAACTCTAGCGCTCTAGACCCTTTTCAGTCTAGATTCAGACCAGGGCATGGGACGGAAACAGCACTAGTAGCATTAGTGGATGATCTCCGTCTGAATGTAGATAAAGGCCACGCCTCCTTACTGCTCCTCCTGGATTATCTGCACTGCAGCCTTTGACACAGTAGACCACGCCATCCAGTTGGACTGGTTTAAATAGTTTCTCATGGAACAGACTCAAAGGGCAGCTGTCGAAAATAGCTGTCACCAGAATGGGAACTATCTTGCAGGGTGCAATCTTATCTCCCATGTTATTCAACCTCTACATAAAGCCTCTAGGAGAACTCATTCACAGCTATGGAGTCGGATGTCACCAATATGCAGATGACACCCAACTCTATATTTTGCTGTCTCTGCTGAAACAGAACATAAATCAGTTCTAGGACTGACATTAGACACCATGAAGCAGAGGTAGTACAAAGGACATAGGAGTAGGTATTTAAAGCAACAGATAATACGTAAGGCAACCTAGTGGTGAAGTCTATGATCCCTATCTCATGGGTGAAGCATCTGAGACCCCCTCCCCACAATACAGCCCTCCTAGCTGAGCAAACAGCCCTTTCTGAATAACTCGGTTTTTCCATCGTTTGTGGAAAGCCAGGAGAGTGGGGGCTCTCCAGACCTCCTCAGGCAGGCCGTTACACAGGGTAGGGGCACACAAGAGAAAGCCTGTTACTTATTATTACTTATTGTTGTTATTATGCTGGAGGTGGGTGGGTGGGAACATTCTTAGTAGCAGCTGAAAGAAATCTTTGCCTGGAACAGGGTTTTCTAGGCTGAGTTGACGAGAAAACAGCCCCCTTCCTCCCCCCCCCCACATTCACTCTAATACTGTGCAATACCAGATTCGGGGGGGGGCACAAATCTGCACACCTCCGTGGGCTGTTACTGTCCTGTGCCTTGCAGCCTCACCTGGTCTGGGCTCCTCAGGAGTAGGAATACCAGGTTACTGATACTGATTGTACTAATCTCCCCCTGTGGAATCTGCCCTGAGTCTCAGTGAGAAAGGTGGAGTATAAATGACACAAACAAACACAAACAAATAAATAAAAGACATACATATCAATGCCAGTGCTGTCTAGTGTTTGGAGCGTGCCAGTTTTGAGTACTCAGCAAGACTCTGCCCTAGAATCTGAACACAGAAAGGCCAGAGAAGGAAACAGGAGGTGCAGGGTTTGGCTAGCGTGAACCTAACCGAGTGTTGTCCATCTCTTCTGAACAGGGCTCTCTTCAGCAACAGATTTCTCTTTACAGAATGAGTGTGTCTAATGCTTTCATTCACAGGGGATATAGATTCCCCAGGTGCGGGACATCTGTTTCTTCGTCTTCGGCAAAGGAAAGGGTGTTCTGAAAACAAAGAGGGCCAAAGGAAGGTAACACCCCATCACTTATCTTCCACGTTCACAATACAAGGGAAAAGACCCTTACCCAGGGAGGCCAGGGTCTGGTAATTTTCCTCCATCACCTCCCAGTAGAGTTTTCTTTGGCCTGGATCCAGCAGATCCCATTCCTCCTCCGTGAAGAACACGGCCACCTCCTCAAAGGACACAGGGGAGCTCTGAAAGAAGAAAAGATTTCCCACCTGTTCATTTATTCCTGTCCATGAGCACTCAAGAAAGAAAGAAGACTCCCATTGGCCAGTCAACGGATTCAAAGAATGCAATACTTTAAACCAGTGGCAAGAAATTTGGACCGCATCTGGTCTTGCAATCTCCAAGATCAGATGTATAAACCCTGTTCAGATTTTTGAATCCCAAAACATATCAATTGTACAATGAGATCTTTGACTCTGGTTTCTTGCCAGTCTTGCCATATAATGATTCTATTACTGTGATTTCAAAAGCTGCAGGCACCGCACTCAATGTGCCTGTTTGCAACCCATTTGCAGATGCTAAGATATTAACGGTCATTGCAGTTAAATGGTTGCTTCAACTCTGGGACACGTGAACTCTGGTAGGGTTCATATGAGGCAGGCAAGAGTGTGAGACTCTCAGACTGGGTGCTGAGCTGATTGCCTTAAATAGGAAGAGCTTTGATCAAGATTCTGTTCTCTCACATGATGCTGAAAACACTGTAGACAAAAAATACTAGATATTCATTTTTGCAACATTCTGGCAATGTGGCTTTTTTTTGAAGTGGATTAGAATTTTTTATTCATCTTCCAGATCTAAGTTACTGACTAACTTTCCCCCAACCCTAGAAATATTAAGCTTATGATTTTGCTCAATGGCAACCAGTTGATTGCTGATATACCTTTGGATCTGGAGAGATGAGCAATTTTCAACTAGTCCTTATGGGGTAAAGTAAATATACGCAAAATGAATACACAAAATGGAATTCCATTTCATATACTTTCCAGGCATAATCAGAAAACTCAATACTCAATTTTCTGATATTCATGTGGGGGGCTCGTAACCACCTTGGATTTCTCTAAAAGGGGTGCCACTTGCATTTAACGGAGGAGGATTAACTCTCCTGATCTTAGTTTACTTGTTAACTTGTACTAATTATTGAGATTCCTCCTTCCATGTGAATCATTCATCTTAAGTCCTTTTGGAGGTTACATGTCTGTCCCCCTTCTTTCAATGGAGTGTGTATATCACTGAAATGCCAGTTTGACACATTTTCACATACAAAATTAACATTATTGGCCAATCCAGATTTAAAAATTGGGATCAACTGATAGGCTGTGATGATGAGTTTGTGTCTCCCATCCAAAAAAACATACAAACATAGAGCTGAAAGGGACACCCAAGGGACATCTAGTCTGGCAATGCCCGCCCCCGCCTTCACCCAGCTGGTATTAGGAGCAGAGCAGGTGACAATGCCCATATGTGGCGAGAGAGGGGTATATTTTATTAAAAACCTGACTAAAGCTGTTACAAGAAAAACACAAAGACAGAAAAGAAATTGTCATGTTTACATTTCTCACATACATCAACACAAAACATTGCCAACAATTAAAAAAAACCCAAACTATTAAATCTGTACCAGGAGAAACTATTAAATCTTAAATCTGTATCAGGGAAAAAAGCCCATCCAATACGGTCCCTAACAAACCCAGGGCCTATTCTCCCCAGTCCAGGGTTTGCAAATGTAAAACTCACAGACATTTGAAAACAAGATATAGAGCAGAAACAAAGCTCTACAAATAACAATATACAACATATTAAACAGTGCAGAAATTACCCAGCAGGAAGGAACTTACAGCGACAGACAGTATGCAGCACCTCTCCGAGCCATTTCCTCACAGCACAGCCCTCCCACCTGCGTAAAAAAACCCACCTGCCTAATTCAGTTTTGCATTTTGTATGAAAATCAGGAGGGTGGGGGCTTTCCTGACCTCCCCAGGCAGGCTGTTCCACCAGGCAGGGGCCAACACAGGGAATGTGCAGCTTTGGGCAGTCCTCGATTTTGCCCATACGCAGGGTGGCACCTACAGAAGGCCCTGCTTGGATGAGCGAAGTTGCCATGACGGAGCGTAGGGAGAGAGCCAGCCCCATAGATATGAGGGGTGAAGCCAAGCAGGACTTTGTAAGTGATCGGCAAAAGCTTGAATTGAACTGGGTAACTGATGGGAAGCCAATGGAGTGACGGCAGAACTCAGCGCTGCTGCTAGAGAAGCAAGTAACTGCGTCTGCAAAAAGGCCTTCTCTCCACTCGGACTAGCCTGGAAGATGGACCCTATCTTGGCGCAACCGATCCGGCCACCTGGATTCATGCCGCAGCCACATCGAGACTGGACTACTGTAATGCACTCTACACAGGTTTCCCCTCAAAGCTGACTCGGAGACTCCAGCAGGCGCAGAACGCAGCAGCTCGTTTACTCTCAGGCGCGAGATGGAACACGCCTGTCACTCCCTTCCTACAGCCACTCCATCGGCTTCCCACCAGGTACCAGGCCCACTTCACGGTCACATTCACACGGTCACATTCAAAGCCCTTCACGGCCTCAGCCTCTCTGCCTATGTTCCGCCAAGGCAGCTTCGCTCACCTGGGCAGGGCCTTCTGCAGAGATTGCCCTGCAGTGGGGCAAAATCAACAGCTGCCCATACAAGTCCTTTATCTTTATGGAACGGCCTGCCTGAGGATGTAGGCAAAGCTCCCCCCTCTCCTGGCCTTCTGCATACAATGCAAAAGCGAATTATTTTTACCCAGATTACAGGACTGTGTCATAAGAAATAACTCATGCAGATTCCTTGGTAGTAACCGGAGCTGCATGCTATGCTGTTGGGTACTGCCTGCTGATGTAGATACTCACCGACTAGGGAGTTTCCATGCTGCTAAACATGCCATAGAAATTTGCAGATAAGATTTTGTCTCTCTACTTGGGTTTCTGCTCGTTTTCCAAATTTCTGGAGCCATACCATATTTTATCTGTTTCACTGAATCTAATGGTTTTTCATTATTTTATTTTGCTCAATGAATGTCTCAGCTGTTGATTATATTTCACTTTCACGGAGAGAGTGGTGGGCTATAAATAAAACTAGTACCAAGAGCAAAGACAACAGCAACAGTCGCTGAGCTGGGGTGTTATTCTTGTCTATAATAATAAACTGAAAGGACCCTCGAAATGGGCCACCAGCAACAGGCTGAAGGTGGGCGATGCCTTTTTAGCAAGGAAGGGAATCGCCCCGTCCGGACCCACAATTGCCCCGGCACACCCCTCTGCTCTTTCTTTAAAAAAAAATATATATATATTGCTAATACTTATTCTCCATACAATGATTAAATAGAATTTCTACAATGTAAAATACAACTAACAAATTACAAAATTTTATACTTTTAAAATTCCCAGTTTCAAAATTACAACATTCCAAAATTTTCAAACTGTCAGACTTTCCTAATTACAAAAGTTCTGAGAGTTGATAACTAGTATATAACTATGAAAAAGTTTGCAAAGTGATGAAATACAGAAATTTACAAATATTTTAAACATATTCTAAAACCTGAAAGAACTTTAGACCTGGATGAGACCTGTTACTTTCTAGATACTCAAAAAACGGAAACCACTTCTCCACAAAATGTGTACTATATAGAAAATGCTCTGCCTGATAAATCTTATCAGTCAATTTTTCAGAGATAAAATGATCCCAAATTTTTGTGAGCCAATTTTCAATCATCAGGGCTTGCTTAGACTTCCATAAAGTCACAATGGCACTCTTTGCCGCAACCAATAGGGTTGCTATAAGGTCTCTACGTACCAAAGGAATATGGACCGGGTTTGTTTCCCATTGATCAAGGAAAATGATTTCTGGTGACAAAGGAATGGAATAGCCTGTCATTATTTGGATTTCTTTAACTGCTCTTTCGCAAGGGCGGTTTACTCCCGAGAAGCCCGGAAGGTGGAGGCAGCGTGGGGTGGGGATATCCTGCCCTCTCCGAGCCAAACCTTCGGACGCGACGCTCTGCACGGAAAAAGGAGCAGCAGGAGCAAAAGGCGCCCAGACCCCTCCTCGCAGGGACAAGGAGCGCCTTCCAAAGCCCGCAGGGCGAGGGCAGCCATTCTCGGGGCCCCTAAGGACAAAGGACCCGTCCGGATCAGGCCAGAGCTCCCTCCAGCTGCTCAAAAGGAAATCAGCCTCCCATTCACACGTGTTTTCTCCCCCGCCCCAGATCCCTCCGTGCAATCCCGAACTCACCTTCCCCGCAGGCGCGCCGAGGCCAAAGTCTCCCCCCGGCCAAGGGAGAGGCGGCAGAGGAGAGGCCCCGCGGAACTCCATGCCACCAGGATCGCCTTCTCCTTCCGGAGGGGAAACAAAGCCCCGTCCCCGCCTCGAAGGCGCAGGCTCGCCTCGCTGGTGCTCGCGGAGCCTTCTGGGGATGGTAGTTCTCTGGGACTCCAAACTGGAGCTGGGAACGTGGAAGAGGAGGTTATTTGGTACCTCTGTCCTCCTTCACCTGATGTCCCGCCGCAGGAGAGGCCAGTTGGAGAGAGCCTGAAGAGGGACAGAGGAGTTAGCGGCGTTAGTCTGTCGTGGCAAAATAGTAGCGTCCAGTCGCACTTTTAAGACTAACCAAGTATATTGTATGTAACATACGCTTCCGAGAACCACAGCTCTCTTTGTCAGATGCAGGGAGGGAATGAAGAAAATGGCCAGCGATATATAGGTGGGGAGGGGAGGGGGCAGGCAGTGAGGGTCGTGTAGTTGCAAATAGGTTGCAGCAGTCAAGAAAGAGGTGGAAGGTGCATTCCAGGCTGGGTGTGACCCCCTCCCCTCCATAGCTGAATCGGAATGGGATGCCTGAAAAGCCAGAGGGGAGGGGTCACACCCAGCCTGGTTTGCGCATGGCACCTCTTTCATGACTTTTGCCAGGCAGGCAATGGCAAACCACCTCTGATAGTCTCTTGCCATGAAGTTAGAAAACTATGAGACTACAGCCTCTGTGGGTAAGGATTGCCCTCCCCCCCCCCGTATCATGAGTACTATTGAAAAGGAATTCCTGTCAGTCATCTAAGCCCTGCTGTGCTAGGAGGAACCCTTCTTAGGGGGTCAGTCTAGATGCTCTCAGGTGCCTTGGTGCCAGCTGTTTCCTGGATCCTTGTCAAAGCAACTTTTTGCTTCCCAACAAGGAAAGTCACCTTTCCCCTCCTCCTTCCCTCCCAGGCCACAAGGCCCCATAGCCACAGGACAGGCCTTTTTATGCTGTTGCCACCCCCCTCAGAACAGCCCCTCCTGCACTGCCTGCTTGTCGGGAATGCCGTGGGCCACGAGGGCACACGCGTGCCTTTGAGCCCGCCCAAAGGAGTCATTCCACTACTTCTGTGGGCACAGCTCCCTCTTTGTAAGGTGGCCCAGGGCAGAGACCCCTTCTGCTGCCACGCGCCAGTAGGCACAGAGGCTTGAGGTGGCGGAGCTGCCCTCGGCAGTGGCAAGGGACGCTCTGGACTCATTCCCCACCATCCGTCCAGCAGCCCCCTCTCTGTCTCGGTCCGGTCAGGCTGTCAGAAGTGAGCTGTGGCTCACGAAAGGTCATCCCCTACCACTAATTTTGTTAGTCTTATAGGTGTCACTGGACTCTTGCTCTTTTCCACTGCTACAGACAGACTAACATGGCTACCCATCTTGATCAGTTTTATCATTTGAGCATCCAGGGAGAATTCAGACTTGTTTTGAACTAAAACCCATTATTTGTCTTTTTTGCCCTCCAGGGTATCCATAAAACTCTCCTCCAGCCCCACATTTCAAATGAATCAATGTTCTTCCTGTCAGCTTTCTTTACTATCCAACTTTCACATCCATACATGGCAATGGGGAATACCATAGTTTGGATTATCATGATCTTGGTCCCCAGAAATGTTTCCTTATTCTTAAGGATTTTTTCTTCTAAGTCTCAATCTCCTCATTTCTTCATTGCAGTCTCCCTTTTGGTTGACGATTGAGCCAAGGAATAGAAATTTTTGAACAATTTCCATTTCCTCATTGTCAACATCAAAACTGTGAAATTCCTCAGTAGTCATTCCTTCCGTCTTCTTGATGTTCAGCTGTAATCCGGCTTTGGCACTTTCTCCTTTAACCTTCATCAGTAGTCATTTCCAGAGTTTGTTATTATCTGCCAGTAACGTGGTGTCATCTGCATATCTCAAATGCTTAATGTTCCATCCACCAATTTTCACTCCACCTTCTTCTAGATCTAGTCCAGCTTTCCTTATGATATGCTCTGCATAGAAGTTGAACAGACAGGAAGAGAAAATGTCTAACTACCCAGGGAATCTTAGTTAATCTGTCCCAGTTTGTAAAGGCCAGTCACTGTGAGGTGCCTGCTATTTGAAGTTTCGGTGAATGGATACTCACATACGTACACTTGGCTAGATTACTGGTAGCAAGAGGCACCTATATTATTATGTACTATGCCATACCCATAGGCAAATAAGAGAGGTCTCTTTCTGAGTTGATCATGCTAGAAGTAGCTGCAGAAGACCAGCTGAACTTTGCTCTAGAAAACAAGGCCACAGAGAGAAGGACTTCTGTCCTTTCCGCTAGATTAGCAGAACTTGTCAAGGACGTGAAGAGCTCCCAAGTGTCAGAAGGGAACCTAAGTAGCTTTAGAAATAGTATTTTGCTGGCAAAGCACAAAATGTTGCTAATGGAAGAAATCTTATCTCCGATAAGATACTGAGAAGTATGTATATTGTAATGATGTCCAGAACTGCTCGGGCAATGTGTGACCACTGGAACAGTAGGAGGCCACTGGCTTTAACCAATGCAGTTCTAAGGTTGTAACTTATATAATTTATGCTAATTGACCCAAGGGTACAAATTCCTATGTTGTAGCGTCATAGCTTCGAAGAACTGACCCATTTGTACTGTTTTTCCTTTGCTTATAAGCAAATAAAAGGCCTATGTTTATTTCCCTCAGTAGGACTCCTGCATATTCTCTTTTACTAATTGAGCAAAAATAAGAAAAGGCACTCAATTGTGTACAACGCTTTGGAAGGAGGACTCTAAAGCATCGAATACTGCCTAAGGGAAGTCACATCTGATCTCCGAGGGCCCTCTATTCATGCCCTGGTTTTCAGATACAGCTATAGCTTCATGCGTGCGTGTGTGCGCGCACACACACACGTCCTGCTCACAAAAAACCATGGATACTCCAGGTGTGAGGATGCGCTGGAAAAGCCACCCGGTGCAACCCCGTCCCTTCCAGAAGCGCCCCTGTAGCCCCAAACAACACCCCTCACTCCCCATCAACAGCCTGCCCTTTTCTCACTTTCACCCATACTTTACACTGATAAGGCCACTCCGCCCTCCAAACGCCCAACAGCTGCTCTTGGCACAAATCACCATTTTGCTGAGACACGCAAGCGGCACAACTGAGCTCTGATTCTCTGTGTATATGTGCACTAACATCACAGCCCTGTGTTACTGACTATAGCCACAGAAAACTCTGCAGCAAGGGTGCCTCGGGACCTTCAAGTGCCTCAGTTGGGAAAGGGGAGAGGAAAGAAGACCGAAGCACCACACCTGCACCTGCTCACAATATCCACCACTCAGTGAGTCACCTTTCAAAGGCACTGCGTGCAAACCAACTATGCATTATGACCAAGCCAAAGTTACTTGAAAAAGAGGATGCCCACCCAAACTGAGAAATGCAGAAAGCTGTCAGTATGGTCAATGGAAGAAAGCCATTTAAGCAGTAACCACCAGTACCATGATAAAGAGGTGTGTGTGTAAACTTCCGTCAAGTCACAACTGATTTATAGCAACCCCTGCTGGGCTGTTAAGGCAAGCGAGAAGCAGAGGTGGTTTGCCTTGGCCTTCCTCTGCAGAGTCTTCCTTGCTGGTCTGGTCTCCCGTTCAAGCACTGCTTCACTTCTGAGATCCGATGAGATCCAAATATACCAGGCCACCTTCCCTCCCATGAGAAAGATAGTAGTACACAAAAACATGCTGGACAAACTGTGATACTTCCAAAAAAAAGTGCTGGACAAACTGTGATACTTCCAAAAAAAAGTGCTGGACAAACTGTGATACTGCCAAGATTAGTACCTACAGACACAACATTTGCTTTCACACTGCAAAGACGGCAGTTCCCAATTAAGCTGGCCTTTGTCATTACAATTCATAAGATCCAGGGGCAAAGATTACAAAAGGCAGGCATCTACTTCCAGGAACTTGTGTTCAAGTGAGGACAATTGCATGGAAGATCCTTTGGAAATTTAAAAGTTCAAGTTTGCTCTGCCACGATCCAGGAATATCTCAGAAAAGAAGATGAAACATTGGCCTCAAATGTGATATTCAAAGAAATAATTTAATTTTAAAAAACAGACTACCACATGTCACAAGAGGCACACAGGTAAACAGAAAAGTGAGCAATTGTCATGTTTACAGCACACGCATAGATAAACAAAAACACCCACAAAGAATAAAATAAAAGAGTAATTCTTCAAATAATTTGTGCACTGCATTAAAGGAATCTCTTCCTTAGGAGGCCTGTGGACATTTCTTGTCCCCGACATTTTACGCAGCCCGGTTTGCGCAGGATTCCCAAGGGTTAAAGTGAGAAACGCGCCGTCCTAGAGAGGGAAATTGCGGGGGGGGGGGCGCTCAGGAGAAAAGCCGTTTCCTGTCCTCCCTCCATCTGTGGGCTTGAAGAATCGGGTGAGCTGAAAGGGGCTTGAGAGGGAATGAAGGGGGAAATATGGGGAGGGGGCTGCAATGCACGATCAGAAGCAGAGAGAAAGGAGGGGGAGCAGCGGGGGTGAGGGGAGCCCCCTCCCCAAAGGCCCGCTCTGCCCCCCTCCTGCACCAGAGATCCAGAGCCGGGAGGCCCCTTAAGTGGGCTCGAGGGAGGGACCCGCGCTGGGCCTTTGGCGGCTGGGCGGGGCTCAAGTGACTTCTCGTTCCAGAGGCGCCGAGGAGGGAGGGGGGGAGGGGGGGGACTCAGGGGGAGATGTTGGGGGGGGGGGCGAGGGGAGCAGATGGTTTGGGGGAGAAGGAGGGAGCAGCTGCAGGGGGAAGGAGGAGGAAGGAAAGCTTTAGGCTGATCCTGCACTGGGCAGGGGGTTGGACTAGATGGTCTGTATGGCCCCTTCCGACTCTATGATTCTATGAAAGGGGTTGAGGGGATTTGGGGCTGGGGGAGATGGTGCGGAAGAGGGCGGGCTCTAGGACTGAGGGGCTAGGAGTGGTGAGGGGGGAGAGGGGGCAGGGACTGCCGCTAGACTCTTTGGAATCCCAGACCAAACAGGACCCTTAACTAGAACAGGAGGTGTCTCCGAGGAAATTACCCCCCCCCCCCCCCCATATCAGTACGGAGCTGTTCCTTTTTCTACCATGGAAATCAAGGGAGGTGCATTCGACCCTTCCCACGTGGGGTCTTTGCCCCCGGGGTCCGGGGGCCTTTCCCTTGCTTCGTGCGCCTTCTGGGGCTTCCCGGCCTTTCGCTGCTCTTTCCCAAGATGAAGGTTGCAGGAAGGGGCGGAGGGCTGCCTTCGGATGGGAACCTTCAGATTTCCCCAGCCCGCCCCCCCCCCGCCCTGCTGCATCCATTCCCCTGCCCCCCCCCCGCGCCCCCTCTGGCCATTTCCTCCCCATGCAATGGGGGCTGTTTGAGGGATTTTTGGTTGGCAGCTGAATACATCATAACAGTGTCTCTGCCAGTCCTTGGATTCCGCAGCTTTCGCTATCAAAAAAGGAAGGGCGTTTCCTTGCGCAGGGCTGCTTGCAAACATATTCAGGAGGGGAGAGTGAACAAGGCCGGGCATCAAAGCAGCCCGGATTAGAAAATAACCTCCCCCTCCCCCTTGGAGGCTGTTTATTTTCTGCCTCCCAGGCTCTTTTGATGATGGGAGGGGTCCCCTCCAAGAGTTAAAGCCAGAGATCCCAAAATTCCTAGAGAGGCCCATGGGGGGGGGGGTTGCTGTGAGGAAGCCATTCACTCTCTGTCCCCCCCCCCCAAGAAGCACCTCTGACCTTCAGTGGCTGCTGCCTAGAGTGGCTGGGAGGGGTCTGCTGAGCTGAAAGGGGCTTTAGAGGGGCAGAAGGGGGGATATGCCCTGGGAGGGGCTCCAAAGCAGAGAGAAAAGGGGGGAAGCAGGAAAAGAAAGCCCCCCCCCCACAGTTCCCTCCCTGCCCTCCTGCATCAGCTTCCTGCAAAGCCAGAGAATGAAAGACCCACCGGAGGAGCAAAGAGGGAAAGGCCCAACTGGCCCTTCTTTGGGATCTGGGCCGGGGGGGGGGGGGTCAAGGCCGAGAAGCAGCAGGAGGACCATGAGATGGGGGGGCAGCTGAGAGAAGCCCCCTCCTGCCTCTTGGCTGCCTTTCAAGCTGGCCCCAGCAGGACTCCCCCCCCCCCACACGCACCTCGACTCCTTTCAGCTCAGGCTGCTTGGTGGGGGGGGTGTTAGAGGAGCCCCCCTCCCGTTCTCCTATTTCTGTTTCGAATCATGGTCTGTTCCCCATAAGTTCTGGCCTGCTCTTTTACTCTGCTGCGGGGGTGGGGGGTAGGGTGGGGCCCTCCAGGCTCCCAGAGAGTCTTAACCACAGTCCTGGGATTTCTTCAGGGTCAGCCTTGCTGGACCAACACCAAGACACACCCTCCCTGCCCAGCACCTGTATGACTCTCAGTCTCAGGCCACATTCACACATGCAAGAGGAGGAGGGGGCAGAGACCTGAGATGCTGGAGTGGGAGGAGGGGGGCTCATTCGAATTGCCATATTCTGCAATCCCCGTTCCCGAAAGGTAGACCCAAGGGGTCAGACACTCCGTCCCGTCCTTCCAGGGCTCTCCCACTTGTTTCCCAGCACATTCTGGGAGTTGCATGGAGCAGGCCGGAGGGGCTGCTGGGCTTCCCTTATACAGGAGGATGGAGCAGCACAGCCTCAGGCAGGACAGGAGCTCAGTGCCCCAAAATGTGTTGGGAGGAAGCGTTTCAAGGAGGAGAGATGAATAAGGAAGATGGACCTCCCCTCGTAAACATTGTCTGGTTTGGTGGAAGAGATGCTGGGCCTCTTCCTCAGCCTTCATTGTACTAGAGGCTAATCCAGAGACGAAAGGCATTGGCAAAGAAATCTGTGAATACCAAAAATGGCTTCCCACCCTCTTTCTTTTTCTCACTGCAAGGCCGTAGGGAGAAGACAACTTTGAGGCCTTCTCCGCCATCTTCTCCATGTGGTGAAGGGAAAAGGGCCGCCATGCAGCCAGCTCAGGTAAGGGAGGAAACATTCAGTGGAGAGCAGGAGAGCTCCCTGGTCCGTTTTAAGCCTCAGAGGACTGGGCTCCTTGCCCCTGGTTTTGGCACTGCTCGCGCCAGGGGGAGGCAGGAGAATAGTCACCCACCCCCCACCACACCGCGCACCTGCTTTCCAGCCATGTAAAGAATTGCTTTCCTCTTCTTCCAGGGTGAGGTTTGCTTCGAAGAGGTGGCCGTGCGTTTCACCCAGGGGGAGTGGAGCCTGCTGAGCCCGGCCCAGAGGTCCCTGTACAAGGAAGTCATGCTGGAGAATTTTGGCCACGTGGCCTCTCTGGGTGAGGGTCCTTTTCTCCTGGGCTGCCTCCTAGTTGCTATGAGAAGTGGCTGCAGAGAAGGCCTTAAGGAGGAAGGGCGGGGCCAGGCAGTCTTCCCTGGGCCCAGTGGCGGGTCTCTGCCCCCCTCCGTGCTCCTTCCTCGGATGTGGGAGGGCTTCTGGGTCCTCCCTGCAGAGTGGCAGCCCCTGCCTGGCAGTCCTGTCCCTGGAGTGTGTGAGAAGAGGTGCCAAGGGATGCCTGGCTGGAGGGTGGGACGGTCCAAGCAGGGGCTCTGCCTTGCTGCCTCCTCTCTGGGCTTTTGCCTTCCTGTGCTGTGGAAGGAGCTCCACTTGGTTCTCTGCCACTTAGTGTTCAGCAGGCTCGTCAGTCTCAGATGGGCAGGGAGTAGGCACCAACCTGCCGGTGCCAGATGGAGGCTTCTTCGCCCCAGGCTGCACTCCGCTCCACCCCTCTTAATTGCCTGTTGTGTATTTCTGGAGGGACAGTCAAGGTGGCTTGGAATTGCTGGATTTCTAACTTTGTGAGGTTTTTTGATAAACAGGACCCCAGATTGCCAAACCTGACCTCATCTCCTGGCTGGAGGAAGAGGAAGAGCTGTTTCTCCCATTCTCTGAGGAAGAGGAAGCATTTACAGGTAGCTGCTTAGATCTGTCGTGGGACTGTGTGTTGCCAAGGGAAGGTTGAATTCCACAGCATTCTTTATCCTCACAGTTGCTTCAGAAGAACGCTGATGAGTTTTGAAGGCTGTAGATCTTGAAGCGCAAGGGTGGCGTGTTGCACTTTCCCGCTTCAGGGACTGTGAGCTCAACCGCTGCCTCTCCCTCCTATCGCTCTTGGAAAGCTGGTCTAAACGCGCATGGCGTGCTTACAGAGGTCAGGCCTGGGGCATTCAAAATACAAATGAACAAGGGGGGCATTGCAACCATATGTTGTTGTGGAATGTGTTGGTTTTGAATGGCCAGGTGGGGCCCGGAGATCTTTCCTGGAGCCGGAGGAGCCAGACCCTCTGCCTGTGTGTTGCTGAGCGGCCCAGAGGCCAGGAATGTGGGCCGCCAGAGGACTTCCAAGCCTTGTGGGTCTTGTACTTCTTCCTTGCAGTCCCCCTACGCCTCTCTGGGCTGCTGGAGCTGCTGGCAGGTCTCCCCTTAGAGAAGAACGAGCTCTCCCAGCAGCCTTACCCACCGCATGGGGAGGGGCCTCGACAGACCCCATGGATGCAGCCACAGGCACTGGCCCAGGGTTAGAGGCACCAAATTGTCCTGATACTCTGGGAGCTGCAGATCTCCGGCGTAAAGCCACTCTACGAGCCTGCTTGGAGGGCATGTTTCTCCAGCTACCAGAGACTGAGAAGGTGAAGTCGGGCTCAGCACACAAAAGGCATGCTCCAAAGGGGGGAAGGGGGAGCAAGGGAGAACCAAAGAAGTGAGAAAAGCCAGTCCCCCAGGCCTTACGGCAAAGCCTCCCACTGCCGAAGGCTCTTAGGCCGCTGTGAAGTACACCTTGCACTGCCGCACTGACTCTGTTGCGCCACCTGGTGGTTGAAACTGCTGCCACAGAGGCCACTCAAGTAGTCTGAAAAGGCACGAGTGGTGGTAAAGCTGCGCTCCCACTAGAAGCAACACAGACTTCTGCACATAATGCCAGTCAGAACTCAACTGCTGTCCAGGTCCAGCCGGCCTTGCCTTAAGTATCTAGCCGGCGGACCTGACTGGAGACTGTTTCTCAGGACTGACTGCCAGAGTCCTGCCACACGGCCCCAGCCAGCCTGGAGCTGATTGGATGGACAGAATTTGAATTTGTGGCATGCTGGGCTAGCCGAAGGAGCTGTCCATGAGGGGCCAGCAGGAGCAGCAGTTGGCGGCCATGCCTCTTGCCACGTGACCTGCAAACGCCAGCTCAGGGTGATGTCTGGGACTAGGGGCTTATTAGCCACCCATGAGACATTGGATAGTCAGATTCCCCAAGCAAGGATATCACAGATTCTCCAAGCGAGAGTTATTATAGTGTTTCTGGACAACTAGCTTTTGAATTCTTGCATTCCCTGGAGCAGTTAAATTAGCAATTTACATTTAGGTTGCATTTTTCATTATTGTGATCGTGCCAGGTTTCTCTCTTTTTCTGCAGGAGGTGACTTGGAGTCAGCAAATAAAAGAAAAGAACCTGCAGAAACTGAAAAAGAAGATACCTATCAGCAACGGGAAAAGATCACAGAATATTGTAATGCACCAAGGAAGGAAGAGGGAAAATACACACCAAGGAATCATTACGGTCATTTACAAGGTGATATCTCTTATGAAGTTTCAATACTTCAAAATATATACAAAGGAAGGAATTGGACTGAGAAGACTGCAAATGAGGAAAATTTCCCTGAAAAATCAGATGTTGATATTCCTTGGAACATGCAGTCAAGGACAAAAGTGTTTAAATGGCTGGAGTGTGAAAAAGCCTTTGATCATACAGACAACCTTACTTCCCATCAAAGAATGCACAGAGGGAAGAAACCATATATATGCCTAGAATGTGGGAAAAGTTTCAATTATACTTCAAACCTTACTTCTCATCAAAGAATCCACACAGGGGAGAAACCATACAAATGCCTGGAGTGTGGGAAAAGCTTCAGTCAGAAGGGACACCTTAATTCCCATCAAAGAATTCACACAGGGGAGAAAGCTTATAAATGCATGAAGTGTGGAAAGAGCTTCACAAACAGTGGTTCTATAGCTGTTCATGAAAGAATTCACACAGGGGAGAAGCCATATAAGTGCCTGGAGTGTGGAAAAAGCTTCAGTCAGAGCGGACACCTTAATTCCCATCAAAGAATTCACAGAGGCGAGAAAGCTTATAAATGCCTGAGGTGTGGAAAGAGCTTCAGTGACAGTGGATCCATTGCTGTTCATCAAAGAATTCATACAGGGGAGAAACCATACGAATGCCTGGAGTGTGGGAAAAGCTTCAGTCAGAGTGTAAACCTTTCTTCCCATCAAAGAATTCACACAGGGGAGAAACCATACAAATGCCTGGAGTGTGGGAAAAGCTTCTGTCAGAGGGGGCACCTTAAGTCCCATCAAAGAATTCACACAGGAGAGAAAGCTTATAAATGCCTGAAGTGTGGAAAGAGCTTCACGAACAGTGGATACCTTGCTGTTCATGAAAGAATTCACACAGGGGAGAAACCATACAAATGTTTGGAGTGTGGGAAAAGATTCAGTCAGAGGGGACACCTTAATTCCCATCAAAGAATTCATACAGGAGAGAAAGCGTATAAATGCCTGGAGTGTGGAAAGTGCTTCAGTGACAGTGGATCCATTGTTGTTCATCAAAGAATTCACACAGGGGAGAAACCATATAAATGCCAGGAGTGTGGGAAAAGATTCAGTCGGAATGGACACCTTATTCGCCATCAAAGAATTCACACAGGGGAGAAACCATATGTATGCCCAGAGTGTGGGAAAAGCTTCAGTCGGAGTGGAAACCTTTCTTCCCATCAAAGAATTCACACAGGAGAGAAATCATATAAATGCCTGTAGTGTGGCAAAACCTTCAGTGACTATCGAAGCCTTACTCGCCATCAAAGAATTCAGACAGGGGAGATGTCATATAAAGGCCTTGATGTGATCAAAGCTTCAATCTTAATGACTGAACGAAGGGGATCTAACATGGCGGCTGATTGAGAGGCTCATCTCTGTGGTCTCTCATTCTGGTTCTGTTTCCTGGGGTTTACAACCAGGCAGGGTTGTGAAATACAACCTGTGACTGATGGTTGTTGTGGGTTTTCCGGGCTGTATTGCCGTGGTCTTGGCATTGTAGTTCCTGACGTTTCGCCAGCAGCTGCGGCTGGCATCTTCAGAGGTGTAGCACCAAAAGACAGAGATCTCTCAGAGATCTCTCACATGCCAGTCACAGATGCTGGCGAAACGTCAGGAACTACAATGCCAAGACCATGGCAATACAGCCCGGAAAACCCACAACAACCATCGTTCTCTGGCCGTGAAAGCCTTCGACAATACATCGAACAACCTGTGACTTTATTGATAGAGATACCCCAACGTGCAGTGCCAGATATATCTGGGGGGTTATTTGGCTCCCTGGTGTTCCAAGGACACAGAAACATCAACCAGGAGCAGGACTGAGGTGGCCAGAGGCAAGATAAATCTGCCGGGATTATTTGTATATAACTAGTAGATATCTTTTTGACTATGGTAGGACCTCTTTTTTCTCCCCACCTTCTTCTCTTATAAGAACTTTCATAAAAATCCAAAAGGAAAACTTTTAAGCTGTGCTTTATTTTGCTGTTTGGATGAAAGAGGCTTGTAAAAACTACACCTCTCTACAAAAATAAAAAGCAGTTACTCATGTAGGAACCCTGGGCTTTAAAAAATAATTAGAATGCTTACCTTAAAGGTATTACGTTTAATTTTGTAAGCGATAACTGAGAACAGATGCTACCGGGAAGATTCTTCACAAAAGATTGTTTACAGTTTCTCTTTGACATTTTAATAGAAAATAAAAGGAACTATTCTAAACATACCCAAGAACTCAACTAATATTTGGGCATTATTTTGGAGGCATCGTCTTTTTCCTCTCTCCTCTTTATGGCTTTAATGTTGTGCCCTGATGGTTTTGTTTTTCTTTTTTTAAAAAGAGGAAATAAAGACGTGACAGCTAATTTCAAACTGTCTGGTTCACTGGATTAATTTTGGATTATAAATAACTTGTATCAAGGACGAATTTAAAGTTACAGCCTTAAAGCCCATTCAGTCAAACTTCAACTAGTAGCTCATCTTTTAAATACATATTATTGACTTAGAACTCTTGCTACTATAATATTTTTTGATTGTACAGTGTGGCTTTAAGTAACATGAAAAAATGACTGAATGTTGAACATTTTGGAAAATTACGTACTGCATTCTGATATCATTGGCCATACTGCCATCTCTGGCTTGAAGAAGGAACTGAGATTCAACATTCAATTATCTTTTTAAAATATATTCTTGATTTGAAGAAGGAATTACAGCTACATAATCACCACCTACTGGCTTGAAGAATGAACTGTCTTTCTTTTTTTCTTACTAATCTATTCTAAGGCTCTAAGCCTTTTGAGGTATTTAGCTGAAGAAAGAGGTAAGAAACTGAAAAAAAAATGGCTGCAGCGATGCAAAAGGCTAAAGCTGAACTAATTTATTGTTGTTGTTCTTGTTATTAATTAAACTTCTAAGTTCTGAACTAAGTTCAGAAGATGTCATTGATAGATCTCAAAAAAAATCTCTTCTCTTTCAAGTCAAATTAAAACCTTGTTCACAGAATTAAAGCAAGAGCATAAAAATGCTTTAAACCAGAAGCGACAAACTGATATGGAGACTCAAGAAGTAGTGCTGGAAAACACGGCATCATTAACCCAACTACAGTGAATGGACCAGACGACTCAAGGATTTTTCACTGGAATAAGGGAAGATTTTCAGAAGCTAAGAACTGAATTACTCTCCGGATTATGAGAAATAATTCAGAGAACTCAAGAAAATAATCAAGACATTCAAGAGATTAAAATACAGCAGAAAGAATTCAGAGAGATAAAAGAAAAAATTGAATCAGTACAAGCATTACAAGCAGACTAGAGACTGGGCATTTTCGAAACGGAATCTAGAAGTAATAATCTGAGGTTTTGCGAAATCGGAGAAAGCTTGGTGAATTTCGATTTAGAGACTGCGTTTCAAGGGTTCGCACGAGACTGTTTGATGAAGCAAGATGAATATGATCCAGGAGGCCCCTCACAATATGATCCAATGAATTTTTGGAAACTGAGCAAACTACTAGAATCAGTTCAAGGCACGCAAGTTGCAAGAAAGCACAAAGGAAAGAAATACAAATGGAGATGGAAGGGAGACACATTTTGGAGTATATACATTCTATTGCTTACAATAATTGTTGATTTATACAACTATGTTATAGAATATTCTTTCTCTCCTCTTCAATATCTTTCTTATTGCTGTTTTTCATGGATTTTTTTATATACACAACAAGTCAATTTATTACATTTAGAAGGTATAATTAATATTAAAATAGATTAATTGTTAAGCTAAACAGTTATATTAATAAGCTAATAAACTAAATATTGCCTTCATCTGTTGCCCTCCTCTGGAAACCTTCCAGTTTGTCAATATCCTTTTTAAATTGTGGTACCCAAAACTGAATACAATACTCTAGGTGAGGTCTAACCAGAGCAGAATAGAGCGATACCATCTCTTTGCGTGATCTGAGCACTCTGCTTCTGTTGATACAGCCTAAAATCGCATTTGCCTTTTTAACTACCTCATCACACTGCTGATTCGTGTTTAGTGTATGGTCTACTAAGAGCCCTAGATCCTTTTCGAAAACGCTACTGCCAAGACAAGTTTTTCCCATCCTATAATTATGCATTTGAATTTTCCTACCTAAATGCAGAACTTTACATTTATCTCTGTTGAAATTCATTTTATAATAACATTTGATTTATAACATTTGATTTGTTTTAGCTCAGTTTTCCAGCCTGTCAAGATCATCCTGAATCCTGACTCTGTCTTCTACCATGTTTGCTACCCCTTCCAATTTAGTAAATTTAATATGCATTCCTTATATTGATATATTGTCGAAGGCTTTCACGGCCAGAGAACAATGGTTGTTGTGGATTTTCTGGGCTGTATTGCTGTAGTCTTGGTTGTAGTTCCTGACGTTTCGCCAGTATCTGTGACTGGCATGTGACTGGAAAAAACATGGAACATTTTGAAAAAACAGCTCTAGAATCAGCACCCCACAAACCTAGTGTCTGGTTCCGGTTTGTGGATGATACATTCATCATTTGGAGCCATGGGGAGGAAGAATTGATGGGGTTTTTGAATCATCTCAACAACATCCACCGGAACATACAATTCACAATGGAGAAAGAAATCGAGGGAAAACTCCCATTTCTGGATACCTTGGTCATCCGCAAAGCAAACTTTCAGTTAGGTCACAAGGTCTACAGGAAACCAACTCACACTGATCGGTACTTACACAAAAACTCCAATCAGCACCCTCGACAGAAAAGAGGCATAATGAAAACATTAGTAGACTGTGCAAGACGGATATGTGAGCCGCACTTTCTCAACGAGGAAATGAATCATCTAAACCACGCACTTCAGGAGTGTAGAGGACGCTCTCTCTCACCCTGCTCAGCTGCGAAGGAAACACTCTCTTGAAATCTGCCCAGGAGACTCTCCAGTAATTCCTCTGAGGCCAGGCCTTTCCTTTTCCTTCAAGGGCCCACCAGCTACCTGAGGGGTTCATCAGCAAGCAAAACAAGGTGCTCAGCCACTGAACGGGGGCCTCGTCCTCCTGCCCTGGTGGGGTCCCCAATGCAATTTCTACTCTTCTCCCATCAGTCTCAGTCACTCAAGCATAGGACTGTGTCAGGATGTCAGTTTGCCTGTCAGTCTCTAGCCAGAGTTACGCCATGTTTGCTTATTGTAACCGCTTGTGTGTAGTCTTCCCCCCCCCCCAGGGCCAGATGTTATTGTGGCTGCCTGTTTCCATGGGAGAGAAGAACCCTTATCTGTTTCTTTCCGGCCAAGGACCTTGACGCTCAAATCTTCCCAGGCCCAGGTCTTCCCAGCAGACAGGACTGGGGGGGGGGAGGCTGGGAACGGGGTGTTTGATGTATTGCTACTTTCACTTTAGGTGCCATTCTCAACAATGCTTCTCTTCAGCCAAGACTAACTTAGGTCCTTGGAATATGGACACTGTATCCTGAGCATAATCTCTCAATAAACCTTTTGGAACCAAGACACATTGTGCTCCTTGCAGAAGGGGGGGAGACGAACTCTGGATAACTGGGATTCCATAGTCTGACAGACTGTGGGAGAGCCACTTCGTGCCAGAACAGAAAGGCTGCCAGATAAGAGAGAGGCTGCCGGGATCTGATCGCATTAGATTAGGACATGATTCCTCCCCTGTGACCAGCGCCTTCTCCAGTGATGGATTCCCTCTTATTGCATGTATTGAATGCATTTCTTGTCAGCCACTGAAACATCTGGAGATGGGGGAGTTCCCTTCTTTCCTTTGGCAGACAAAATCCTAGAAGGAAGACCTCTGTGCTTTCTTCAGTTCCATATTCCCGATAAAAGGGAGGGGGAATCCTTACCCACAGAGGCTGCAGTCTCCTCATTTTCCTAACAAACTTCCCAGCAGAGAGCTCTCCGGGCTGCATCCAGCACAGCAAATTCCTCCTGTGTCCTCGAAGGAAAGAAGAAAATATTTCCTCTGTCTTTCTCTTCCTAGGTGTTTAGGGAAGAAGACACAAACACTACATACTAGTAATCTGATGAAAAGGGAACAGACCCAATAATACAAAAAAAAAATGTGTTTATTTCCAGACCTCCCCCCGCCAAATATGCTTCACTTTAGAAACACACAGAGATGCCATTTGCATGCAACCCTCCTGTTTTAAATGGCTTTTGTCTGAAGAGGAGTTTGCCCTGGACCTTCCGGACCGTCCTCTCTCACCCGCCAAGCCCCAGAGATCATGGACTGCGGAGAAGAGGCCGTGGGTTTGTTAGGGATAATATTGAAAGGGCTTCTTCTCCTGATACAGATTTAATAGTTTATTTTTATGTTGTTGGTAATATTTTGTGTTGATGTATGTGAGAATTGTAAGCATGACAGTTTCTTTGCTGTCTTTGTGTTTTGCTTGTAACAATATTACTCAGGTTTTGAATTAAAGTATTTCTTTGAATATACCAACTTTAATGTAGCATAATCTTTCAAGAGCCACAGCTCTTTGTCAGATGCAATCTGACAAAGAGAGTTGTGCCTCTTGAAAGCTATCTGAAAAAGAGCTGTGCCTCTCGGAAGCTTACAAAGCAATAAAGTTGGTTGGTCTTAAAGGTGCTACTGGACTCTATTATGTTGCTGTTACAGACTAACACAGGTAACTCATCTGGATCTTTGATTGTACGTCTCTCTCTCTCCTGTGCCCCAACATTTACACTCATACATGCATGTTCCTTTTTAATTACTAAATTCTAAAATATCCTTGGATTGGCATGCTGCAACCTTGAATTTTTTAAAGGATCTTACTCTAGACCAGGGGTGGCCAAACTTGCTTAATGTAAGTCCCACATAGAATAAACATCAGATGTTTGAGAGCCACAAGACGGGATGCATTGAAGTGACCTCAGAGGAAGAGATGGGTTTGTGGGCGTACCCTCAAAGTGACATCACAGGAAGGGGGGGCAATCCTGACCCCCAGAGGCTGCAGTCTCGTCATTTCCTTTCTTAACTTCCCAGCAGAGAGCTCTTTGGGCTGTATTCAGCACGGCAAATTCCTCTTCTGTTCTCAAAGGACATTGGTGTGTGCCTGAAAGAAGAAAACATTTCCTCTGTCTTTCTCTTCCTAGGCATTTAGGGAAGAAGACCCTAACTCTACATACTAGTAATTGGATGACAAGGGAACAGACCAAATAATACCAACAGAATTTAAATGTATGTATTTATTATCTCTCATGCTTCACTTTAGAAACACATGGAGACGGCATTTGCATGCAACCCTCCTGTTTTAAATGGCTTTTGTCTGAAGAGGAGTTCTGTGCCAGTCTAAAGCTTGCATCCTGCTCGACAACCAAAGTTGGCCTAGTTATAGTCAGCATGTCTTTTGTTGCATTTTTTCTAAAAAACCTAAGACCTATTCAGCCCAGACATCGATGGGGTGGGGGCACGAGGTGGAGAGAAGCTGTGTGAAGAGTACCACAAACACGCTTCTTTTCAGCTGCTTCTCTGCATTTTGTGCATTTTGCAACACCTACAGTCTGGGCAGGGTGAACCCAAGCAAGCTCCTGCATCTCAAGAGATTTGGGATTTACCCTGAAAATTCCTAAAGGGGAACGGAAATAATCATACGGCCGACAAACTGCAATATTAGCAGAGATGGCTGGATTTTGAGTCTGAAGAACTAAAGGGAGGATTATTTTTATTGTTAGCAGTTATATTATTTTTAATAAGAATACCAGGATCTCTCTCCAGCCAGCCCCTTGCCTTTTCTTTCCTGTTCCTTCCCTCTTTTCACGCGTATCCTTTCTCTCTCCTCCCTCCCGCCAGTCTTGCCCTTTAGGAAATCTTAAACTGGCTTTTCCCTGCAGTCAAGCAAGAGCCAAACTCTCCCTGCAACCAGTGAAAAGGAAAGACCCTCTTCCACCCCCCTGATACAAGGGGAGGGCTTCGGCTTCTGAAATCCCCTGTTTCCTCTCCAGCAGGAGCGCCCAGAGCAGGACCCGCAACCCCGGGAGCCCTGGAGGGGTTTCTGCCCCTCGCCGCCTGCCTCTCCTCAGGCTCTCTCCCGCAGCCACGCCCGCAGGGGGCCGCCAGGAGGAGGTGGACAGAGGAGCCAAGGCCCCTCCTCTCCCAAGGTCCCATGTGAAGTTTGGGGGGGTCTGGTAGTCCCAGAGAACTACCGTCCCCAGAAGGCTCCGCGAGCACCAGCGAGGGGAGGCTGCGCAGTCGAGGCGGGCAAGGGGCATTTTTCCCTCCGGAGAGGGAAGGCGAGCCTCGTGGAGGCGGCATGGAGTTCCGCGGGGCCTCTCCTCTGCCGCCTCTCCCTCGGCCGGGGGGAGACTTTGGCCCCTGCGCGCCTGCAGGGAAGGTGAGTTCGGGATTGCAGGGACGGATCTGGGGCGGGGAGAGAAAACACGTGTGAATGAGGCAGGGCTGGGTCGGGGGAGCGCAGGGAGGGAGACAGAGCAGCTCCTGGGGCAAGAAGTCCGCTTGGGGCGCCTGTCCCCCCACCCCTTGAATGCGCCCCCTGCAAGCCGCCTGGGCTGATTTCCTTCGGAGCCGCTGGACGGACCCCTGGCCTGATCCGGAAGGGTCCTTTGTCCCTGCGGGGTCCGAAGATGGCTGCGCCCGCCCCGCGGGCTTTGGGAGGCGCTGCTGGTCCGGGCGGGCGGGCCGCGCTCCTCCTCTTGCCAACTCTTTCCAGCGTTGCTCCCTCTGGAGTGGGATTTCAACGCGTCTCACCCTCCAGATGACCTGTGGGTTGGCAACTGGTCGGGAGGGTTGCTTCGGGGAAGAGGGGATCCCCCGCCCGCCCCCGCCCGCCTGCGCTGCCTCCACCGTCCAGGCTTCTCGCGAGCAAAGCGCCCTTGCCAAAGCGCAGCGGTTGCATCGCCCACCCTCAGCCTGGTGGCCCCTTTTGCGGCTCCCCACTTTCAGTTTATTATTATCGATAAGAATAACGGGACCCCCTCCCCAAAGTCAACTCAGAGGCTCCAGTTGGTGCTGAACACCGCAGCTCAGTGAACGTTGCTGTTATTATTACTGTTACTAGTACTTTTATATACACTCCAAGTTTCTCACTGAGATCCAGGGTGGCTTACCCACTGCAGGTGAAATACAATATAATCAACAGCTGGGACATTCACCGAGTAAAATAAAACAATGAACGATTGTTGGGAGAGTTGCAGTGCCACCCTAGGGAAAACACTTTCCTGGGAGTAAGGCCCACTGAACAGACTTGATTGGGTTCTGAGTAGACCTGCTCTCTCAGTGAAACAGATACAATAGGTTACGGTTCCAGAAAATTTGAAAACAGGCACGAACCTGAGCACAGAGAGCCAAAATCTTATCTGAACGGAAGCACCACTAATTTCTACGGCATGTTTAGCTGCATGGAGAGAGACTCCCTGGTAGGTAAGTACCTACATCCACAGCAGCGTAGCGTGTAGTCCCCATCCCTGTCAAGGAATCTCTAGGAGTTCTTTCATATGACTCAGTCCTGTGATCTGGGTAAAAATCATTCAGTCTTGCATAGTTTGCAGAAGGCCAGGAGAGGGGGGAGCTTTGCCTACATCCTCAGGCAGGCCTTTCCATAAAGTGGGGGGGGGCTACTGCAGAGAAAGCACGTGTACGGGCAGCTGTTGATTTTGCCCCACTTGTAGGGCGTTCTCTGCAGAAGGCCCTGCCCAGGTGAGTGATGCTGCTTTGGGGGAACATGGGGGGAGAGGCCGTCACACAGATAGGAGAGGCTGAGTCCGTGAAGGGCTTTGGGTGTGATAATCATGACCTTGAATCGGACCTGGTAGTTGATGAGAAGCCAGTGGCTATAGAAATGGAGTGACAGGCGTGCTCCATCTAGCTCCTGAGAGTAAAGGAGCTGCTGCGTTCTGCGCCAGCTGGAGTCTCTGAGTCAGCTGTGAGGGGAGACCTGTGTAGAGTGCATTACAGTAGTGCAGTCTCGATGTGACTGTGCCATGAATCCAGGTGGCCGGATCAGCTGGGTCCAGGCCACCTTCCTGGCTAGTCTGAGTTGGGGGAAGGCCTTTTTGCTTCTCTAGCAGCAGCGCTGGGTCTCCCGTTCTGCCGTGACTCCCTTGGCTTCCCAGCAGTTACTGAGTTCAAGCTTTTGCCGATCACTTACAAGGCCCTGCTTGGCCTCCCCCCTCATATCTGTGGGGCTGGCTCTCTCCCTGCGCTCTGCCGCGGCAGCTTTGCTCATCCAAGCAGGGCTTTCTGTAGGCACCACCCTGCACAGGGGCAAAATCAAGGACTGCCTGTTCTTGTGCGTTCTCTGTGTTGGCCCCCGCCTGGTCGAACGGCCCGCCTGGGAGGTCAGGAAGGCCCCCACCCTCCTGATTTTCATACAAAATGCAAATCTGAATGAGGCAGGAGGGCTTTTTTGCGCAGGTGGGAGGGCTGTGCTGTGAGGAAATGGCTCGGAGAGGTGCTGCATACTGTCTGTCGCTGTAAGTCCCTCCCTGCTGGGTAATTTCTGTGCTGATTAATAAATCGTGTTTCATCACTCCCGCTCTGTTTAAGCGCTACATCCGATTTCTGCTTGTTTTCAAACTTCTGTGAGTTTTGCATTTGCAAACCCTGTTGCTTTGTTTATTGAATCTCCTGGCTGTTGCTCTTATTGACTTACACCGTTGGGATCCATCAGGGATTCTCGTGAGAAAGGTAGCAATGCATAAGTAACATAAATGAATTAATTAAACTGCTTTTTCCTTTTGTTTGAAAGCGAAAAGTGGACAAGATAACGCAGTAGTTCAAGGACAGGTTCTACAAACATTAGGTATTCCACATGCACCAATACCCGGAAAGGTCCCTGAGGCAGCAAGTTTGCCCTGGGCCTTCTGTACCTTCCTCTTCCACCCGCCAAGTCCCAAGGAGCACAGCCAGCGGAGAATAGGCCTTGGTTTTGTTAGGGATAGTATTGAATGGGTTTCTTGTCCTGAAACTGATTTAATAGAGTTTTTCATTGTCGTTAAATGTTTTGTGTGATGTATGTGAGAATGGTAAACATGACCGTTTCTTTTCTGTCTTTGAGTTTTGCTTGTGTAACAGTATTAGTCAGGTTTTTAACTAAATACACCTCTCTTTTTTATCTCGTTCTCTCTCCACATATATACACTCATATATGCATGTTCCTTCTTAATTACTAAATTCTAAAATATCCTTGGATTAGCATGCTGCAAACTTGAATTTTTTTGTATTGTCGAAGGCTTTCACGGCCGGAGAATAATGGTTGTTGTGGATTTTCTGGGCTGTCTGGCCGTGATCTTGGCATTGTAGTTCCTGACGTTTCGCCAGCAGCTGTGATTGGCATCTTCAGATGTGTAGCACCAAAAGACAGGGATCTCTAGATCTCTGTCTTTCAGTGTTACACCTCTGTAAAGGTTCTATACCATTCAACAGGGAACACATCTAATCTCGGAGAGACGAGAAGCAGTCCAAATTTCTTGCTGCTGGTTTCATGTGTTGCCTTCTTTGAATCCATTGACTGGCCAATGGGAGTCTTCTTTCTTTCTTGAATGCTTAGGGACAGAAATAAATGAACAAGTGGGAAATCTTTTCTTCTTTCAGAGATCCTCCGTGTCCTTTGAGGAGGTAGCCGTGTTCTTCTCGGAGGAGGAATGGGCTCTGCTGGATCCAGGCCGAAGAAAACTCTACTGGGAGGTGATGGAGGAAAATTACCAGACTGTGGCCTCCCTGGGTAAGGATCTTTTCCCTTATATTGTGAACTATCAACAAAGCCCATTGTGGGTAAAAATACAACGGGTTCTAGAAAGTGGAGGGCGGATTGGCAGTCATTCCCTCCTCCTCTGTCACTGATCGTGGCCAGTGAAGAAGGAATTGGGCATTGCCACCTGCTCCACATGTAATCTCAGCCACATGAAGGGTGGTGGGCTTTGCTATCTGCTCCACGCCTGACACAGGCTGGGTAAAGAAGGGGGGCATTGCAATCTGCTCTGCTACTGATCCCTGCTGGGTGAAGAGGAAACGGGCATTAGTTCCTGCTCCATGCCTGATCTTGGTAACATGAACAGGTGGGGGGCTTTGGTATTTGCTCCACACCTGATACAGGCCGGGTAAAGGGGGTGGCATTGCCACCTGCTCCGCTCCTGATTGCAGATGAGTGAAGGGGGTGGGTATGGCTGCGTGCTCAGTGCCTTATTCCGGTTGGTCAAAAGGGAGTGAGTATTGCCACCTGCTCCACTCCTTATCCTGGCTGGGTGAAGGGAAGAAGGCATTACTTCCTAGTCTGTGCCTGATCCCAGCCCGGTGAAGGTGCGAGGCGGGCACTGCCACCTGCTCCACTCCTAATCCCAACTGGGTTATGGCAGGTGGGCAAGCATTGCCTCCTGCTCTACTCCTGATCACAGCTGGCAGAAGTGGGAGCGGGCATTGCTATCTGCTCTGCTCCTAATACCAGCTGTGTTAAGGAGGAGGGTAGACATTGCCACCTGCTCCACTCCTAATACTAGATGGGTGAATGGGGTGCGTGCATTGCCACTTGATCTGCTCCTGATTCTGGCAGGTTGAAGGGGGATGGGCCTGCCTGCTTGGCACCTGATCCCAGCCGGGTGAAGTGGGGCAGGCATTGCCTTCTGGTATTCCTGATCTCAGCTTGGTGAAGGGGGGGCATTGCCACCTGCTCCATTCCTTTTTATATATATAATTTTTTATTTTTTATATCTAACTACAAACTACAAAAAACTGCAAAGTATGGTGGAAAGATAAGGGGATTGGGGAAAAGGGAAAGGCAACATATAAACAAAAAACACAGACTACAACTACATTCTTGTATTCCCTTCATACTGCAGTTTTTCTCTAATATTAACTTTCTAATATGCTATCAGATTGGTAGATCTTATACAATACAAACTTCATTTCAGATCAGGTTCCCCCCCCCCCCCACGTCTCGGCCTTAGTTCTCTCTGTGCAGCTACAATAGCTGCACTTGTTCCCTCTCCCCCCCCCCCACTTTCCCCTGTAGGCTTTTGAGTTTCTTGCTGAAATTCCTGATGCTTGGACAAAAAGTCCCTCAATTGTATTTCTGATGTTATCTTGAAGATTTGATCCTTGTATCTAAACCAAATGCCTTCCGGAAACAGCCATTTGTATTTTACTTCACATTTCCTCAGAGAAGCAGCAAGATTTTTATATTTAAATCTTCTTTTACGAGCCAAAAATGGAACATCCTTCAATATCTTAACCTTGTTGCCCAAATAGTCCAAGTCCACATTGTACGAATTATATAAAATGGTGTCCCGTGTCTTCTTAGATGAAAAATCAATGATAATCTCGCAAGGCAGCTGGCGCTTCGTTGCATATTTTGAAGATGTCCGACGGACTTCCAGAATATCGTTTTTTATCTCTTCTTTAGTTGCCTTCGCGAATATCGCCAACAATTCTGACACCAAATCCTTTAAATTTTCATTTTGCTCCTCTTTCACATTTTGAAGACGCAGTACTGTTTGGGCATGGTCCACTTGTAATCCAATTATTTGATTCTCCAACAGCTTTACCTCTTTACTTGTCGCTTTCATGAGTGATACGTTTTCGCTTACAGACTGCTCTGTTTCAGACGCTGTCTCTTTAAAAGTTTTCAGATCGCTTTCCACTGAGTCCACCTTTTGTCCCATCTCTTTCAACTGTACTATAAAAGGCTGAATAGCGCCAGCCAAGTTCCAAAACTTCGTGAAGGGGAAAAAAAAATCCGAGCCTTCTAAGCTTCAACTCCCACCGATCCTTCGCATACGCTTGAAAATCAGAAGGGATTCGCTTACTTACAGGTCTTCACCTTAAATCTGCTTATTGCCATTCTCCATGCCCCGGCGGCACACGATGTGCTGCGCGCGTCTGCCGGCCTCCGTAGGAGCAAACGGGCTATTTACCCCCTGCATTGCCTCCAGAGGGTTCTTCCCGCCGTGCTCCGGACCCTGACCCCCTCACTGAGAGTCCTGGGGGTTAACCCTCGCAGGTCAACCGCCCGGTCAGGCAGCTCGGACGTTTCCTCCTGGACCTGCGGAGAGGAGCATCCGACATGGCCGGGAAAACGAAACCGTTTTTCGCCACCTGCTCCATTTCTGATACCAGCTGGGTTAAGGTGGGGGTGGACATTCCCATCTGATCCTCTCCTAATATCAGTTGGGTTAAGGGTGGGTGAGAATTGCCAGGGGTGGGCATTGCCACCTGCTCTGCTTCTAATACCAGTTAGGTAAGGTGGGGGGCACGCATTGCCACCTTCTCCATTCCTGATCCCAGCTGGCTGAAGAGAGGTGGCCTTTGTCACCTACTCTGCTCCTAATACCAGCTGAGTAAAGCCAGTGTGTGGGCATTGCCACCTTCTCTGCTCCTAATACCACCTGGGTGAAGGCAGAAGGCGGGCATTGCCACCTGCTCCACTCCTGATAGCAGATGGCTGAAGGGGTGGTGGGCATTGCCACCTGTCCCGCTGCTCATACCAGTTGGTTAAGGTGGAGGGTGACCTTTAAAACCTGCACCACTTATAATACCAGCTGGATTAAGGTGGGGGTGGGCATTGCCACCTCCTCCGCTCTTAATATTAGCTGAGTTAATGTAGGGTGTGGGAAGTACCGGGAGCGGACATTGCCCCCTGTCCTGCTCCTAATACCAGCTAGGTTAAGGTATGGGGGTGGGCATTATGACCTGCTCTGCTCCTAATACCAACTGGGTTAAGGTGGGGGTGGGCATTGCCACCTGCTCCGCTTCTAATATTTCACCGGTAGGAACTATCCACAGGCTGTTATAAATACAGCATTGGAAAGAACTAGGACTGTAAGTAGGGAGTTGCTGTTTGAAGTAAAAAAGAAGGACCAAGGAAATAAAATAATATGGTCCTTGGATTTTACTCTGAGAGCCAATCAGATTAGAAAGATTGTGTTTCAACATTGGAACCTTGTGGAGGGCATAACAGGTTGCGAGTTGAAACCAATGTGTGGATTCCGTAGGACTCAGAATCTTAAGGATGACCTAGTAAGGGCTGATGCTAGCATCAGGAATGCCTCGCAGTAACTTTAAATGTGGACACTGCCAGATCTGCAGTATAATGTGGGAAGGCAAGGAACTGTCGCTGAAGAATGTTAAACTCGTTATTGACCATTTTGCCAACTGTCAGGCGAAGGGGGTGGTATATGCATTGGAATGCCCGTGTAAGTTAATTTATGTTGGATGCACCTTAAGACCCTTCAAAGTCCGGATGCTTGAACATATTTCTCGCATCCGCAATAACGTGCAAGAAGCGCCTCTAACTCAGCACTTTAAGGGAAAAGGTCATCCAGAAAATGTATTTAAGGGTGTTATTTTGGAAATAACATGTAATAAAGGCAGCAGTGAGACGGTACAAACATGGCTCCTGCCCCGGGAAGCCTTCTGGATTTTCAAACTTGATTATGTAAAACCGAGCGGGCTCAAGAGTGAGCTGTCCTTAAGCTGTTATTTGTGAGAGGAGCTGTGCCTGTGGCCAGAGAAAATGGGGAGGTGTTCCTTTAAGGGGGCTGTCAGCAACTAATGAGGACATGGATTAAAGGCAAGCGCCGGTTTGTTCGGCACGCGAGATAAAAGAGTCACCGCCATTCCAGAGTGTATGAGCTGTGAACTTTTCTCCTGAATATAGTGTGAGTATAAGGGATTGAGACCGTTTCCCTCTGTCTTGGTGGGCAAATATAAGCTTTTCATAGTATAGTCCGTATGGATATATGATTTGTTAGAAAGTAGCTTACTAAATTATACTTGTAACAGTGAGCACGCTCCTGAGGAAGTGGGCACGAAATCTCTTGGTTGTAGCCAGCCCCAGATCGGGCGTGACGGAGAGCCTTCTATCTGCTTTGTTACATCTATGCTAATTCGGAGGAAATAAATGAAACAAAGAAGAAAGACACGACTACAAGGATTTCTGTTTAAAATGGACTTTATTACACCTGAACTGTCATAGCACTCGATTTTCTTTTGAGTGTTGCATTTGTAGAGAATATTATTGTGAATGTTCTTACATGTATGAATTACTGTGAACAACACTGTTACGAATATTTTTGTATTTATGAATTACTGTGAAAAATGAATTTATGTAGGATTGCAAGAAATGAAATGTAGCACTTGCACTTTAAAATACACCTTAACATAGTAATTTAGTGGCTGAAGTGTTTGTAGTTTCCCGTGGGGGATTCTTCCTCCCCCCCTTTTTTGCCTCTTGGCTGCTTCTAATATTAGCTCGGTTAAGGCAGGGGGTGAGAATTGCAGGGCAAGGTGCGGGGGTGGGCATTATGACCTGCTCTGCTTCTAATACCAGCTGGGTAAGGCTGGGGGCAGGCATTGCCACCTGCTGTGCTCCTGATCCTAGCTGGCTGAGGGGTGATGGGCATTTCTACCTACTCTGCTCCTAATACCAGCTGGGTTAAGGCAGTGGGTGGGCATTTCCACCTGCTCCACTCCAAATACCAGCTGGTTGAAGAGGTAAACATTGCCATCTGCTCTGCTCCTGGTCCCAGATGGCTGAAAGGGAGCAGGCATTGCCACCTGCCCCACTCATAATGCCAGCTGGGTAAGGCAGGGGGCAGGTATTGCCACTTGCTCTGTGTACTGGAATGCAGGCAGGGAGTCCAACACAAGCCTAACTAAAGTCCAGAGTTTAATGAAGCCAACCAGGGAATAAAGCAGGGAGTGTAGTCCAGAGAGCCAAGTCCAAAAAGTCAGAGCTGAGAGCAGATAGAGTAGAGCTGGGTCGCAGCAGAGCCGGGCGGGTCTTTGCACAAGTGCTTCTGCAATGAGGGAAAGGGCGTCCTGGCTTAAAAGCAATAACCTCCAAGGCAGTGCTGCATCCTGCTAGGACTCAAGGTCACTACGCCACTTGTTAAGTGCCTGAAGCCTCGTACTCCGTCTCCTTTCCTGTACATCAAGACGCTGCCGCACTTTACGCTGCCTATCACGTTCAGGGGAGCTGGGTGGCGATGTTGCCCTGGTCTCAACTGCTGGTGCAGGTAAGGGAACAGCTTCTGTCTCTGATTCTGCCCTGGATTCTCCAACCTGCTCTGGCAAGGGTTCCTGCTCTTCTACTCCCCGCTGGTCCTCCACGTGCTCTCCCCTGTCATCCTCCGTGAAGTTTTCATCCTCCGAGGAATCAAAGCCCACAACACTCCGCTCCTGATCGCAACTGGCTGAAGGGGGTGGGCAATGCCACCTGCTCTGCTCCTACACGCCGAGTATTTGAACGTAAATCATAGAATGAAATCTTAAAGCTACAGTTCCCATTTGCTATGGCTCCAAAGACTTACACTGTTACAATTCTCAAGTTTTTAACAGCAGTAGCTCAAGATGATGTTACTGCACAAACCCCAAATAGTCAATGAGAGTGTTCAGACCAAAAGTTCCTAAACCGTCTAGCTCCAAGGTCCAGTACGCCTCCCTTCTCATCAGTTCCTTATTAAGGTCCCTGAATCTTTCCTTTTGTATGACCTGTAGAACTGAGAACCTGAACTGTCTTTCTGTGTTGTGATGGTCCACAAAATGTTGTGTGAGGGGTAACAGTAACATTTGTTACTGATCCTAGAGATGTGCTCTTGCATGCGCACTTTAATCTGCCTGCTTGTGCTTCTGACATAAACGCATGGGCAGCTGCATTCAATGATACACGCTACCCCACTGGTACTACAGGTGGAGAAATGATTTAAAGGTATCTCTCAGCCCAATGTGGAGACCCTAAATGTCGCCCCCGCGGCCACCAGATTACACACATTGCACCTCCCGCACTGGAAGTGCCCTTTAGGGCCAGATTCTGTAGTGGTGATATTTGCAGAATGGGAATGGACTAACCTATCTTTCAAATTGGCTGTGCGAGGAAAACCTACCGATGGTGGGTCCAGGCACCCAGGTAAATGGCACACCAGGTGCCCATGTCTCTTAACAATTCTACTGATGTCCCTAGCCAAATGTGTATAATCCACTGCCCATCTGATGGAACTTTCCGTCTGTTTGATTTTCTCCCTAAATAATTCCAGTCGCTGCCTGTGGGCTGCCCTATGTATTGCTGTGCTGACCACTTGTTCCGGATAACCCCTCATTTGTAATTCTCAGCTCAAAGAATCTCTGGCTTTATAATAATCTGCTGGTCTGGTGGAATTCCTTTTCAAACAAAGGTACTGGCCCTCTGGTAAATTGTGTCTCAAATGGTGGGGATGATGAGAAGAGAAATGGAGGCGGAAATCCCCTCTCCCCTTTCACCCTGCTGGGATCAGGAGAGGAGCATGTGGCAATGCCCACCTTCTACCTTGAGACAGCCGGTAATAGGAGTGGAGCAGTTGGTAATGCCCAGCCCCCTTCTTCACCGGCCAGGATCAATGACGGAGGAGGAGGGAATTGTCAGGTTCTGACTGTGTTCACTGTGTGTTTAAGCCAAAGAGACTCCATTTTAATTCTGTCAGTATATTAAGTGTTTCCTTTGCAGGTGGCAAGCCTTCCGCTGGAAGCTTACAGAGAGAAAAGGAATGTTGTGTCTACATATATCAGCCTTTCAGACACCCTTGAGAAACTTTCACTTTCTCACCCTCGGGCCGATTGTTTTGAGAACTGAGGGGGAGGATGGGGCCTGCAAGGAACTGCTATTCTGTACCTCAGCTTTTGCCTGTCATTCGTAACAATTTTCAAGCTCAGCCAAGATCCTGGTATCTTGGATTGTGGACTATAATGGTTGTTTATATTCAGTAAAGCCTTTTGAAATCGATGGACTTTTGTCTCATTGCAAGGGGTAGTCTGGGTTGCAACTGTTAGCAAGCCACAGCCCTCTCCTTCACCGGCCAGGATCAATGATGGAGGAGGAGGGAATGGCTGCCTGCCCCACTATCTCCTTTCCAAAATGTCTCGTTCCTGCGGAGTTCCCTCTTAGCAGTAGCTGGAATCCTAGGGTTGGCCTTAAATAATATTGTGAATCCATATGCTTCAGTATGCTTTTTTTCAATATAGTGTTGTACTAACAGAGCCCTTTTGGATTGATAAGCTATGTAGTCTGGCACCAAGAGGTTTAAATATGGCTAATGATTTTTCATGCTTAGGTTAAAATAGTAATTTTGAAGCAACCACTTTAAGTAGAGACTCTCCCCAATAGAAGGGCGTGGTAGGGATTTCGTATATAAGGACTAATGATAGTGAGATATGTTTACAGTAATGCCATAGGAATTGGATATATTATTGGGTACTCAAGAGATATGATTGGAAGTGATAAAGTAAG